>NC_090023.1:85640865-85992365 GCF_037176765.1 Anolis sagrei | reverse complement strand
TTGTAGTTTTCTTTCCTTAACATCTAGTAGAGCTCTTTGGCTTTCTCTTCGTTTTTAATCCAGTATTTTCTCTCATTGTAAGTTGTCATTAGCCCCTTTTCTTTTTCCCACCTAAATTTTATTTTGAGTCTCTTTAATTCTTGTGTCAGAAAAGCATATTTTTTTCTTCTGTTCAGGGTTGAGTGAGGTATTTCTTTCAGTACTATAATCTTCTTTCCCTCGATAATAATCGGTTTCTTATTTGTTTGCTTGAGAATTTCATCTCTTGTAAATTTTCTAGAGAACCTTACAATTACATCTCGTGCTAAGTTGTGTTGTTTTGCATAACTTGATTGGATTCGGTATGTTCGGTCCACTTCTCTCTCAATGTTTTCTTCTTGAGTATTGAGATGTGTGGCTAGAATGTTAATTATTTTCAATCTTAAGTTTTCTTGTTGCTCTTCTTGTATGTTTCTAAACCTTAAGAGATGTTCCAGGTCACTTTGTTGTATTCTTTCTATCTCTTTTCCAACCCTCTCTGTCTTATTGGATACTTCTTCCAATTTGGTTTGCTGCTTCTTTTGTATCTTTCCTAAACTTTTGTTTTCCAACTTGGTTTCTTTAATCTCCATGAATGCCTTTGCCAGGTCATTTTTTATCTGACCGATGTCTTCCTTTAATTCACTTCTGATTAATTCCAATTGTGCTTGATGCATAATTTGTTTTTCCTTTATCGACTTTAGTTCCTTTTTATTTTCTTCCTGATTTTCTGTTATTTTTTCTGTTAATTTTTGTAGTTCCTTCCAAATGTTCTTCATGTTGATTTCCTCTTGACCTGAACCTCTTCTTGCTATGTTTTTTGGGTCTTTTATTTCTTTCACCATTTTTGTTTTTGGTGTTGTCATTTTTGATGGTTATATGGAGGGAAAAAAAATAGAGAGGGGGGAAAGGTAAGGGAGTTAAAGATGAAGGCCACAAAGGAGAGAAGAGAGAGAGAGCAAGAAGAGGAAGGGGGAGGAAGGGAAAGAAAGGAATGGTGAGAGGGAGAGGGAAAGAAAGGAGAAAAACAGAAAGAAAAAACAAAAACAATATATATATATATATATATATATATATATATAGAGAGAGAGAGAGAGAGAGAGAGAGAGAGAACTTTTAATTAGAGCCTATCAGTGGCTTGAGGACTTGTCCTATCTCCTCCAGGCGTTAGTTTTTGAGTATTCGCTTTTATTTTTTCCCCTTTCACCTAGTAGTATATGATGTACATGACCGCTAGTGCTCATATAGGGGGTTGGGATGCACAGTCTATTTAAGTCTATTATTATTAGAGTATCTCCAATAGGTCCAATATGTTCAGAGGGTCAGGGGGGTGGTTTTTCTGGAGAGCACCTACCCTGCCACGATGCCAGGTTTCCCGTTGTTGGTTCTCTCCCTCACCATCTGAGAGAGTCCTTTCCCTGGTTTACTCACCATTGTCCCCTCCCTTCCCTCACACTAGCATTCATTCCCCAGACCTTAGGCCTCTTCTGCAGATCCTCGTTGTTCCGTTAATGGCTAAGAAGTAGCTTTTCTCTTGAGTCGGCACAACGATGGTTAAGGGCTCAGAAGTAGCCTTTCTCTTGAGCCGGCACAGTGATGGTTAAGGGCTCAAAAGTAACCTTTCTCTTGAGCCGGCACAGCGATGGTTAATGGCTCAGAAGTAGCCTTTCTCTTGAGTCGGCACAGCGATGGTTAATGGCTCAAAAGTAGCCTTTCACTTGAGCCGGCACAGCGATGGTTAATGGCTCAGAAGTAGCTTTTCTCTTGAGCTGGCACAGCGATGGTTAAGGGCTCAGAAGTAGCCTTTCTCTTGAGCCGGCACAGCGATGGTTAAGGGCTCAAAAGTAACCTTTCTCTTGAGCCGGCACAGCGATGGTTAAGGGCTCAAAAGTAACCTTTCTCTTGAGCCGGCACAGCGATGGTTAATGGCTCAGAAGTAGCCTTTCTCTTGAGCCGGCACAGCGATGGTTAATGGCTCAGAAGTAGCCTTTCTCTTGAGTCGGCACAGCGATGGATCAGCAACCTTTCCAGTTTCTCAAAGTACGTTTTTAGCTTCTATTAGCTTCTATTAATATAATTATTATAATTGAAGTTCTAGTAGCTTGCAGCTTAAAGCTTATATTTGTTTACTTATTTTTTACTGAATATTTTTGGATATTGGCAGAGAGGTAATCCCCAAGCTTCACCATTCTTCTCTTAAATGTCTATTATTAAAGTAAAAGTCTTTCTTTGGGATTTCTCCTTGTGGGTCCTTCTAAAGAAATCTTCACCCGTTCGAAATAGAATTTTTCCTTACCGGCTTATGGCCACATTTTCTCTTTCTCTTGTCCTTGTTATTTAAAGTATTATTGTTAGCAGTGGTTGGCAGTAAATGCGGGCTTTCCAGCTCGCTTCTCACGGAGCCGCTCGCGCGTCCTTGGAGCTCTGGGTTCTCCGTTGCCTTACTGGAGTCTAGGCAGTTTGTAGAACCTCAGGTGTGTCCAGCAGGACCCTTGCGTCCCCCTTGGCATCAATCAGCCAAGGGAGGGGAGCTTAGGCTCGACCCAGCAGCTCAAAACGTGAGTTGGTAGCAGAGAGCCTCTGCTAGCCACGTCCCGCCGCCATAGCTGCTAACCGGAAGTCTATAACTATTTCACTCTCAAGGTGAAGGGATAATTGCCATAAACAGGGATGATTGTATTATAAGCCTGATTGGTACCATTCCACATGACAGCATCTTGACTGAGTGGAACAGTCAGAATGGTATGGACTGGGGTAAGGGGCACTATTTTGTCTTTTGCCCAAGGCTACAGAATGTCTTGGGCCTGCCCTGCACCAAATATGAGATTGGGGATCAGCCTGTGATTGTCTCTTTGTCACAGGACTCAAAGGAGAATGATCATGTCCCTTCAGAGGTTCCCAAGTCTGACTTAAATGATCAGATTTCTGTTGATTCTCAGGGGCTTGTGAATGCAGATGATGGCTAAGAAAATACTGTTAGCCAGTGTGAAATTGAGGATTCTGGGATCATTGGTTCACAAGGCAAAGATGTCTTGAGGTAGCCCGAGAAAGAGGCTGAGGCTGAACAGTCAAGCTTAGATAGAGATAGCAAAAGGAATTTACTAATGAGGATACTGGAGGAGGCAATCTTTGATCGCAAGGGCAAATTTATCATAATCACCACCTGGATTTAGGGAGGAGGCGCTCAGCAAGACTGAGAGAAAAAAGGGGTCAGGGAGAGGTTTCCCAGGGAAACAGAATGCTTTTGCTATGGCTTTCTGAATAAATATAGGGCCTGTGAATCTATACTCTTTAGTGAGTCCAACGCTTAGTTTTCATGCCTGCTCCATGCCTTCTTGTTCATGCTGAGATTCAGGTATAATCTTGCTTCATATTCATGCTCATGCTGAGATTTTTGTAAGTTGTTTTGTCCTGCATTTGGATCGTTTGGTTCAGGTTTGTTCCTGTTTCTTCAAGGCACTTTGGTCTTTGCAACCTCTTGGAACTGAAAGACTATTTTCCTGTGGCCTTTGTCTTCAGCAACAGTATCAGCTAAGAATGGTGTATCGCCTCTGAAAGAATGCCTGGAGGAGGTAATAGCTGGATGTTGAAAAACCAACTGAACTGAAACCAACATTAGACAAGATGGAGGTACTTACTGTCCTTACCTGGATCTAGAGGTGTGATGACCAGTGCTGTGTGGGGTTATCCTTTCCATCAAAGACTATGTTTGCTGCTTGAGAATGTCAGCCTGGATAGACTCCCAGACTGTGGAATGACCTACTGTATTGGTTTTATTTATACTTTTAACCAAAGTTATATTTTGAATTATTTGATGTTGTTCCTCACCTCAGCATATCTGCCATTCTGAGCATGTTTAGAATCAATCTAGCAATATGAAATGGGGGTGGGGGTAGGGAATAGATCCTGGGTTGTGAGCACGGTTTCACTTATACAGTATGCACCCATGTATGCAAATATATTTCACAGTAAAGATCACATTTGCTTGTTTAGGGTAGTCATGACCATGCTTCTCAACTTTCATTAAAATGAGAAGACTTACTAGTTAGTTCACATAAGACAGATTCCTCAGTTATGTACAATGGCCTATGAATGCTCAGAGGAAGAAATGTCAAGTTTTGCAAGCTAAGTGGGCAGGCATTCTGAGATAAGCTTCATGTTGATCATAAAACAATCAAATAGGGAGAAGTGATGATTTTAATGTTATTCACAATGTATGCAGTACCTCCTATGGACCATGACAGGAAAGGGCTTATCTCAACCATATATTTTCCTCACAGAAAGTTCCAGGCTCTATCCTTGGCTTCTCTAGGTAGGAAATAAATTCTGAACTGCTGCTGTCAATCTGTATCAACAATCCTGAGTTCAGTGGACTAGTAGTTTGCCACAGTACAAGGCAACTTCTCATGCTTCCATAGTCACTTATCTTCATCCTGTTCATAATACCCCTGTGTCATACTGTTGACATTGTCTATGGCCAAGAAAATATAAATTCTTCAGAGCCAAAAAACAAGACTTTCTAAGAATTAACGCCAACTTTCAATCATTACACCACATTAGTTCCAAAGAGTTTTGGAAGGAATCCAAAAAAGATAAATATGTGAACTAGAGCATGCAGCAGCAGGAAGACAACAATGAACACTCTCAAGGTACTAAGCAGTGTCCTTGAGACTATAGTTGTTAGCTGGATAACCTTCAGGGGTGGCTGGATGCAGACAGCATTATAGAAAGAGTTTACATCTTTATTTAAACTACATTATTAAAATAGATGTAAAATAATCTTCCCCAATGCCATGTCCTTTCCTGTACTGAATGCTCTTGATGAGAGAAAAAGGATGCACTTATTATCTGTCTGATGAATAAATGCAAAAGTAAATCCTTGTTATGAAGACTACTTGTATGAGGCCACCCTAGATATTAAACCATTATATCTTCCTTTTAAATGAAATGAAACCTGAATTTGTACTGAAAACTCTTATGAGGCATTTCTTATTACACATTTGAATTCATAGATAAATGTATCCACCTATAAATAGAAAAAAATCTGGATTGCATCTTTGGAAATTAGGAAGAACATAGCAGTTGCCAATTCTGCCCGAGGTCATATTCATTACTTGTTTTCTTCAGGCTGGTCAATCTGAGGCCCCCAAAATTGCTGTGCTGGTCAAGGATGATGGGAGTTGCAGTTTGATCAGAAATTTTCAATTTTTGGTACAAATTATTACCAGGATCCTCCTTAAGGGAGTGGCTCCCAAACATTGGTCTTTCAGATGTTTTGGACTTCAGCTCACAGAATTCCTGATAGTTGGCCAAGCTGGTGGGCCTTCTGGGAATTGAAATTCCAGGCACCTGGGGGACCAAATGTTGGGAACCACTGCTCTACCTGCATTTTTGCCAGGTATGATCACTTCCAGAGCTTCTGATTCATCCTGACTCTTACAGAATCTTTGATCAATTTGGATCTTTCTGGTGGTGGGGAACAAGATAGGCTTGCAAGGATATTTTTAGTCTTCTCCCACCAATGATTTCTGGTAGGAAAGGTAGTTATAACAGGGGTCCAGTTTATGATTGTTACATCAGAGATTGGTGGCTGGAGAGGACTGGAAATACCACCTGTCATTCAGTGTGGCTACTGACTGGTAAGATAAGTTGGACTTTAATGCTGAATTTTGACAATTGTAATTTTGCAGGGGGTGTCAAATTATACTTGAATGTGGGTTATTCTGTTGGGTGAAGCTGTTGGTTACTGAAGCTCAAATCTCTGGAATGCACCAAATTGGGGGAGGCTTGCTTAGAAACAGACAATTGAAATTGTTGCTGTATAGTCAGATATCCATATCCACTGATTCTGCATTCATGGAATCAACCAGGCCCGTAGCCAGGATTTCGTTTCGGGGGGGGGGGGGCTAAAAAATTTTCAGGGGGGGTTTCGGGGGGGGGCTGAGTTTCGGGGGGGGGGCTGAGTCTGAGTGAAAGAGGGTCTAGCCTAGCAAACTTTTTGTATCATTACCCCAATACCCCCATGCATATGGGATATATTGAGAATGGTGATCAAATCATGATATTAATAAACATAACAGTTTAAATAATGCACCAGTAAGGCCTTTTCGTGAACCACCATGAGAATTTCGGGGGGGGGGCTGAAGCCCCCCGAGGCCCCCCCCCCCCCCCCCCGGCTACATGCCTGGAATCAACTATCTACAACTTGAAAATATTTTTAAAAGCCCCAAAAGCAAATCTTAATTTTGCCATTTTATATAAGGCACACCATTTTACTACACTGTTACATGTAATGGGATCCACATTGGTATCCACATGTAGTGGTGTTTCTGGAACCTGTGGATACCAAGGATCCACTGTATGTCTATTCTGAAAGAAATTTCTGTGCCCTGAAAGATCCTATATCACCAGACTTTTCATTAAGAATGTGCTGTAAAGCCTGACTCAATTTAGATCCTTTACAAATAATCAGAAAGATTGACATTTCATCATTTTTAAATCTGAGGCTAGTGTGTATTAAATTGAGGAATGGTTCTAATAATTTGGGATCCCTCTTTATTGCATGTCTATTTCAATGCCCATATTCCAATAGTGATTATAATAAATGTTTACTTCATATGTCTCTTGTACTTTCCCATAGTTATAATAATATGATTGCAATCTAAATCCATATATTTTAAAAGGTATGCTCAAATAAAATGTCCCATTTGTCTTAAAGTTTAAAAGAAGCAGAACTGTATTTCCTTTTGCTTACTCTTTGAGGCCACTGTGTAAAGGAATAAAAGTAAAAGAACTCATGTTCTGAGCCTATTTTGCAAGTTTAAGAGCCCCTTCTAGTGTGAAAGTGTGAAAACAAGCACCAGTTTTATACTTTTGACCATTCAGCCATTTCCATCTAGGAATTAGAACAGGGGTCCTCAAACCTTTTAAACAGAGGGCCAGGTCACAGTCCCTCAAACTGTTGTAGGGCTGGATTATAATTTGAAAAAAACATGAATGAATTCCTATGCATACTGCACATATCTTATTTGTAGTGCAAAAAGCACTTAAAAACAATACAATAATTAAAATGATGAACAATTTTAACAAATATAAACTTATTAGTATTTCAGTGGGAAGTGTGGGCCTGCTTTTGGCTGATGAGATAGGATAGTTGTTGTTGTGTGCTTTCAAGCCGTTTCAGACTTAGGTCGCCCCTGAGTGAGGGCCGGATAAATGACCTTGGAGGGCTGTATCTGGCCCCTGGGCCATAGTTTGAGGACCCCTGAATTAGAACATCTGTCTCAGAGGACAAGAACCTGGAAGATGAATTTTATTGTAGGACTTATCCACTGTCAGTGGTTGCCAAAGTTACACTCTCTTACAAAATGAACTAGTTCATCAGGGATTGATTAACACCATAGCATGAGATTAAATGGCTTCTTGACCTGATCCATAGGAAGCCCCCAAAATGTCAAAGTCCCCTCTTCCTTTTTTTAAATAAATAATTTTATTAGTTACGTATTTACAGTATTTTAAAAGAAAGGAGGGGGGTGAAAGAAAAGAAGGAATAGAGTGAAGGAATATTACAACAGAGAAAAGAAATCAGGATTTTCAGAGAAAGATACTTTTTGGGATAGGATAATGAAAACAGATAAGAAGTTAAATACAAAAATTTACCACCACCCCCCCCCCCCTGCTAGAATGGTTGACTGAAACAGAAAAAGTCAAATATTGTATGACCTAATGGGCTGCAAATATTGAACATGCAATTAAAATAGAAGAATGGGAAAAGATATGGAATCAAAAAAATAAAATTCCCCTATTCTTATGATTTAAAAGAAAATTGGTACAAAATGATGTATCAATGGTACATAACATGGTGAAATGTTATCCAAATATTCAAGGCAAATGCTGAAAATGTGAGGAACACGAAGGAACATTCTTTTATATGTGGTGGACCTATAAAATAGCCAAACTTTATTGGAAAGAAATACAAGCAAAAATTCAGATGATGCCAGACATAAAAATACAATTAAAACTGCTGTACTTCCTATTGGGAATTACACACATAGAAATGGATAAAAACAAAGACAGACTATTCAATTATTTAGTGATGGCAGCCAGAATAACTTATGCTCGACTGGAGAATAAAAGAAATTCCTACAAAAGAACAATTGATGTCTAAAATAATTGCTATAATGAATATGGACAAATTAACCCAGCTACTGAACAAACATACAGAGGGATAAAACAAAAAACAAAAAAAACAAACCAAGAAAAAACAACAACAGATTGACCCCAGTAAGAGACTTTATGATACAAGAAAAAATAAAATTGATAATAGAACTAAACTGAAAATAACAAGAAAAATTGTTGCGTGTGGGAATCCATCAAAGAGGGGACAGTAATAAAATAAAGAAATAAGAAATGAAATAAAATGAAAATAGAAACCAAGGTAAAGATTGGAAGTCTTTTATTTGTATTTTTCTCACTTCCCATCTTTCTTCACTAGACCCCTAGTCAATTCTGCAAAGTAGCTTGAGTCCAGGTTCCATGACTGATGTGATTACCTTCCCAGCACCAAACTGGTCTACAGTAACTAGTGCACATTGGCAGTTTCCCATCCAAGTACTAGTCTGGGCTGATCCCGATTAGCTTCCAGATCATATGGGAGTGATGCATTTAGTATTTAGTTAAACCAACAAATACAGTCCCAATAAAGAAAAATGTTTTACCTTTGTACTAGGTAGCCACCTCAGAGAGATGTATTTTGTGCATTTCTGGTCGGTTCAATAAAGGTATCGCTATTTTGTGGATTTTGGAAATACAGAACTTGTACATATATGTGTGAAAAATATTTGAATAAATTACAATGTGATGAATGCTCTAAATCCACGATGCATGCAGATACAATGAATTGATGGAAACTGAAAACATCGGTAAAGGCTAAACAAGTAAATCGAAACTAAAGGGAGGAATGCTGGAGTATAGTATGATACCTGAAATCTTGCCTGGTTGCTTTGATTTGGTTGAAGGAATAGAGAGAGAAGGACTTAGGATCTATTAAATAGCATCTGCCATGCTTACTTATCTCTTGCACTGATGTATCTCCCTATGAGTTAGTATGATACCAGGAGGGAATTTGTGAACTCTGAGAAGGAATGAAATCATTCAGAGGAATAAGAACACGAACTAGTAATAAACACAGTTAGGAGGGTAGGCAGTGGCTTTTAAATTTTAGCTTTTCTGCTGAGTCCATAAAACTGCTCAGTCTATTTCTAGAAATGCACACATAACCAGAAGAGCAAGATGTCATCATATATTGTCTATAACAAAAGCTAAATGGCAAGATAATTTCTTGCCAGGGCAGAGACATTGCAGCAGGTAGTGTCTTGTACAGTGAATGAAAAAGGTCAGATGGTCAAATAAGGTAGAGCCATGCTGAAGGACCAGTATTCTGAACCAGTGAAAAGTATAGAAGCTGCAAAGTTATTACACTCATAGGAATCTCAAGGAAAATTAGTGCAGGCATTTCTAGAATATCCTGACTCTATCATCAATTAACTAGCATACCTTTTGAATAAAATAAATAATATGAAATGAAATGGAAAGGAAACATGCAAATGGGGGCACGAGGCCAATACAAGTAAAGGGTACCAGTCAGGCCCGTAGCCAGGATTTCGTTTCGGGGGGGGGGGGGGGGGGCTAAAAAATTTTCAGGGGGGGTTTCGGGGGGGGGGGGGCTGAGTTTCAGGGGGGGGGCTGAGTCTGAGTGAAAGAGGGTCTAGCCTAGCAAACCTTTTGTATCATTACCCCAATACCCCCATGCATATGGGATATATTGAGAATGGTGATCAAATCATGATATTAATAAACATAACAGTTTAAATAATGCACCAGGAAGGCCTTTTCGCGAACCACCATGAGAATTTCGGGGGGGGGGGCTGAAGCCCCCCGAGCCCCCCCCCCCCCGGCTACATGCCTGGTACAAGTGCTAGGAGCTTAGGGGGAAAGCAGAATTGGAAAGAAATGGGAGCTCTTGTAATAGAAAGGCTTATTTATTACTGGTTGTGACTCCTTGACACTGCTTTTGTATCCACCAGAAATCTGTAGAAGCTGGTAGGAAAGGAGGGAGACTAAGGTGGGTAAGCAAGCAGTTTGGCTCATAAATACTCTGATTATACTGAAAATAATGCAATATAAGAGATTCAAACTTCTACCATTTCAAAATGAAAACCAGGACACATAAAGACAATCAATTGCAAAATGAATAAAAACACACAAGCCAAGCGAGGCTACAACAGCTGGCTTTTGTCTGAAGAGCAAGATTTTGTCTTCCCTCTTCTTTTCGTTTATTAAGTGCAAACTAGCTTTGCACTTTGCACTCAGGTTGAATTTTTGGGAGTAAGCTGTGGACAAATCTGAGAAAGTGGAGGGTAAAGAAAAATGTCAAAAGCAGCAGAAACATTGGGAGTACTAAGGATTAGTCATGGCTGTCCCAACCAAATTGTGATAAATGTGGGTACTTTAACACTGCAGAATTAATGCAGCTTGAGACTACTTTAACTATTATGGTTCAATTCTGTGGAATCCTGAGCTTTGTAGTTTGGGGAAGTGCCAGCACTCTTTCAGACCTCGTGAAGCTTCAATTCACATGAATCCATAGCAAAGTCATGGCAATTAACATTGTGTCAAATTGCATTAATTCTACAATGTAGATGCATCCAAGGTAGTATGAACCTGCACACTTTAAGGAAAACAACCCCAAAATCAAGATGATTATAGGACTTGGACTTCTAAAAGTGTTAGAGTATTTTTATTAAAATTGGAAGTAAGATATTTTGGGTGTCCAAGATATGATACAAATTAGATATCCCGCCTGGCAGATTTTTCCTTATCTAATGGGACAAATGTACATATGAAAACAGGAAACTAATATTACATATAGAAGTACCATTTTGGCTACATTTACACTGCCAAATAATGTAGTTTAAATCGAATAATAACAGCAGCAACAACAACAACAACAACACCCGCCTCAATGTAAACCTATATAATGCAGTTCCAACTGCATTATTTGGCTGTGTGGATCCAACCTTTGTCTTAAAATGCTTTTCAGGAAAAGGTGCAGTAAATATCCTTAAGCTTGTAGCCTTACTTTGTTTCTTGGAAAAACTTTGAGCATTTTTAAAACTAGAAATTTGGCAGTCTCCAGCAGAGATAGTGAAAGTGTTTTCGACTGAATTCATTACTGTTAACTCAGACAAGGAAAAGGAGCCGAAAAAGAGAACATTAAATAGAAGGGGATAATTTGGAAATCTTGTCACTGTAAAGATCAGTTTATAAAGCCTCTTGAAAGCAAGCACTGGAATTTGAGAAACAGTGAGTAGGAGGGGCACAAACATGCTCTTACCACTACACAGCAGTGGCCAGTGGCTTCCATGTCCATGGGATAGTAAATCCATAATGTACTTTGGTCTGAACTTTGGAGGAGTCATCCAACATACAGAAATGGAAGAACATACACACTGTATCAGACACACCAGATATGCCTGGAAAGATAAAATAACAGCTCTGCTCTGTGCTTGGGAAATTGTCATCAGCAGCTAAGCCTATTTTCTAAACTACTGCAAGATATAGTGATGGATATTAATTTAGGTAGTGTTAAAGTTGTATTAGATATACTGTACATGATATATCACTAGCGACCTTATCAGCTGCAGGGAGAGCATCTTCTCCCCGCTGCCGACACAGAGTCCCGTGGGACTCCTGTGTCGGCAGCATTGCAGCAGCAGAGCCCAGAGGAACTCTGCTGCCTAACTTTTCATTGAAGAACAGAAGAGGAGACAAAGAGGAAGTGAAACAGATGGGAAACTATGTGGAAACAAATACCACAGACCCCGACTGCAAGGAACAGTTCCCGATGGTTCCTTCTGCTGCCCCACGATTTCCCCTTGCCCCACGATTTCCCTGCTTTATCTGTGCCCATCTGATAAGGTCCCTAGAGGTTGCACATCATAACACTATGTGTTATGATCAGGGTTAGAGAAGAATTTAGAACATTGAGTTTAAAAACAAAGTCATTAATGTTGCTATTTGGGGAGAGAATGTCTTTTCTACTGACCATTAATTAACTATTCATCCATTAAATCATCACTGTTGTGAGAATCTATGGAACAAATATTACTCCATTTTTTCTTTCTCTTTCAAAAGCGATCTTTTCATAATTTTTATAGAGCATATTCACACTGATTAAAAAAATCTGAAACTGAATCCCATTCTTCCTGATTTTATTGGGTTACAGTAAATCTAGGGTACATCATCTCCAATCATTCTGGGAGCTGACAAAATATGTGTGGATATAAAAAAAATAAAATCAGAAAGATACAAACAAAAATTGGGAGTTTTTGAGTTTTTTTCATGCACACTAACTTTGCCACTCCAAGTATCAAAAAATGACTGCATGGAACACTGAAAAAGCCAATACTGAGTCGTGCAAACTCTTTTTCCCTCTCCCTCCTCCTTCTCTTGGGGCAACTATATACTTAGTTAGAGAAAAATCATTGGTGACATGATTGGGAACCTTTGATTGTCTTTTTGCAGAATAATGAGAATATGCAAACCATAGAGTGCAAGGTGCAGCCTACACACCAACCCTCCTCGGCAGCAGCTACACCTTGCTGCCCCCTCCCTCCAACAGCCGGCAAGGAGGAGGTGAAGAGGAGGCCAGGAGATTTCAGCTCCTCCAGAGTGCAAGGAGCAGCCTACATACCAACTCTCTTCAGGGGCAGCTGCACTTCGTTGCCCTTCCCCATCCTCAGTCTACTGGCAAGTGATAGCTCACACCTAACTTATGACACCGCAACTGATAAAATCTATGTTCCTCTGGACTTCTATGAAACTGATCAGTAGCCTACTACCATCATCAGATAAGACTCTCCCTCCACCCACCCCAAGGACATCATATCACATTTACCATCCCCCAAGAAGGACCAGGACTTTTTTTTACCCTTCCCATTTTGTATTCAATCTGTACCTAAATAACTTTGTGTCTGTTGGGATGTGGGGGGAGCAGGGAGAGTATAAAAAGAAGGGCTGAAACGCTATGGAGAGAGAGTTGGGTAGTGGGGGGGGGGGAGGAAGAGATGGGGTCTACATTGTTAATTGCAGAGAGTTGGGGAGTGGGGGGGGGGGAGGAAGACATGGGGTTTACATTGTTAATTGCAGCAATATGTTTCGTGCTTATGTCTATGTTTTATGTTTTTTATAGTTTTAATGGTTTTTATCTGCAGTTATATGTTATTGATTTTGATATGTGATATTTGTATATATATGTGAGGCATTGATTTTGCCATTTATTATGTTGTAAACTGCTTTGAGCCCCCCCCCCCCCCAGGGGTGAGAAAAGTGGTATAGAAATGTAGTTAATAAATAGATTTGGATAATTAATAGGTTTGGTTAAGCAGAAGAAGGACGAGAAGAATAACAACAGAGAAATATGTTTATGTACATAGAAGCATAGAACTAGAAGAGGCCACAAGGACCATAGTTTAGCTTCCTATCATGGAAAATGTATAAAGAAAGCATTCCAGCCTCTGTTTAAAAACCTCCAAAGTAAGAAACTCCACTACACTCTGAAGCAGCATATTCCGTTGTTGAATTCCTCTTACTAGCAATACAGTCTTCTTAATATTTTGGTGGGCTCTTTTCCTATAGCTTGGATCTTCCATGTCCCAGGGCACATCTACACTGATCCTTTATCCTGGGTCCAATGTGGATCAGCCTTGGAACAGTTTTGACCACCAGCTCCCCAGTCACTGCAGAGGGAGGACCATCCCCTCCCATTCTCATCATAGCAACAGCCAGAGGGCATGAAATGACAGGTGCTCATTGATAGGGGGAATAATTTAAACATAATTCCTGTTGAGTTCAACTTTTCAGCACTTTTAGATTTAAATAGGCATGCTGATTTCAAAACTGCAGTTAGTTTTCTTCTATCATGTGAAGTTTTTTTCTCTATAGCTTATCTTAATGCGACCAATCTAAATTGGGTTGAGGGAAGCACTAGTGCTCTCTTACTGGATGAGAACAAGTCTCCCTTGAGTGGAGAGGAGTGGGGGATGACCTTGGAGACCAGAGAAAGGTTCATACTTGTGTACGCTATTCAGTTACACAAGACAGTTTGGAAGAGGTTGTGGTAATGAATCATATTCCGAAGTGTAGTCAGAGTTCTTGTCTGCATACAAGGAGTTAGCAGAATTTTTATTTACACCTGTACTTATTTCCTTTCCTTCAGATCATTTCTGCCTCTGCTGTTTCTCATTGTAAGTGCCTAAACAATCCTGATTCATTTTGTTATATCTGTGGCAGTTTCACCATTCCTAGTCAAAGGACAAACATCAGTGCATTTGTCAGGCAAGCATATTTTGCATATTTTAAAGTAAAACTTGGTGATCAAGATAAGTCTTGGGCCCCTCACAAGGAGTGCAAGCAGTGTGTAAAGAGTTTATGCATGTGGACAAAGGGAACATGTGATAAATTGCCATTTAGTATACCTATGGTTTGGCAAAAGCGTAGTCTAAGATCTGCTCGGGAGGCCCTGCTCTCGGTCCCACCAGCTTTGCAAATGCTTCTGGTGGGGATGAGGGATAGGGCCTTCTCAGTGGTGACCCTTCGCTTGTGGAATTCACTCCCCAGCAAGATTAGATAGGCATCTTCCCTCCTTTCCTTAAAAAAAAACACTAAAATCATGGTTTTGGAACCATGCTTTTGGCTAGTGAGCGCAGCAGCATTCTGAACATGGAACTGGACCTGATGACTGTTATAATAATGGGAAATGGCTAAGTGATCATGCAACTAGGTGATGATATACTTAGTTGTTACTGTTTATAACCTATGTATTTATGATTTTATATTAGTGTTTATTGATACTGTGGCATCAAATTGCTGCCTATGTTAGCCGCTCTGAGTCACCCTTCGGGGGTTGAGAAGGGCGGGGTAAAAATGCTGTAAATAAATAAATAAATAAATAAATAAATAAATAAATAATATAATATAACAAGAAAAATAAGTGTAAAATAGAGTATCCTAGTCTACTAGCAGCTATAAGTGCAGTGCCTCATTCAGCTGTAATCCCAGGTCCAGTTTTCATTGAACTATCCTCTTTTGAAAAACAGGTTTATGATGAAGAACTAAGTGACAGCAACAATGAAGGTGTTGAAATTGAAGATGACTCAGTTTGTAAGGGATTTGATCAGCATGAGTTGAATGATTTGGCACAAGATTTGGGACTATCCAAAAAGGAAAAAGTTATAGGCTTAAAATTTTACCTTAATATGTATGTTTGGTAGCAGAACTTTACTACTTATACTTTACAATTTGGCTTTCAGTAACAATATATAGCCTTTTGTGAATAAAATAAGCAGTATATTCAGGTATTTTTTTCTTTATTTTCCTTTGTAAGTAAGTAAGTAATAATAATAAGCTTTATTTATATCCTGCCCCCTCTCCCCCCAAAAACTCAGGGGAGCTTACAACAGAAAAAACATAATATAGTAGCAATAAACATATATAAACATATAACTAAATAAAACTTAAATCACACAATAATTAAAGCATTAAAACACATAAACATATTAATAAAATTCAGAAGGGTATCACCAATGGACAAGGAGGCATTTGACAGTTAAAACATATACTGAGATTAAAAGGATTACAAAAACGGACCCTTCTGTATGATTTTGTATGCACATTCTCAGCACTTTTGTCATTCCTGTAAAATTAGTTCAGATGGATTTGGTACAACTCTACAATTACAAATCCACCCAGCAGCAGCATTGTTTAGCCCTCATTTTACTAGTTTCTTTGTAACTGTATCAAGGCTGCACTGAAATCAAGGCATGGTTTATCGACAGAATTCCCTTCATCTATCTTACTTGTAACTCTATCAAAAAAGCGATAAGATTAGTCTGGCATGACTTGTTTTGTAGACTTTTAGTGATCATGGCATTTCCTTTCTAAATGCTTGCAGACTTTGTTTAATGATCTGCTCTAAAATCTTCCATGGTATTGCTGTCGGGATGACTGGGCAGTAATTGATTTCTATCCCACTGTTTGAAGATGGGAACAATATTTGCCATCTTCCAGTTTCCTGGGACAGCTCCTATGACCCAAAAGTTCTAAAAGATTATTGACAGTGGTTCTGATATTAGCTCTTCATGGGTTCTGATGTTGCATGCTGTTAATCAAAAAATTAGGTAATTTGTTAGGGAAATATGTTTATCATATAACTCGTTAATTTAAATAATTATTTCAAAGCTCATTTACAGATGCAGCATGTCTGCAAGTAACTGCTAGAACACCGAGTTTGGAAAGTTAGTTTTAATAAAAAATAAATATAATAATAGCAGGTTGAAACCATGGGGTGACATAGAATGTATTTCATCTCCTATTTATGCTCAGTTATGAAGGCTGCAGCATCCTATTACATTTGCTCTTTTTTAAAGTAACTTTCCAGACATTAATATGTAATAATGCAGATTAAATTATCTTTATCAAGCAGAGTTCATGGTGTATTCTTAACCTGCTGTCCAATACTTTTCTTATCTCTCAGGAAATCCCAGAAAGTCCATAAAATTTTGGTGTGCATGTGTGATTTCTATCAGACCATTCTCAACATTCTCATCAAATTTTACTTCTGATTCATAATTAAACTGATAACACAGTAATACAAGGTTATAGAAAATAGCTGTCTTAAGTAAATGAGACTCCAACAGTCCCTATATTGCTACTGAATTATTGTTTTATAATATATTTTCACCAAACATCCAATATATCACTGGGACTCAAATAGTATGTTTTACAGTGAAAATTGCACAGGAAGTAGGCTTGTGTACAGATTTTTGGGCATTTGCTTCAACTTCTTTGGCTTGTTCGAATGCCAGTAACATCAAGGGCCTTGCCACCATATTTTTTCTGACTCAGATGGACCACGTGGCTGCCTTCTGTTCTATTCAGGATCATGAGGTGCACAGAGAGGCTGCCGTGTTCTCGCACAGGATTTCTCTGTACGAGAGAAATCCTGCCTGTTGGGCCAATGTCTCATGCAAGCTGTATCTATTTAATGGGGCGAGCACCCCCATTTCTCAGTTGTGTTCTGGCTTTAGAGAGAGGTGCATCAGTCTGATTGCTTTCCCACTCACCCTTAGCTTTAGCTTTTGCCTTGGCTTGGCTTCTAGCATTGAATCTTTTTTATTTTCCTTGGTTTTCTTGATTATTTAGTGGGATTGGGGGTTAGAAAGTGCAGGTGGGTGGGTGAATGGTGTTTGGGGACTTGTGGATGGGTGTGTGTCATGAATCTAACCTTTTGCCAGGAAGGCCGAAGCCTGGAAAGTCAGTAGCTGACATGTTCAGAGATAGGCAGGAGAGCTAAGAGGCAAGAGGGAGGAGTCAGCCAACTCCTGATTGGCTAGAGCAGTCAGGGGAGGAGTTAGGTTTTAGAGGGAAAAAGGCTGTGTCTTTTTTACAAGCTGGGGAGTTGAGCTTTAAACATCGTAGAGTGAAGAAGTATTTTAGGAAGAGGTAGCTGAGAGGAATTTAGACAGGGAGAACTTTTGAAGTGAGCCTTGTAGTTAGAGCATAGGGAAGGCAAAGGTTCCTGGTTCACTGTACAGAGATGGGTCAGTGAAGGAAAGCCTATTTTGCTCTGTGAGGCAGACAGTGGGCTGTTCTCAAGGACACACTGTGTCAATGTAGTGAACAGTGTGAAACAAGGAACTCACAGGGAACAGAAGTTATAGTCTTAAGAAAAGACTGTCTAACCAGCTAAGCCTCAAGTAACCACATTACGCTTTTGTACCACTCTTATTAAGAGTTGATTTGTTCACCAAGTTTAAATAAACCTGTTTGTATTTCATCTTTAAACTGGTGTCTGCCTCAGTCTATCACACTCCTTAGATCTCAGCTAGCCTTAAGACAACTTAATTTTCAGTCCAGTCAGCGAAAGAAGCAGCCATTGAAGAAGAACAAAGGGCTTGAACAAACTTTACTTATTTCACATTCACACTCATGTTTTCCTCAGACATATATTGAGGTGGCGGCGGCGAATCTACCTATTACATTGGTCATTAACATCGTTAGCACAGTTGGTCACTCAACAATAGTGCTGAGGGGGGATAAGAGAGACTTTCCCCCTTTGTTATAGTCAATTATCTTTGTTAAAGCAGTGTCCAGCTGAATGTTAAACCCTTAACACTGGTGGGCAGTTGGTGGATTGCTTGTTCCCCCCTGCCAAAGATTACTTTTATCTTTATTACACTGGTGGCAGCTGTGGGATTGTTTGCCCCCCTGCCTAGGTTTACGTTGATCCTTATTACAGTGTGCTTTTCTTTTAGGGTGGCAATGAGCTTTGAGTCACCCTTTAGCCTCTGATAAAGCCTTTAGCTTCTTCTGTTATCTCTCCTCCCTTCTCTCTTTCAGCAAACAGCAAACAGCAAAGCCTCTTCTCTTTCAGCAAACAGCAAAGCCTAATTCTCAGAAAACTACCAACCTACCTACCTAAATTTATCACCAGTACTTAATTATTTCTTTCCTTTGCAATCTCATCACAAGTTCTCTCTGTTTTTTATATTTCTCTCTGTGCTCTAATTTGGCTGTTGCCACCTAATAATAATAATATAACTATTGGTTTCTGTGGAAGCTTTACCAAGCCAACAGAAACCATTGCCTCTCTCTAACTCCAACCTCTATCAGAATATAAAAGAAAAGGGAAATTTAAAAGATTTTATTTAGAAAGAAAAGAAATTCCAAAAAATCAGGGGATGACTCAATGTTACAAAACTTGGTAGACCAATAGTGGTAGATGTGTCCTCCAAGTGTGGCCATTTTAATCCTGATAACCCTAAAAATGACAGGAAGGTGAGCCTGGGAAGCCCCCTCCATTGCCACCAATGGGCCGAATCTAGCCACATTTTCCAGCTGCAGACTGAGAACGGCCATTTGTATGCTCCTCCATTTTCGGGAGATGCACGAAAATGGATCCGCAGGTCCTCTGAAATTTGGAAAGCAGAAACAGATCAAGATTCAGTAGAAATGCACAAGCCTAACAGGAAGCTTTGATATTCAACAAAAGGTACACTAAGGCATTCAAGATTAAATTGTGCTGATTCATGTATATTTGGGAGGAAAAGTAAAGAAACGGAAAGTTAGACCACTATGCTGCTTTCCTTGCCATCTTCAGGGCATTATAAATGGTTTAAATTTATTATTGCATTTTGAATCACACAACTCTTCTGGGTTTATGATTAATATTTTCACAACGTCAAAATAATTTCTACAGTAATTTTTGTCACAGCTAGTATTAAGCACATTTCAGATATCTGCATCCGTCTTTTTACAAGTTCAAGGCTGAGAAGCAGTAAAATGTCAGGTAGCAAAACTACTTTCTCAAAAGGAGAAAATACAACTACTGACATTAAAAAGGCATTAGAGTGAAGATTTTTGAAAATGCAGAAACCAAAATAACATTTGTGAACACAGAACATTTTCAAAGATATATTTTAATAGGTGCTTTATATTATTAAGCCGAATAAAAATCTTAATTTTAATAATTCTTTTAAAACCTAGGTAAAGGATCACCACTGAGATAACATGAAGGATGTGGATACATTTTGGCTTTTAATGTTGATGTGTAGAACATGAATGCCTGATGCTACTCTTACAAGACTAGGCTTGGTACTTCCTGAGGGAAAGCATATACCAGAACCATAGGAAGACTGGAGAAGAAGATGTGTGGGGGATTTAGGATCTAGAAAGGTAAGGTGGGCAACAAAGCAGATAGGGAATCAAAGTGGCTACATCAAGTTTAGTGGTGGACAAATAGTTTTCATGCTGAAGTTCTAAGTTTGATATCATCTGTATCTAGATACAGCAAGAGAAAACCCCTATTTAAAAACCTGAAAAGTAACTACCAATGATGACTGACGATACCAAACTACATAGGCTCATGACTGAACCTGGTTTAAGGCAGTCTTCTATGTTCTGTCATGTATGTTTGCACAGACACAAATGCCTGATTCCTTGCACTAAGAAAATTCATGGCTTGCAATGTAGGAGGATGTATCTATCATATTTCCTACACACACCAAAATGCCCTTGATGTTGACACCATCCCTTTATTTATCATAACTGAAACACCCTTGTAAAAGGAAAACACACAAAGTAAATGTCATTTATAGTTACTGTGTTGGTTGTTGTAATTTTTTAAAAATGGTTACAATTGGTTAAACGTGCTCTTGCCACAGAACATTCAGTGACAAATCTCAATATGTACAACAACATTTTATCCCCAGAGGATGATTTTTGTTTTTCATTCCAGGAAACATTGCATGAAAAAATTGACGACGACAATGACAACAAGAACAACAACGACAACAAGAACAACAATGGCAACAAGAAGAACAACAACAACCTTTATATCCCACCCATCTCCCCAAAAGGACTGGGGGAGGCTCACAACATATGAATGCATAGTTATAGTTCCACTTCCTTCGCACTGGATGATAAAACAGTAAGATTTTCAAAAAGAAGACAGGCCAGTCCAGGTCTCTAGAGCCAGTAATGGTTGAAGACATAGAGGGATGTGATGACTGGCCAATTGTTTACAGTATTATGACCTATAAAGCTATAAAGCTTGACATCTCATGATGAGATGATACAAAAAAATCCAAACCCATCTTTAGTTCTATGGAACAGCAGTTTACAGATGAAGCAGCAAGAATGCCTTGGTGGAAAAATGTTTAGTTAAAAGAGGAGGGAGTAAGTCATGCCAATTGCATATGAAAAGTGTAAATAGGTCATACTGCGATCCCTGCCCCAGAGTCATGTCAATTGCCTGCAGCTATTCCAAGCAGAATCATTTATTTTGTGCCTACTTCAGGTCATTCATAAGGTGTGCCCAAGATTTCTTTCCCCTTGAAAGCCCATATTATGCAGCCTTGTTTCTTAAATCCAATCTGTCTGTGTCAGAGGCACAGCGGTAAGTCTGCTTCCCCATATGAGGGAAATTGTTTTCTACTAAGTGATGACCTCAGCTTAGCAGTTTCTTTTCCTGCACATCAAAGCTCACAGTCAGCCCGCTGCAGCAAGTGCACTTTTGAGTGGCTTTATGACATATAAAGACCCTCTTTGGCATTCATACTGTGCTTCTCTATTGTTTACAAGCTAGCAGTGAATTATTTATGAAAGTTGCAGGAGATATGACTTTCTTCCCCTCCCCCCCTTTTTTAAAGCCCAAAAGCTGCATTTTATCTTGCAGGAAGGTTTTATATGAAAGCTATTTTTCTAGGTTTATGTGCTTTTTGCATTTATTTGACGGGTTTTATGGTACCAATTCCATGTTTCCATTTTTATTACTGTTAAAACCCATCTCTAAAAATTATTATTAACTGCACCACAGCCTTAACCCAACCTCAGCCTTCCTGTTGTAGACTGATTTCAGACAGAATGACAGAATGACCATAAACAATCTCAGCCATTTTGTTCCCTTAATATGAAGCCAAAGGCTACATATTTTTCTGTGGTTTAATATATTGATGATGATTCACGGACATTTAAGGCATCGTGGGATATATATAACAATCAATTACTTTAAGCACTGCATTGATTTACATCAGGATCCATTTTAGATATCCCCCTTGAATTAAATGTATGCTTCTCTACTTTGGACTAGAGCTAGATTTTTTTAAAAAATGAGCTAATTTCATACAATGGATATCACTGGATAAAACACACAGAACTATATATGTATGAGTGGGCTTAAGAAATTCAAGAAAGATTGCTGGGAGAAAATGTGAGTAACAACAACAACAACAAGAAATAATAATAGTAGTAGTACCAATGGCACATTGGAAGATGAAAGCCACCCATTGATGTTATAATCATCAAATTCAACATGCATTAATGAAATGTTGGAGATAAAGACTGGAGGTAGCAAAACTTAACCCTGCATGAAAATGATTTGTTGCTAGGACTGGATTCAACTGATTTGTTTATATGTGTATGAAGGGAACATTTTTGGGTGGACTCTAAAGTAGAAGATACATGTTGGGTTGAAAGTGGGTAAAACTGATCACAACCTTTCATCATAGAATCAGAATCATAGAGTTGGAAGAGACCTCATGGGCGATCCAGTCCAACCTGCTGTCAAGAAGCAGGAAAATCATATTCAAAGCACACCGACAGTTGGCCATCCAGCCTCTGTTTAAAAGCTTCAAAAGAAGGAGTCTTCACCACACTCTGGGGCAGAGTGTTCCACTGCTGAACAACTCTCACAGTCAGGAAGTTCTTCCTAATGTTCAGGTGGAATCTCCTTTCCTGTAGTTTGAAGCCATTGTTCTGCATCCTAGTCTCCAGGGCAACAGAAAACAAGCTTGCTCTCTCCTCCCTATAACTTTCCCTCACATATTTATACATGACCATCATGTCTCCTCTCAACCTTCTCTTTTGCAGGCTTTAAGTGACTCCTCGTAGGGCTTGTTCTCCAGATCTTTGATCATTTTAGTTGCCCTCCTCTGGACACGTTCCGGCTCATGCCCAGAATTGGACACAGTATTCCAGGTGTGGTCTGACCAAGGCAGAGTGGAGGAGTAGCATGATTTCCCTGGATCTAGATACTAGACTCCTATTTATGCAGACCAAAATCCCATTGGCTTATTTTGCTGCCGCATGACATTGTTGGCTCATGTTTAACTTGTTGTCCATGAGGACTTCAAGATCTTTTTCACACATGCTACTGTATAGCCAGGCATCTCCCATTCTGTGTCTTTTCATTTCATTTTTTTCCTGCCTAAGTGGAGGATCTTGCATTTGTCACTGTTGAACTTCATTTTGTTAGCTTAATCTGTTAAGATTGTTTTTAATTCTGCTCCTGTCTTCTGGGGTATAAACTATCCCTTCCAATTTGGTGTCATTTGCAAACTTGATGATCATACCTTCTAAACCTTTATCTAAGTCATTAATAAAGATGTTGAACAGGACCGGGCCCAGGATGGTACCCTGCGGCACTTTGCTTGTCATGCTTTCCAGGATAAAGAGGAAGCATTGGTGAGTACCCATGGTTCGTTCACTTAACCAATTACAGATCCACCTAACCGTAGTTTTCCCTAGCCCACATTTGACTAGTTTGTTTGCTAGAAGGTTATGGGGGACCTTGTTGAAGGCCTTACTGAAATCCAGATATGCTACATCCACGGCATTCCCTACATCTAGTAACTCTATTGAAAAAGATAATGAATGAATTACCCAACTTGAATAAATAGTTCAATGCTCACCATACAAGAAATTCTGGGGATATAATTAACAACAATGCTGAAGTATTCTCCCTGTGATTTTTCATTCTACTTTATAACAGAAACAGCCAAGTATCATTTATATAAAACGCCTTGCATGATTGCCTTTTTTTAAAAAAAATAGGAAAATAGTCTCCATGAATGTGCTGATCTTTTGGAATCATGAAAGTTAAGGTTAAATTTGACACCCAATTCCAATAAACTATTTTGAAGTTAGAAGGCTACCAAAGCCTTCTTGAGAGTACTTGCCAGTGAAAAGAGAAATCCTGTGAAGATAAACAATGATTGTTATGGCATGGTAAGACATTAAAAATAAAAAAGAACTGATCAAAGGGTATGAAATTGGATAGAGAAAATATGATTTAGTCAGTGTGAGGAGAATTTAGATAGCTAGTCATCACAATTACATATGCTTTGATAGAAACTCATACCATCCAATGGCCTTATTTTTGTATTATAAAGAAGAGTGAGGGAGTAATTTACTAAGTTCAATGACTTCTAATAATGAATTACCTATATTAATTAACTTAACTTAATTAATTTAAGGACCA
Source organism: Anolis sagrei (assembly GCF_037176765.1). NCBI lineage: Eukaryota > Metazoa > Chordata > Lepidosauria > Squamata > Anolidae > Anolis > Anolis sagrei. The sequence continues at coordinate 85,968,469 of NC_090023.1, read as the reverse complement.
ATTCTTACAACTGTCCGTGTAGGTCATTTGGCTAGATTATGATTGAATATTGCATCAGTATCAATTACATTTCTACCTGCATTGCTTAACACCAGCATTTGAGGTCTTAACCAGCATTTGAGATCTTGACCTTTACAAATGACCATGTTCACCATAGTGACTTGTTACTTCCATTGATTAGATCCATGTTTTGTAGGATGGTATGCAGAAAAAAAGTTTAAACTCACTTTTAAAATGAAATAAAATCCAATTATACTTAATAGATGCAGTGGTTCTGTTATTTCCCCTTGCTCTTTATTTTGTTATCCTCCAGTACTGATGTAAAATAATTTAATGGAGGTGTGAGACTTTCATTTTTATGGGTGTTTAGGTGAACACTGCACATTGATGTGAGGCAATAAAGATCGTACTTATGCAATACAATTTATTTATGGAAGAATCCAACAATTCTCAGTTGCATTAATATATTTATTTCCAAGAGACTAGGGCTTAAATGGGTTCTTACAAATCTTCAACATCTGAAAGCTTTCTGAAATATCTTTTTTTCAGCCTTGCATCCACCTAATATTTTTCCAAGCAGTATAACTTCTTCATATCCATTTGGCACTATCCAAATCCTTCTCCATGCTACCATCATATCCGTAGATCAATACTTTGAGGCCAAAATATAATTTATATAATGTGTTTGAAACAAAGAGACAGCTCATTACTAAGTGCTCATTTTACACTATTTGCCATCTAGTAATCCACTGCGACACTGAAATGCTCTCCCTTCTATTCCTAGGATGCACTTGCTATTTTCTCTCTAGGACAGCATTTTTCAACCTGGGGGTCGCAACCCCTAGAGGGGTCATGGGGCAATTTTGGAGGGGTCGCAGCATGGCCTCCTTAGGCCCTGCCCCCTCCACCTTCCTGGAATGGCTGCCGGGGTCCCTCTGCAAGTTTGGATCTGAACCAAACTACCAAACTGAGCACAAAAAGCAGCATGGAGGTGAGGGGGGTGTGAGGGAGTGAAGCGGTCCACCACTGCACTCCCCCTGCCTTCCCTGCAGGCTGTGGGGCAAGCAGAGGGTTAGGGTGAAAACGCAGTGCTGGGGGCGGGGGGAGTGAAGGGCCCGCTGCTCCTCCCCTCAGGCCGTGGGGACTGGAGGGTCTCCCCAGCAATGGAGGGTCTCCCCAGGAGGAGGAGGAAGGAGAGAATGAAGGTGTTGACGCACTGTGCCCCATTTATTTCTAGTCCTTTTAACTGCCTCTCTGCACCTCTTTCCCTGAAACCCTCCGAGGCAGAGACCTGGCTGGATTGCTGTGAATTTTTCGAGCTGTATGGGCATGTTTCAGTAGCATTCTCTCCTGGTGGTTTTTGTGAAGTGGCCACTCGGTTGAGTCTCAGCCTGTTTCCCAGATGGGTCTGTTTTGTCGGGGTTTTTTTGGGGGGGGGAGTGCAGGGTTTGGGCTAAGTTTTCTTTGGAACATTGTCCTCACTTCCTTACCAATATCCCCCCCCCCAACGACAAATGCCCTTTTTTGTTTTCCCCCAGGGCACAGGATTTACTTTCTTCCTCCCTTCCTCCCTGCCTTTCCCCCCCTTCCCTCGTGCAATTCCTTCCATTTCTTCTTCCCTTTCCTCTTCCCCTCCCCTTTCTCCTTCCTTCCTTTTTCTTCCTTGATTCCTTTCTTCCATCTTTCTACCGTTCCCTCTCCTCTCCTCTGCAATCCAAACTGCCTAAACACATCCCATTTCCCAGATTTACAGCCCCGGTGTTTGCAGCCAGCCATCTGTCCATGCGTTGGGGGAAGGGAGAAAATGGAGGGAAGAAGGGATGCTGCTGCTGGCTCTGGCTGACCCTCAGTGCTGCTGGGGAGCTGGAGCCAGTGACATTAGTGGAGTCGAGCAGCACCTGGCCTGCACGGAGGATGCACTGGCTGCAGAGGATGCCAGCTGCTTCGCCGCCTCTTCTTCTTCCTCCTCCGTGCTGTGTATTTGCTTTTGGGAGGGAGTGAAGAGGAGGGGATGCCTCTCTGGGTGACCTTAGCTCAGGCATGGGCAAACTTGGGCCCTCCAGATGTTTTGAACTTCAGTTCCCACAATTCCTGACAGCTGGTAGGCAGTTAGGAATTGTGGGAATTGAAGTCCAATCTACCTGGAGGACCCAAGTTTGCCCATGCCTGTCTTTGCCACAAATATGCAGTGAGAACCTCTTTGATTGTAGGTGAACTATAAATCTAATCAACTCCAACTCCCAAACGTCACGGTCTATTTTCCCCAAACCCCACAAGTGTTCAAATTTGGGCATATTGATTCCATGCTATGGGTGGCATGTAGGTGGTGATGTCCAGAAGATGGAGAAGCTAAGAAGCGAGCCAGGTACAGTATGTTGACCTGTGATAAAGGGGCTCGCTGACAACCTGTGTTCGACCTGTTTACAAGACCCAGTCTTTTGAAACAGATGGTATCTATGTCACTGAGTTGACCAACAAGTTGGTGGTTTCGGGCTGGTTTAGAGTCTTGGTGAAGACTTGGTGGGGGATGGGGACAAAATAGACATCTGCTCCCAATCTGTGGTGGTAAACAGATAGGAAAAGCTAAAATTTGGTATACGCCCAAGGCACCCCTTCAGGGGTGAAGGATATTAACTAAAACACTCACCTAAGGTTCAATTTGATGAGGTGAGGTGAATTATAATGGCTGAGGAATAGAGAGAGTATGGTCTCAGCTACCCTGAGAGAGACTTCTCCAACACATTTTCCTCAGAGGTTGCATGGATTGGGTGTCCAGGGGTCCTAGGTGTTTCGCTCTAACTAGCTGAGGGGTAGGCCGGGCTGGGATGCTACCTCAGCTTTGCCACCAAGTTCCGGATCCATAGGTTTAGATCCAGCCAAAATTAAACAGGTAACAATTAATAAAAGTTGCCCATACTTAAAACCCAAGTACTGGTGTGTGGTCTCATTATTTCGGGGGTTGGCAGGCAAGTGGCAGTTGATGTTGTAGTCCTTGATTATCAAACAGTACAAAGTCTTAGACTCTGATAGTCCTGGTCCCATTACCATTGGTAATGAATGTTTTATTGGACCAATAGAAACATGCCATTGTAACATGGCATTTCTGACTAATATGCATAGATAGCATATGAAAATACAAAGAGTATTTTTATTTATTCTCTTAGTGGTCAGTTTTGGGTCTGGTCAACAATTGTTTAGTGGTATAACTTTTTCTGTAATTGTTTCCAAGATAAAATAAGCTGTCCCTTAAAGTGAGATTGGTTCTTCGTTTCAAAGTATCTGAAGCATGCATTATTTCCTGTGGTGTTTCATAGCATTTTAGTCCATTTCACTTATTTTGATGTGATGGTTGTTGTATAAACTAAAGCATTATAATTTGGAGGTATTTATCCCTTTTATTACTGTAGTAGTATTCCAAACAGTCTTCTCAGGCTCCACTGACATATTCATTAGGGCTGAATTTATGAGCTCAGCATATCCCCAAAATAGGGCTGGCCTTGTTATATTTTCACAGCTGTCATTTTATAGCAGTAAGAGCAGATATTGATAGAGATTGAGAGCGAGGGAGAGGTGCAATAGTGAGAAAACAACTGTTCTTTTCTATAAATCCAAGCTGTTTCCTTTTTGCTAAAAATAACTTTTCTATTTTCAGTCACCACTATTTAGTAATGTTTCATTTTAAAACCTTAACAACACGAGTAAAAAGTCCCAAAGAAATGATGAAATTTTGTTTTTTAATTGCCTAAGTGAGAAGAAAAATCTGTTGACTCCTTTTTCATTTAAAATCTGCCCAAAAAATATGAAAATGTATACACATCATTAAGCTAAACCTATTTTCTCATTTTTTAAAATTAATAAGCTGGCAAAAAGAGAGCAGCTATAAAGAAAGATATAGAGCTTATGAAACTGTAACCCAACACCTGTATGCATCTTATTCTTTATTTATTAAAATGGATGTTCAACCTAGTCAGAGACAGCTTGCCTTGTAATACAAAATAAAGCCAGCACAAAATAAAGGCAAATAAACCAAATATGATATTTATGAAGCTGTTGGAATTTATACAGAGCCCTAAATGCCATTGGTATTGTGTTATCATAACAAAGCTATGGTGACAAATACAATGTGCTGAGTAAAGGTTTGGGATAAAAGTTTCCCTAAGCAACAACTCTCTGCAGGATCTTACAGGCTGAAGCTTTTAAAAATGAACTGTTTTAAAAATGAACAGTTAACCAGAGTAGCTCTAAAAGAAAGAAAGAAAGAAAGAAAGAAAGAAAGAAAGAAAGAAGAAAGAAAGAATAACCAAGCTCAAGAACTAATTTGGAAGCAAATCCAATTATTTCTTTATTTTTTAAAAAGAAAAAGATAGCAGTAGCAGCTGAATAGTCTGTGTTCAATACATATTGTTTCTCAAAGGAAAAAGATAGGTGTGAAAAACCCTATTCCTGACCAATCTAAGGGAGCTATTTGAGGTACAGTCAAGCTACAGACTACAGACTAATGCATTTTCTCATCCTCTGATATGAATAAAAGTCCAAGAAAGCAACCACAGCACCTCTATCAACTGAGATGGCAGGGAAAGAGGTTCTGGATGAAGGGAATTGTGGGCAGAAGACTTTTTGTCAGGGTGGAAGTGTCCAAGGATGCTGCTTAAGGTAAGTGTGATGAAGTCAGTAGTCTCAGTCTCTCTCTGGACCCTTTCGTTTTGGAAATTCTGGTTCCTCCTCTGAAGAGATTTTTTTTATTCTACTGCTAGAAAATCTACTTCATTTTCTCTGAGGAATCTTTTGGAGAGTGCTGTTGGAAGATCTGCTTCTCTCTTTCATTACCCCTTTGCAGATTCTGTCTTGCTTTGCTCCATTGCCTATATTTAAGCCACTCCCATTTGTCATCTGTCATCTGGAACGAAGGAGACACCACTGAGTAGGTAAAAATATTACCTTAATGTTATCATATGGAGAGTTTTTTAAAAGGTCTCATATGCTTAAAGTACAAAATGTATGCCTTGTGTGCAAAATTTGTTTTTGCTTGTGTGTAAAGATATGAATGTGACATCTGCCTGTCCCCCTCTGGACAGGAGTCCTCAAACATTTTAAGTAGAGGGCCAGTTCACAGTCCTTCAGGCTGCTGGAGGGGGGTGGGTGGTAGGCAATAGTTTGAAAAAAAATGAATGAATTCCTATGCACACTACACATATTTTATTTGTAGTGCAAAAAACATGAAAGAACAATACAATATTTAAAATGATGAATGATTGTAACCAACATAAACTTACCAATCTTACCAATCTTTCAATGGGAATTGTGGGCCTGCTTTTGGCTGATGTGATAGTAAAATTAATTAGGATTGTTGTTGTTATGTGCCTTCAAGTCATTTCAGACTTAGGCCGACCTGAAGTGTAACATTTAGGGTGGGGGGCTGGGTAAATGGCCTTGGAGGACTTCATCTGGCCCATAGGCATTAGTTTGGGGACCCCTGCTCTAGGCATTGGTAATGACTTTTAGATAGTCTGGGCAGATGTAAACAAAGGAGGTGCAGTCCCTTAGTTATGTCTTTTGTGGACATAATACAGAATAAATAGCTTCAGTGGTGGGAGTTTTATCAATACCCTACCCAGATTTTGAATAATGGAACAACTGTTCCAATAAAATTTCTATTTACGCACCAATATTAAACCACGTTACATTTACTTCTATTCTGCTCATAAAACCTTCAGGGCAAATTGTATTTACATATAACAAAAATTATGTGGTTAGCACCCAAACTGTTAGGTAATAAACTGTTTAGCAATAGGAAATGTTCAATGATAAAACAGTCATCATTATTGCCCATAGTTGAATTATTAAACATGTTCATCTGTTATTTAATGGAAATTCCTTATAACAAACAAATAAACATTCATGAATGCTAGTAGTAACTTAAACTGGCCACTGCTCTTTAGATAATAAACAAAAATATGCCAAGTTTTTTTTTATTTCCAGTACTGAAAACATAGAATGAAGTGCAGAATATTATGTTAATCTCCATAACCATTTGGGAAATGGGATTCATAACATTTTTGGAAAACCACAGGTCACTGGAAAGGCATGACCTTGTTAGAAGTCACAACTTTTTGAAAGGTGATATTCACCAGCATTCATGCAAGGCAACTAGGTGTCTCAGCTATTAAACTGATGTACCTAAGTATGTCTTTGAACTGTTATATAGAAATAGACACTGAATAATGTCCAGTAAGAGCATATGGGAACTTGAGTAATTTAAAACTAGCACATTGAAGGAAACAGCTATTTTCGATTGAGTCACGCACATGCATTTCTGGCCATGTATGATGAGGACTACTGGAGTGAGGGCTTTGAATGTGCTGTTTTAAAAATAAGAATTAAAAGCTCAGGCGTGTGTTAAAATCCCCAGGATCACTTTCAGATTGATTTTAGCAACCTTTCCTTCCAACCCCTGCTAGAAGAAACTATTTCTATGAGTGTATAGCAGATACTTTTGTATTCCATATTCCTTTTATACTGATTTAACATATATATATATATATTCCAAAAGACTTGAACAAACATCACTCTCATGCTCTCAAGAGACAAAATAAACAGTCTTCTTTAAAAGTAACAGAGTTGGTTTACTCACAAATCTTCATGTATATAGCATACAAGCACTTTGCTTATGAATCCAGTTATAATAGGATCTGAAGTAGTGTCTCTGTGTAGGCAACACAGGGCATCATCCTTAGATTCAATAGTCCATATTCCAAAGCACAACTGTTCTTACTGAAGTCCGGGCTGAATTCAAAGTGCTGGCGTTGGCCTTTAAAGCCCTAAACGGTTCCGGCCCAAGCTACCTATCCGACCGCATCTCTGCCTATGAACCCACCAGGACTTTGAGATCTTCCAGGGAGACCCTGCTCTCGATCCCGCCTGCTTCTCAAGCTCGGCTGGCGGGGACGAGAGATAGGGCCTTCTCGGTGGTGGCTCCTCGGCTGTGGAACGCCCTTCCTACGGACATTAGACTAGCACCATCTCTAATGGTATTCCGCAAAAAAGTGAAGACCTGGCTGTTTGAGCAGGCGTTCCAATAATTAGTGCAATGATTGGTTAATGAACACTGGAATGGAACAATGGATGACGAATCTGGAACATGTTTTTGATGACGAGACGACAGTGAATGGGTATTGTAGTAACTGTTTATTAATTGTGTAATGTGTTAGGTTGTTAACTGTTTCTATACTGCAGCACTGAATTTTTGCTGTTCATATTTGTTGTGAACCGCTGTGAGTCGCCTTCGGGCTGAGAACAGCGGTATATAAGTAAGGTAAATAAATAAATAAATAAATAAATAAATAAAGGCATCTGTTCTCTCTAAGAGTCTAATGGCTTCCATCTTGACTGAAGTCTAAAGGCACCTACAGTTCCTGCAGTCTTCTGAAGCAAACACACACTTTTCTACATGGTTTCTAAAAATGGAATCTCACTCCTGAACATGTCCAGACCTGATCACATGGTATGCAGCCCTTCCCACAACAAAGAGGTTAGGTAAAATTGCAAACTAATACACAGATACAATACAGTAAGCAATTATATACACAACAAATAACTTGTGGAAGTTTGAGAAAGTTGCCATTTCCAACATGCACAGATATGAATCATCATGTGCATGTTCATATCATTTGCTCCAATAATGCAAGCCTTATTCCCACATCTTTGTCTTCCAGTTACTTCTTTTTTGAGACTTTTATGCTCAGTTTTTCCTGTGAGCATCTAGTTATGGTTTCTAGTATGTGTCACCACAATTGTGAATGATGCTTATGTTTGGTACCATGTAGTTACTGCAGCATTTTTGAGCTTAGAAAAGTTACTTCTTGTATTGAAACTCTAAGAATTTCCCAATTAGTATGACATGAGTATGCTGGTTGATGGATTTTGTGTCCCCTAAAGTAACTTATCAAAGCTATATCAACACAGGACAGCATAGAAAGTAGCCTAATACCAAAATCTCTTAGAGCAGTGGTTCTCAATCTATGGGTCCCCAGGTGTTTTGGCCTACAACTTCCATAAATCCCAACCAGTTTACCAGCTGTTAGGATTTCTGGAAGTTGGAGGCCAAAACATCTGGGGATCCACAGGTTGCGAACCACTTTATTAAAGGATCATTAAAAAGGACCACAAAAAACTAAACACTAGCAAAATCCATTTCAAGTCCCAATTTGAGTGGACTCGTTGAATTAATTAAAGAATAGTAAGTCAACGTTCACATGGTTCATTGCACTGGATATAGGTAGTGTGCTTTGCTCATTTTCTGAAATGTTACTGAGCAATAAATCATTATGTTCATATTAGAAATGGATGGATATTTGTGCACAAATCATCTAGAGCTAAGCACTTCTATTTCCTGTGTATTTCAATGGAAAGATCTAAAGCAGTTAGTTTTACCATCTCACTGATATCAGTGGGACTGTAAAGTGATAAACTAGTACTAAATTGTGCCCTTAAGAAAATTAAATTACAATTATTATAAGAGGATTGATTTTCTAAACAGTGCTACTATGATAGATAATTTGGTCTGTGATAGATGATACTATTTGCTACAAATAACTGTTAGCTTATATAGGTATCAATCAATATGTATAAATTTCTAATTCTACAGTTCCTATGTATTGTTCTTCTGATGGAAAATATCACTAAATCCCATTTTGTTATTTTACAGACAAAATCAAGGTCTGCCTGCAAGAGAAATGTTTCCAGACCTTTTGAGATACTAGTTATTCAACTGCTATATTTCAGAATTATTTGGCGTTCAAGTTGTGTTTGGCCTTGGTCTATTAGTTCATAGGTTAGAAAACCAAATATTAATTTATTCATTAAAAAGGTCTTCTATACAAAGATTATATTTCTTCATTTTGTTATGCCCCAAATATGTACTTTATAAGTCCCTTTGAATATATATTGGAACCAATTTCACTAAAACAAGAACACTTTAGAAATAAATCAAACTGACTTTGAAAAACAACAAAAAATCTAGCTGAGAAATTGGCAGAGAATTTGTCACAAGAAGGCCATTTTCTACAGCAGAGCAGCCTTATTAAAGTGGGGATAGCAATTTTTCCTCTAATAAAAATGACTGCTCAGTTTTTTCCCCATTTGGTGAAGAATGCATCTTAAAGGGTTGGAGAAAGCCAAAAAGCCCATCAGAAAGCAGTAGCAGAAAGCCAAGTGAAACTTTTGAAATTTTGTAAACATAAAATATGACAAATATAACAGAGAACTTTATCCATAAAAGACTATTGACTTATAATAACAATCTTTAAGCAGACACAATTCTGGTACTTGTATGTGTAAATCTCATCTTTTAGTGTGGAAGGATAAAGCAGGAACTGCGTTTTACACATGTTGGGCCCCTGCAGCATTTAGATCACCTTCTTTGGGCTTAAACCAATTGTTGGTTTTAGAGCAGTCCCACTACGGGAGACCATCAACTGAATTTAATCTCTTGGTCTTTGTTACTGTAGTTTACAGTTATAATAGTTGATTTGTGGTTATTTGCCTTCAAGTTGTATCCAACCTATATCAACAATTATGAGGCCATTTTGCCAAGATATATTTGGATGAGATGCAACATTGCCCTCCTCTAAGGCTGAGAGCATATGACTAATGGGTTTCCATGGCTGAGCTGAGATTAAAATCCTGGGCTTCAATATTTCAACCACTATACCATACTGGCTGTTACAACAATTGATAGCTAATCAGAGATTGAGTGTCTGTGTGCCATTTAGTTGCCTATAAAATAGGAAGTATTCTTTCTCATCCTGTCTGAAATTTGGTAGGTTGGTCCCTTAATAAAATGCTTGACAAGTTAATTACCATGTGTCAACTAAAAACAGAATAACAATGGAATTTCACAGTGAAAAAAACCCAGAAATTTTATTTAAAGTTATTTTAGGCTCCCCAAAGGCTAAAGTCTTTTCAAGGCAAATGCAAAACAAACAAGCCCCCCTCCCAAACAGAAAATCAAATAATTAACCATAGAATACCAGGAAATACAATAAAATCCTTAAAAAACAAGAAAGGCTTTACACATCAGTGGAAATTTGTGTTTAACTAACTCAGTTCTTTATTGGTTATTTTTTTGGTGCTTTAGTTAGCTGAGATATTATAAAAACAATATATTGATTACAGAAATACACAAAGTAATGAAGCAGGATCCATTCTAAATCTTCCTGCTAAGTGTTATATGTTTTCATCATCTTATTTTTGACAGATTGAAATGAATCCTGATACATTGCTTTGTGCAACATTGCAAATAAATTGTATATTAAAATATATTTGCTTTCAACAATCCATGGGACTCCATTATACACATTTGGTGATCTAACAACATTTCATTGGGACTCAAATACTAATTCATATACAATTATTTTCTTTGTATCTCTCAGTTAGTATTCAAAACCCTTCCATTTGCTCATATTAGTCTGCATTTTCAGGATGCATGTGTTATCATTATAGGTTTTATTCATATTTTAGGTACAAGAACCAAAAGTTTGCACATTTAGCTTACTTCACACAAATGATCACAAATGATGACTACCAGTCACTTGACTGCTCCACTTGTCTTTTAATTACACCGGAAGACAATTTATGGCTCAGCGAGCTGTTGGCAATGCGATCCTGCCTAAAGAAATGGGGCATTTCCATCAGAAGGGTAGTTGTGGACCCTTATATTTCACCCCCTTGTTGACATAGTGGCACCCTCTCACCTTGTTCCATCAGGTCCCTGTGACAAATCCACAAACAGCTCCCCGGTTAGGGCCTCCCCTCCTGGCCTGTTTCAATTTGAAACCCCATCTGCTCCAGTTGTCCCTACACAATCGGCCACACTTTCCTGCCCAAGAACACTTCCCTTGTTCAGTCCACTCAGTTCCCTTGATGTCTCTCTTTCCAGTTTGACATCGGAAGCATCCCTACCTGAAATCCAAGGGAGATTATACTCCAGCCTTACTTCTTCTGAAAGTTGACTAGCCATAGATTCCAACCATGGGGGGGGGGGGGAACCGGAGGAGGGGGGCACCATTCAGGTTGTGTGGGGGAGGAGATTTGCTCGTCACCAACACCCCAGGGAGAAGCGCAACAGAGTCCTTGCGACCCTGGAGAAGGTAGGAAGTGGTAGGCCCCATGGTAGACCCCTCGGTTTCAAGGTCCTGCTGATTAATGCCAGATCTGTCAATGGTAAGACTGCTGCCATTAAGGACTTGGTCCTGGATGAGGGGGCGGATCTGGCTTGCATTACTGAGACCTGGTTGGACGATCTGGGGGGGGGGGAACCGCATCTCCATGTACGAACCCACGCGTTCACTTCGTTCATCCAGAGAGACCCTGCTCGTGATTCCGCCTGCGTCGCAGGCACGTTTGGTGGGGACAGGAGACAGGGCCTTTTCTGTAGTGGCCCCCCGACTCTGGAACACCCTCCCCAAAGATCTTAGACAGGCCCTACCTGTGCAGTCTTTAGAAAGAATTTGAAGACCTGGCTGTTCTGATGTGCCTTTTCAGAATAGGAAAACTCCAATAACAAGTCCCAGAAGCACTTTATTAGAATTAAGATTGTTGGCACACTTCACTAACCCTATAATCCTTACATATCACCTGTCACATCAGCACTTTTAATCTGTACCCATTACTCTGGCCCAGCCCAGTTTTATTGTGTCTTGGTGTATTGTTTATTGCTCGTTGTTTAATTTTGCCTTAACTGTTTACTTTGCTTTAGGTTGTGTATTGTTGTGTTGTGTTTTGAGGCCTTGGCCTTTGTAAGCTGCATCGAGTCCTTCAGGAGATGCTAGCGGGGTACAAATAAAGTTAATAATAATAATAATAATAATAATAATAATAATAATAACTTGAATAATCCCATAATTAGGATTTGGGTGACATATGTAGCCCATAAAAGGAGCCTCCAGTGGCGCAATGGGTTAAACCCTTGTGCCAGCAGGACTGCTGACCGAAAGATCAGTGGTTTGAATCCAGGGAGCAAGGTGAACTCCCGTCTGTCAGCTCCAGCTTCTCATGTGGGAGCATGAGATAAACCTCCCATAGGACGGTAAAACATCCGGGCATCCCCTGGGCAACATTCTTGCAGACGGCTAATTATCTTACACCAGAAGCAACTTGCAGTTTCTCAAGTGTCTCCTGACACACACACAAGCCCACAAACTAGGGTCTACATTGTCGCAGTTATCGCGTCGCTGCTTTAAAGTTGGGGTTGATTCCAAGCATCCAGACCCCCTTTCCGGAAGCTGCGCCCCGTTGCCCAAGGAGAACAATCAACAGAAGACAAACTCTCTTCCAATAAAGAAGTGTTTATACACAATAGTCACAAAAAACAGCTTCAATCCTCCAGCAAACCTTTCTTGAGCTTCTTCAACAATCTATTCCTCTTGCTCTCATCTCTTCATTACTCCAGCATTCTCTGCTCATTCTCTTCTCTCCATTCTCTTCTCTACTCTCTACATTCTCCATCTCATCTCTACAACACACAGTGCTTAGTCCCAATTTGTAGCATCTAATCTATCACAAGCGGCTTAACAGTTGCTCTCCATGCAATGCTTGGACATGGTCCTTACAAATACTTACTCACTTTTTCACTTAAGAAATGACCCAATTGATATAAAACTCTGACATACATAAGGATGGCTATACATAACAGTTACAATGTTTAACTGTATGTTAGATCTTCTGGGGGGGCCTGCTCTCTATCCCGCCTGCTTCACAGGTGCGGCTGGCGGGGACGAGAGACAGGGCCTTTTCTGTGGTGGCCCCGCGGCTATGGAACGCCCTCCCCATGGAGGTAAGATCAGCCCCCTCATTGATGGTTTTCCGGAAAAGACTAAAAACCTGGATGTTTGAGCAGGCATTCGGTTAACTCAGTGCAATAAGTGTAATGATTGAAGGACTGGCAATTTGGACGACGAAACTGGATCGCGATTTTAGTCAAGAGATGAATTGGATTGTTTATTGATATATGTATTGTGGATCGTGTTTTTATGCTTTTAAACTGTATACTGTTGTTTGTTATAAGTTGTTGTAAACCGCGTTGAGTCGCCGGCTAGGCTGAGAAACGGCGGTATACAAGTATAGCAAATAAATAAATAAATAAATAAATATTTGTAATAGCTCTACAGGATTCTAACTACTGTGTTTAAACATTCTATGAAGATTTAATTAAACCTAAAACAAATTAAAACAGACACAAAATAAAACAAAAATAAAATGGATGACAGAGAATAGATGTCTGAATGCCTCTAGTACATTTTTCAGATAAAAACAATATGAAAAGCTTTTAGAGAATTTTTTAAACAAATCATCATTGGGTGCTAGAAAGACAATAAAAGAAGCATCAGGTGAGCCTACCTGAGGAAGACATACAACAACTGATGTGCCACTTCCTGAAAGATCTTAACCCTGGTCCCTGGTGATTTCTCATTTGCTTGAGACATCCAGGCAAGGACCTCTCAATTAAGGGCCCAGATAGGTATAGGGAGGAGATACTTAGATCAACTGCCCTCAAACCAATTGTGTTAGCAGGATGGTGGTGGTGGTCCTCCCACATGGACTGTATTTTCTACTGCAACTAATTAAAGGATTAAAGGAAACTATCTTCAGATTTACACTTAACCTGATACTAGCATCTGAACCTTGCTCAGATTAGCTCATGCACCTTCATTTGATAACATGACTGGACTGAATTTAAAACTTTTCTACACAATTAAATTAGCTATATTTATCCCACAACTATACTGCCAGTGTCTAAGGTTTAAGATTTGCTAATGAAATGGCACCACAGTCCTCAAGCACCATTGAATCAATCAAAACTGAGGGCATTTACTCTTAACACAATTCTTTAAAGGTTATAAAGAACACTGTAATGCTAGAGCAGAAAATCAATTAAAATGTTTGAGTATATAGAACTGGGTGCACTTAATATACAGAATCTGTCAACTAAAGCCACATGGGAGAAATCAAGCAGTACCCAGAGTCAAACGCATAAGCAGCAAAACATTTCTCTGAAGGAGACTAAATAATTACAGAAAAAATCTGCCTTCCTAATGGTTATATTACAGCCCGATCTTTTTTTTACTTTTTCTAGTCTAAAAAAAGGAGATTCTGAAAAGATGTATCTAATGAGTGTTTTTCATCACATAGCTAGATGTGAAGTGAGAGGGATTATCAACATGTATATACAATACTTTTTCTGAATAGATTTATTTAACACAATTTTATACTGTTTTATATTGTTTTATATTGTTGTTATTATTATATTGCTGTTAAATTGTATATTTATGTTTCTGATGTGGGCGCCATGGTGTGCCGATTTGTTAGCCATCCTGAGTCCCTTTGCGGTGGTTGAGATAGGACAAGACATAAAAGCCTGAAATAAATAAATAATAATAAATAAATCTGAGGTGAAAATTCTGTCATTAAATTTACCTAGACTCTTGTAATATTTAGTATCACCCATCATATTCAACTGTATCAGGGATATTAATTATGATGTAAACAATGAGAAGAATGTTATTCTTTTTTGTTTGTTACCTGGAAACAACACTAGATTCCTTTTCTGTTCTTTTCAACTTCTGTTTTATTAGTAGAGCAGAAAGGGCAAGTATATGCTCTATAAAATAATCTACACAAGTAGTGACTCACCAAATTAAATAAAATCTATCATAGATGTTTTGTGACTGCTTACATGCCTCAACTTGCATCTCCAATGTAGGTCCAGATGAACAGAATGTTTATACAATCACAAACAGTCCAGAAATACAGCTGGTAGCCTGCTCTAATAACAAATGGAAATTATAAAACTACTGTATAGATGCACTGTATGCTAATTGAAGTGTACCCCCATATTTGGTGGCCTACAGAACTCTGCTGTCTCTAGTCCCCCGCTGAAATGAACTATTGAAATAACAAGTGTTGAGTCTATCTCCTGGAGGTTTCCAGAACTCATGGTTTGACCCAAAATGTGCCCCAATAATTGTACTTCACACCTGTAAAACAGCACTAGAAGCAAAACAGATGTCACTTTGTGTTGAACATTTTGGACCTAGCGTACCTCAGAAAGAGTTTATCAGGGACTGAAAGTTACTCCGAGCTTTCCAACACCGGCCATCCTGATGCGAGTTATACTTTAAATAAAAATGGTACATAAATATGCTTTTTCCCCACAGTTAGAAGAAAGCGGAGACATAATCTGCCTTGATTATACGCAAAAACTGTGGGAGTTAATGTCCTTGAGAGCAAAATCTCTGTCAAAGGCCCCTTTAACACAGCTGTATAAAATGCAATTTGAACAGGATTATATGGCAGTGTGGACTCAGATAACCTAGTTTAAAACATATATTGTGGATTACCTATCTTGATATTCTGGGTTATATGGCTGTGTGGAAGGGCCCAAAGACTACAAATCCACCTTGAGCCACAAAAATATGCTTTCTATGGCCAACGTTTGGAGATTGTGCAGATTTATCACAACAAAATGTTGGGCGACAGCTTCAGGCCCCCTGCACAGAGCTCTATAAAATCCCACATTATCTGCTCTGAACTGGATTTTATGGCAGTGTGGACTCAGATAACCCAGTTCAATACAGACATTGTGGATTATTTGCGCTGATATTATGGGTTATATGGCTGTGTGGAAGGGCCCTCAAACGACATGAAGACTTTTAGCTGTTTTGGGTGGTTCTGTTTTGGGTGGTTCTGTTTTGGGTGAATCCATTAAGCCAATCTAAATGTCCTCTATAGTAAGATAATTCTATACCACAGAAAAGAAATTCAAGTTCATATTTTAGGCCCCTTCTACATTGCCATATAATCCAGATTATCAAAGCAGATAATCCACATTCTCTGCTTTGAATGGGATTGAGTCTACAGCCCATTCTACACAGCTAAATAAAATCCTACATTCTCTGCTTTGAACTGGGTTATATGGCAATGTGTACTCAGATAACCCAGTTCAAAGCAGATATTGTAGATTATCTGTCTTGATATTTTGCTTTATACGGCTGTGTGGAAGGATCCTATACTGCCATATAATCCAGTTGAAAGCAGATAATCTGGATTTTATATGGCAGCATAGAAGGGGCCTTAGTTATTCTGTAGACTGATTCCTCACACTTAGGCCCTTTCTACACTGCTGTATATAATCCAGATTATTTGCTTTGAACTGGATCATATGGCAGTGTAGACTCATATAATCCAGTTCAAGATGATAATGTGAATTATCTGTTTTAATAACCTGGGTTATATAGCAGTGTAGAAGGGGCCTTAGTTAAAAGTTAAGTAATTGCTTGATTAATCTAGAAATCAATGGCAATAAACCATCTATTTCATGCTCTGCACTGAAAATATTCTGTATTTTGTTATACCTGGGGGCATTGGTTTGGGGGACCACTACAATGATCTATTACAGTTCTTCAGTTTCTTTATCTGTTCCACTTGTGAAATTATTTTGTTGTTTGAGATGTCATCATCTAAAACTTGGATCTTCAATACAAGCATCTTAAACCTACCCCTGATAATGAAAAAAGAAATATAGCTACTGGAGCATGGCAGTATTTAAAAGTTAGCTGGAGAGCCTGCAGCTGGCTGAATCACCTTGTTGACAATAAATTTCAACAAGTGTCGAAAGCGCTACAAGGAATTCATGGTTCATGATTAAGAGTCTTTCTTCTTTTCTAAATCTCTTAAATTTGTCTGAGCATTTATGGTGAATTAGAACTACATTGATTTAATGAAATTTACATGTATTTGCTCATTTGCCCATTCTTCATCTTTCAGCATCCAGAATTGCAGGTACATCTCTAGCACCATTGTAGCCACAGTGACATTTAAAAACATAGGCAAAGCAAACAAATCATGCTGAAAAATGTAAATTCTTTCTCCTTGTGCTGGCAGGACTGCTGACTGACAGGTCAGTGGTTCGAATCTGAGTAGAGAGGGTTGAGCTCCCTCTGTCAGCTCCAGCTCCCTATGCTGGGACATGCGAGAAGCCTCCCACAAGAATGGTAAACATCAAACATCTGGGTATCCCCTGGGCAATGTCCTTGCAGATGCCAATTCTCTCACACCAGAGGTAACTTGCAGTTTCTCAAGTCGCTCCTGACAGGAAAAAGAAAAAGAAAGTAGTAACATAATTTAATCCCTCCCATTAAAATTCTTTTGTTAAGAATATGTGTAATAAACCAAAGAAAATGATAGAATATCATATTACCCCTTCATTATGAACATGCAACACTTGTTTCCATAATAAATTCAGAAAAGTATCCCTCATGGATACTTGTATCTGAATAATATGATTGTAAATACTAGAGTGTCTTTTAACTTTAGATGTACCATATTTACTCAAATCTAGTGTGCCATTGTATGTAATGCACACCTCAATTTTCAGAAACTTGGCAAATGTAATGTACAGTGGTGAATATAATGCACAGCGGCAAAAAGTTCACTCTTTGTAAATTGGCAAAAAGGTGTACATTACAGTTGCTGCATGCTTAAAATTGCTTCTTTAAAAATCAAAGTGTTGGGACACCAAATCTTCCAGCAACTAAAAGGAAAACCCGAGAAATAGGTAAACTTTCCAGCAAGGAGCCTTTATTGTTTATTCCGCCACAGCTTCCTTGGGTAAATCTATGGTCCCATCTACACTGCTATATAAAATCCAGATTATCTGCTTTGAACTGGATTATATAGCAGGGTAGACTCATATAATCCAGTTCAAAGTAGATTGTTTGGATCATCTGATTTGATAATCTGGATTATATGGTAGTGTAGATCCAGCCAACGCTGAATGCACTTGACACCATTTTAATTGCCCTGGCCCAATGCTATGCAATACCGGGAGTTGTAGTTCTATGAACACTTTAACCTTCTGTCTCTCCAAACTACTCTCCAAGTTTGGTGCCTCTCCAAACTACAAATACCAGAATTCCATACACTGTATAATGGTATTATTTGACCACTTCCACACAGCTGTATAAAACCCACATTGAACTGGATTATATGGCAGTGTGGACTCAGATAATCCAGTTCAAAGCCAATATTGTTGATTATCTGCCTTGATATTCTGGGCTATGTGTCTGTGTGTTATCAAACAAACAGCCAAATTCTTATAGTATAGGTGCATCCAAGGTGATTCCAATGTCCCTGGGTTAGTCTACGCTGGAATTAATGCAGTCTGGCAGCACTTTCACTGCTATGGCACAATGCTATGCAATCATGGGGGCAGTCTTTAGCCTTTTCTGCCAAAGAATGTTGGTGCCTCACCAAACTACAACTCCCAGGATTACATAGTACTGAGCCATGGCAATTAAATGTGTTGTTGAACTGCATTAATTCTGCAGAGCAGATGTACCCTAGGAGGGCTGTAGGCCCTAGATTTTAGACCTCAAATCTACTTAGAGCTGCAAAAGAGAACTACAACCAAATCTCTATAAAAATACCTCTGACTTACTAGAAATATACCTGGGCTGACATTTGGAGAGATGGATCAACGAGTACTGCCAAGCTGTAAACACAGTATTTCAGGGGGAGTGTAACCCCATCCAGAATTGGTTGACACACCTCTATCCCCAGATGAGGACCTCCCTGGGCAATCGGCCAAGATGGACAGGGATAAAGAAAGCAGGCTGTCCTCCTTACTTGCCCCAGCAGCTTGTCCATCAGAGATGGTTTCCTGATAGATGGGGAATCTTCATAGAATCATAGAATCAAAGAGTTGGAAGAGACCTCATGGTCCAACCCCCTGCCAAGAAGCAGGAACACTGCACTCAAATCACCCCTGACAGATGGCCATCCAGCCCCTGTTTAAAAGCTTCCAAAGAAGGAGCCTCCACCACACTCCAGGCCAGAGAGTTCCACTGCTGAACGGCTCTCACAGTCAGGAAGTTCTTCCTCATGTTCAGATGGAATCTCCTCTCTTGTAGTTTGAAGCCATTGTTCCGCGTCCTAGTCTCCAGGGAAGCAGAAAACAAGCTTGCTCCCTCCTCCCTGTGGATTCCTCTCACATATTTATACATGGCTATCATATCTCCTCTCAGTCTTCTCTTCTTCAGGCTAAACATGCCCAGCTCCTTAAGCCGCTCCTCATAGGGCTTGTTCTCCAGACCCTTGATCATTTTAGTTGCCCTCCTCTGGACACATTCTAGCTTGTCAATATCTCTCTTGAATTGTGGTGCCCAGAATTGGACACAATATTCCAGGCGTGGTCTAACCAGAGCAGAATAGAGGGGTAGCATTACTTCCCTAGATCTAGACACTATGCTTCTATTAATGCAGGCCAAAATCCCATTGGCTTTTTTGCCACCACATCACATTGTTGGCTCATGTTTAACTTGTTGTCCATGAGGACTGCAAGATCTTTTTCACACGTACTGCTCTCGAGCCAGGCACCCCCCATTCTATATCTTTGCATTTCGTTTTTCCTGCCAAAGTGGAGTATCTTGCATTTGTCACTATTAAACTTCATTTTGTTAGTTTTGGCCCATCTCTCTAATCTGTCAAGATCGTTTTGAATCCTGCTCCTGTCCTCTGGAGTATTGGCTATCCCTCCCAATTTGGTGTCGTCTGCAAACTTGATGATCCTGCCTTCTAACCCTTCATCTAAGTCATTAATAAAGATGTTGAACAGGACCGGGCCCAGGACGGAACCCTGCGGCACTCCGCTCGTCACTTCTTTCCAAGATGAAGAGGAAGCATTGGTGAGCACCCTCTGGGTTTGTCCATTTAACCAATTACAGATCCACCTCACCGTAGTTTTGCCTAGCCCACATTGGACTAGTTTCCTTGCCAGAAGGTCATGGGGGACCTTGTCGAAGGCCTTACTGAAATCCAGGTACGCTACATCCATGGCATTCCCCACATCTACCCAGCTTGTAACTCTATCGAAAAAAGAGATCAGATTAGTCTGGCATGACTTGTTTTTGAGAAATCCATGTTGACTATTAGCGATGACCGCATTTGTTTCTAAGTGTTTGCAGACCACTTCCTTAACAATCTTTTCCAGAATCTTGCCTGGTATCGACGTGAGGCTGACCGGACGGTAGTTGTTTGGTTCATCCTTTTTTCCCTTCTTGAAGATTGGGACCACATTGGCCCTCCTCCAATCTGCTGGAACTTCTCCCGTTCTCCAAGAACTCTCAAACATGGTTGCCAATGGTTCCGAAATGACTTCCGCTAGTTCCTTCAATACTCTTGGGTGTAGTTGATCTGGCCCTGGAGACTTGAACTCATTTAGAGCAGCCAGGTATTCCTGGATGACTTGTTTCCCAATTTGGGGTTTGATGAAAAAGCTTGAAAAAGGTGAATGACTTGTAAAACCTGAAGGTATCAGGGCTAAAAGCTTGGAAAATGTACTTCTTTGCACTATAGCTTTGACAAGCCAAAGGATTTTGGAAAATGCAGTTTTAAAAAGCAACTTTTCCAATTGAACTTAGATACACAGGGTTTCTCTCTAGGGATCAGATATGAGGGAGAAAATTGACTTCCTTACAAGAATATCTTCTTTGCCATTTTAATTGTAATTAAAGTGGTGTTCACATTTTGGAATACAATCCATTTAGATCAGTATACATTCCATTTTTTAGGACTAGATACATACTGTATTCAGAAGCATACTCTCCTCATCACACCTGATTCTTACGATTTGAAAATACTGCACGTTGACTCATCACACCATAAAAGGTTGGCTCCTCCCAATCCATCCAAATGCCTCCCTATATCATTTTAACACCCCCCCCCCCATATTGCACACTGATGTAGCCTGGAAATCTCAAACTACAATTCTCACAAGATTTTAGCTGATGGAATGCATGGGACTTCAGCGACCTATACAATTGTAGTATTTTTTAAAAAAAAGGATTAGAATCCTGTGTTCAATTACTCTGCCTCTGCAATGTTTTGCAAACCTTTCAATGGATTACTGATGGAATGGGGCAAATGTCATGATAGGACCTGTTCAGAATTATGTTCAAAGAGTTTCAGAAACAGAGCATATCCCAATGTAATAAGGTCTATAATAGATCTCTTGTAATCACATCCAGAGGAAACCTAAATCTCTTATGAACTGGAGGAATAGAACATAGCATTAGAAACTTCTGTAAGGAGATGGCTACCAAACATTTATGCAGACAAGTGTTCTCTGAACTGATCTTAAGCATATTTACTCTGAGTAAATCCTCTTTGCACTGGATTCGGCACAAGTGAATTCCTATCTAGTTAGTTCCCTTGGACTTGCAGCCACTAAAGGACTCTGAAACTTTGGAGCCCAGGAGGGATCAAGGACACCACCAGGGAGCATCCGCTGCTGTGTAACCTTGCTGGTGCTCTGAATGAATGTACTGCTGTTCAGTACAGCAGTGGCTCAAGTTAACCTCTTCCTTCAAAGTGAGGTGCAGCAAATTACTTCTCTGTGGAAACAAGCAGCACCCAAGAGAGTATTGTGTTTAAAAGTTGATGGTTTCTCAGCTGTGAGAGCTGAGAACTACTAAGTAGGACTTTCCTGATGGTTATAGCACCCTCCTGTCCTGCCTCCACCCACTTAAAACTTGATGGGAAAGCAAGAATAAAAGATTTTTTCAAGGGAAGCTTGCAGTTCCACCTGCAAATATAAATGCTTACAGGAATCTCAGCATCAAACTGTTCTGCTTCAGTTTGAGCCTGTCTTGTTCTATTTTACACAGACCTGTTAGATTTTATCTCTGGCTTCTATTCAGTATTTAGAAAGACTAAATGCAACTAAATCAGATCTCCTAGAGAGTGCTGTGATGTTGCTGAAAATAAAGAGCCTAGTTAGGAGAGTCTAGTACAGAATAAAGGAGCCTAAGTAAAGAGTGGACTGAAAGAGATGAGATGGTAAAATGAAGCTGTTTCTGTTCTGGGTCAGTTAGGACTGTCAGCTGGGTTCACCGGATGATGAGATAGTGGAAATGTTAGTGACAAGTGATAGAATCAGTTAGGATATTAATGAGTGAAATAAGTAATATACAGTCAAATTCTGTAACTATAAACACTCCCTCACAGCCTTCTTTGCTTGCTTGCTTGCATGCTGCAAGTCGTCTCTGGTTTCTTCTGGATTGAGAGAATCAGCCGTCTGCGAAGACGTTGCCCAGGGGACGTCGGATATCTTGCAATCCTGCGAGGAGGCTTCTCTCATGTCCCCCTCTCATCACGGGGTGCCTGCGCCCTACACCACTGGAAAAATTACACTGTCTAGCTGGTATTGCACCACCTGACATCCGCCGGGAAGTAGCAGCCAATAGTGAAAGGACCAAGGCAGAGACATCTCCAGCTCATCCCCTGTTTGGGTATCAGCCAGCACGTCGACGACTTAAATCTAGAAATAGTTTTCTAAGATCTACAGAGACACTCACTGGAACACCTCAGCAAGCGAGAGTCCAAAAGTGGCAGGCTCAAACCCAGAACCTCAACCAATGGCTGATACCAAATGAGAGACTCCCTCCTGGGCACACAGAGGACTGGGCGACCTGGAAGGCACTGAACAGACCGCTCTGGCACCACGAGATGCAGAGCCAACCTTCAGAAATGGGGCTACAAAGTGGAATCCTCAACATGCGAGTGTGGAGAGGAGCAAACCACTGACCACCTGCTGCAATGCACCCTGAGCCCTGACACATGCACCATGGAGGACCTTCTTGCAGCAACACCAGAAGCACTCCAAGTGGCCAGATACTGGTCAAAGGACATTTAATCAACTCTCATACTCACAAATTTTGTAATCTGCTTGTTTGCTTTGTTCTGTTAGAAATGTAATATAATTTGACTGGTTGTTCTGACACGACAAATAAATAAAACAGCCTTCTTTGGAGAATGGTTTCTGCTCTTCCTATAGCATTTCAAACTGCACTTTCACACTGCTACCATGAAGAGCTATTCTAAGTTATTTACCTGGCTCTTCTGCTGCGCCTTTGGTGAGTATGTACACAACCTCACACTATCACTCAGCTGCAATGTTTCTGTCATTGAAGTACATGTCCTCCCCCCCCCCCCTTGTGAGAAAGCTTGGCTCCAAAACCTCATTTTTAATTGAGCTCCCCTTGCAAATAACCTGCCCCTCCTTTTATCTCACCCGAGCTTTTAATCTTTTTAAATCATTTTATTCTGCACCTGTGGCCTGCCCATTGTCACTGTGATTGTAATTTTATATTGCTACTGTATTTATATGTGTTTTTTCTTTCATTATTATGTAATTATGATGTTGTTTGTTGTTTGTGTTTTTTGGTTTTATTCTGTTGTAATTTGTTATTTGGGCTTGGCCTCATGTAAGGCGCCCCAAGTCCTCATTGGGGGAGATGGTGGCGGGGTATAAATAAAGATTATTCAGCCTCTTTTTGGTTTCTTCTCCTTATCCACCCACCTTTATATGGCATGGGGTTTTTAGTCACTATTTTGGGGCTGGTTAGAAATGTTTTTTTATCAAGGCATGATTACTACTTCATTGTATAAAACTTTTGCACCTGTTGGCCAGTTTTTTATTTGGCTAAATGAGTAAGCATTGCTTTTTTGTCACAATTGTGGAGTGCAGGTACTTAGCTTCAATTGGTTCTCTTTGAAGGCTTTTGGTTGCACAATAATCTGAAAAAAAAATCACTCACATTAATTCTACAGTATAGAGCTAGCCATTGATCCACAGCTGAGCTATGAATGCTGTTTAAGAAATTTTGGTTAGCTTTGGTTTACTTGCACCTGCTTTCCTGTCAGTTTTCCTTTGGGTCTCTGTCTCCCTGACCTTTTCATTTCTCCTTCAAGCTCCAACATGTTCTCACAGTTGATATTGTTCAGTCTCTTTACAACAGGCACCTTTTAAATATTGTCTCCTTGCAGAAAGCTTTAGGAGTTTTCAAGGTGGTGACATGGGGCAGATGACATCAGTCCCTTGATGCCAGCATTGACATTTCTCAGGATGATTACAAAGTTCCAGGATATCACCAGAATAAGGACCAAAGATTATTATCATATCACATTGGTTTATTGGTTTTGCAGTACCAGGATGATGATGCTATCAGCCATAGTTTTTTCAACAGCTAGTATTACTAATGAATAGTCCCCTGTCTTTATTTTCTTCATTTTCATTTCACCTCACCATCCATGCCTCACTATCAAACATGTTCTAGATGGGGAACATTTGGATAACATTTCATGCTGGTAATGAGGCTGTAGTTCATGAAAGCTTATGCTATCATAAAGTTGTTAGCCTCTAAGAGGCTAACATGGCTGCTGCTTTGGACACAGCATTTTTCTATATCTTTTCTTGAATTCTTTTCTTTCTATGTTCTTATGTAGGGCATGAGAATGTAAATAGAACATTGTGGGTAACCTGAAATAGCTGTGACTTTCCATGGGGAAGTCTCACCATTTCAAATGACATTGCTTTGATTGACAGAGATTTACGCAAGCCAAGCCAAGCCAATCTTTAAAGAGAGAGCAGCTTCACCAAAAGCCATTCCACTCTGACAAGTTTCCAAGCAGCCTGCCCACTATTATCAAAATGGGATTCTAAACCTTGCAGCTGCTTTTACCACATTTTCAGTGTGCTGTCAAAGCAAAGAGAACACAGAGGTAATCTGAATTACATTCTACAATTTTTCGCCTAGATATTGCTCGATATATTTTTCCTGCAAACTGTAAGAAAGTAATAGAAATGCACATGTAGAAAAGATAGTCCTCCTAGCTCAGAATTGTTAGCTTTGACTGTTAGCAATGGCTCTGTTATCTGTATCTGGCATTCCCTTGTTTTCCACCCAGGTTCTAATCAGATGTAACTCTGTTTATAAAATTAGATGAGATCAGGTGGTCAGGGTAGCAGGGTATTATAGCTGAAAAATTACCTTAGTATGGAGTAAAATTATGTGTACATATGTTTCTGCTAACTGTTGCATAATATGTATCAATAGAATCAAATAACCACAGAAATAAAAAAAAGTATATTGAACAGAAGTTCTTGTTTGGGAAAGATCTATTGTTAAAAAAGTAGTGGTTGTTTTAACCACTGCTGTGTTTTAACCTTTAGAGAGTAGTTATCAGACAGGTTTTAATTTGAGTATTTATCAGGTTAGAGAGGATCCAAATTATACAGCAGAGTCAACAATGAAAGCTGAATAATGTGGACTGTTCAGCTGTGATTGTGGGCTGTAGCCTCTTAAACCCAATTGAAGAACAGTGAAGGGAGTAGTCCTTAAGACTTAAAAGCCTAAAAGTAATGAAAGAGTTGGATATAGTATGTTGGTTTCTGGACCAGAGGGAAGACTTCCTGAGGGAAAATCAGCACTGAGACATTCTAGTTATTGTCAAGGTCAGCCAAGCATAGACTACCAAGCTATACTTATGAATTACCTGGGGTGGAATATGGCAAGGAAATTAGATGTTATGGTAGTGGGTAGATGTTTAGTCTAAGTACATTTCTATGTAGCAGTTCAAAAGCAGTATTGCTTTTAAACTAAAATATGATTAAATTAGGATATTTAGTGGATGATAACAGGATAAGATGGTAGTTTGTAATTCATTAGTTTGCAGTAAATCGAAGTCAATGTGACAGCAGTTAACAACAATTTAGTGTATTAGAAGTACAGGAAACAGAATATATGCTTGCTTATGCAAATATATTTATTTATTTATTTAGTACACTTGTATACCGCTAATATCTCAGCCTGTGCGGCGACTCATTGCGGTTTACAACATATTTAAAAATACAATATTCACTTTAAAAATATAAAATAAAATATAAAAATACATACATATACATACATAGTATTGGGCCACCAATACAGACCGGAACATCTCATGGTTAAAGTCGTAATCCAATTCGTTATCCTTGATTGCTAGTCCATGATCAAAACATCATCACATCGGAATTAGTTGAAAACTTGCTCGAACATCCAAGTTTTCAGTTTTTTCCGAAATGCCATTAGCGAGGTGGCTGATCTTATTTCAGTAGGGAGGGCATTCCAAAGCCGGGGGGCCACCACAGAAAAGGCCCTATCTCTCGTTCCCGCAAGCCGCACTTGTGAAGCAGGCGGGATGGAGAGAAGGGCTTCTCCTGAAGATCTTAGGGTCCTGGTGGGCTGATAGGCCGAGATACGTTCGGATAGGTATGTAGGGCCAGAACCGTTTAGGGCTTTAAAGGTCAAAGCCAGCACTTTGAATTGGGCTCGGTAGCTAATCGGTAGCCAGTGGAGCTGGTACAGCAGAGGAGTTGTATGCTCCCTGCGCCCTGCTCCTGTTAATACCATGGCTGCCGCCCGTTGGACTAATTGGAGCTTCCGGGCCGTCTTCAAAGGCAACCCCATGTAGAGAGCGTTGCAGTAGTCAAGGCGGGATGTAACCAGAGCGTGGACTACCGTGGCCAAGTCAGACTTCCCAAGGTACGGTCGCAGTTGGCGCACGAGTCTTAACTGTGCGAATGCTCCCCTGGTCACCGCCGAAACCTGGGGATCCAGGCTCAGCGATGAGTCCAGGATCACACCCAAACTGCGAACCTGTGTCTTCAGGGGGAGTGCGACCCCGTCTAACACAGGCTGTAACCCTATACCCTGTTCGGCCCTGCGACTGACCAGGAGTACCTCTGTCTTGTCTGGATTCAATTTCAATTTGTTCGCCCCCATCCAGACCGTCACAGCGGCCAAGCACCGGTTCAGGACCTCGACAGCCTCCTTAGTAGTGGGTGGGAAGGAGTGACAGAGCTGGACATCATCTGCGTACAGATGACACCGCACCCCGAAACTCCGGATGATCTCGCCCAGCGGCTTCATGTAGATGTTAAACAACATGGGGGACAGTATTGAACCCTGAGGAACCCCACAAAACAAAGGTTGTGGGGTAGAACAGGAGTCCCCCAGTGACACCTTCTGAGACCGACCCTCGAGGAATGACCGGAGCCACTGCAGAGCAGTACCTCCGAGACCCATTCCTGCGAGGCGTCCCAGAAGGATACCGTGGTCGATGGTATCGAAGGCCGCTGAGAGGTCGAGTAGCACCAACAGGGACACACTCCCCCTGTCGAGCTCCCGACGGAGATCATCCACTAAGGCGACCAAGGCTGTCTCGGTACCGTGTCCCGGCCTAAAGCCAGACTGTGCCGGGTCTAGATAATCCGTGTCTACCAAGAATGCCTGGAGTTGTGAGGCCACCACACGTTCCATGACTTTGCCCAAAAAGGGAAGATTGGAAACAGGCCGATAGTTTACCAATTGAGTGGGGTCCAGTGATGGTTTCTTCAACAGCGGTTTTATCACAGCTTGCTTTAAGCTGGCTGGAAAAATGCCTTCCCGAAGGGAGGCATTAACCACCACCTTAACCCACTCGGCCAATCCCCCTCTGGCCTCCTTTAGAAGCCAGGATGGGCAGGGGTCTAGGATGCATGTGGTAGCTCTCATTCCTCCAAGCACCTTGTCCACATCCTCGGTTTGAACCAATTGAAATGAATCCATCAAAATCGGACAAGCAGATGCTCGTGTTACATCCTCAGAGACTGCCGTTAATATGGTGTCCAGTCCAGAGCGGATCAAAGCGACTTTGTCTGTAAAGAACCGAGCAAAAGCTTCACAGCGAGCTGCCGCGTCATCAGGGCACCCATCCTGAATGGTGGGTTTTAAAAGGCCTCTGACAACTCGGAACAGTTCAGCCGGACGGTTCTTTGCAGACGCAATAGTGGCCGCAAAGAAAGTTTTCTTTGCGGCTCTTATTGCCGCGGCATATGACCTTAAAAAGGACACAAACCGTGTTCGGTTTGGCTCGCTCGGATCCGAACGCCACACGCTCTCTAGTTCCCTCTTCTTTCGCTTCAACACCGCCAGCTCCTCAGTAAACCAAGGAGCTGGTTTAGTTCGGCTACTTGAGAGGGGACGTTCTGGAGCGATCGTGTCTATTGCCCTGGTCATCTCCCCATTCCAGAGAGCGACCAGGGCATCAACAGGATCACCAACCGAGGTGGCGGGGAAATCCCCAAGAGCCATCAGGAATCCTTCCGGATCCATAAGCCTCCTGGGGCGGACCAATTTAATAGGTCCTCCACCTCTGCGGAGGTTAGGGGGCGCAGTAAGTCTAAAGCTGACCAGGTGGTGGTCGGTCCATGGCAACGGAGAGATGGATAACTCCTCAACACCGCCACCTTCCTCCCATCCCTGGCAGAAAACCAAGTCCAATGTATGTCCAGCACTGTGGGTGGGGCCAGATACTTGTTGGGACAGACCCATGGTCGCCATGGTAGACATGAAGTCCTGAGCCGCTCCCGTTAGGGCAGCCTCGGCGTGGACGTTGAAGTCCCCCAGCACAAGCAGCCGTTGGGACTCCAATGCCAGGTCCGAGACTACCCCCGCTAGCTCAGGTAGGGAGACTGTAGTGCAGCGAGGTGGACGGTACACTAGCAGAATCCCTAATCTGTCCCGGTCACCCACCCTCAGGTGGACGCATTCAAAATTTGTTGACTGCGGGATGGGGGTCCTGGTCAGAGAAATGGAATCTCTATAGACTACTGCAACCCCGCCTCCCCGCCCTCCGGATCTCGGTTGATGCTGCACAGAGAACCCGGGTGGACAAAGCTGGGTCAAGTTTACACCTCCAGCTTCGTCCAGCCAGGTCTCTGTGATGCACGCCAGATCTGCCCGTTCATCCAGGATTAAATCCTGGATGAAAGTTGTTTTACCATTGACAGATCTGGCGTTCAACAGCACCACTTTCAATCCTGAGGGACCGCCATCCTGGTTACACCTACTTACCGTATCAGGAGACCGATTTGGGATTACTAATGTTGTTCCACGTTCCCTAGGCCGAATTAAAGGTCTCCTTTTCCCGTATCTCCCCTTCCCCACCACGACTTCTATGGGGGCTCCTCGGTTAACGGAAGCCTCTCCCTCCTCCATGACGCATTTGATGCTTATAATAATAAACCAAGGATCATTGCGGTTTGCATGCCATGTTACAGTTTCAGTTTGCCATAGCTTTGCCTTCCAAGTGGTCTTCGGTCCTGTTAGGCTGTATTCGAGTTCCCTCGTGCTATTCCATTTCTTCTTACCCACATATGCAATTAGCAACCAAATTAACAGATGCCAAGAAGTAGATGGTGGCATGAGTAGTAATTGTTAAGCACAGTCAGGGCAGGGTTAAGCTGTTGAAATACAGATGGAAACTTATTTCAGCACAACACAGTAGAACAACAAATAAATGCGATGGCTTAAATTAACCCAAGGTGTTAACTAAAGTGCGTCATGGAGGCCTGATTCAACACTAGCTGTATCAATCGAATTAAAGTGCTATAGTTGGTTAAGTGCACAAAGAAGTAGTTTAAAGTGCTAATGGCATAAAGTGCAAGATCACAACAATTAATAAAATACACGATGTAACCAACTGGTCATGGAATCAAGATTAGTTAGCAACCATCAGGAACGGTCAGCACAAATTAAGATGGTCAGCATAGACTACAATAATAGTCAATAAAAGCAGAGGTAATTGGCACCGTCAAGAATGATTAGCACACTCAAAGATAGATAGCAGGGTTAAGAAAGATTAAGGTGCTAAGGCTCATATAAAATAATAGTCCACTGATGTAATAGGTTAAGGTGCTGATAGTATAAATGCTAGTAACCCACAAAATTGGAGACAATGAGATGCCGGAAGATGGCAATAATTAAACCAAAACAAGGATGGCCCACACGGTTTTCCGGATTTGGTGGGTTGCCCGGCGAGATGATAAAAACTCGAGCAATGGCGGCGGATTACTCCCAGAGGGATGGAGGAGCTGGGGCGCTGGAAAACGGCAGATCAGCGAACCGGCGCAATGAAGAACTCCCTCGAACGCCAGGCCGGACGTCCTTAATTGTTGGGCCGGAGCCGGAGCCGGAACGCCGGGCTGATGACCGAGCACCGGGTGGGTGACAGGAAGGGACGACCAAGTGTCCGGCAGAGCCGGGGCCAACGCGTCGGGCCACGGCAGGCAGCAAGCACACGGGAGACCGGCGCGCCAGAGATCGATGCGCCGGAGGCCCAACCAAGTGCCAAGTCGAACGGCAGCAACTGGGGCCGCGAAGGGTTGGCGGGGCAGGCGCGCCAAGGACCACAGCAACAGTTCCACAACGGAGGCCCTGCAGGACACCAGGCCAGAGGCACTAGCGGCCGATGGAATCGAGGCCAAACGCCGGCTGGGGTTATTGAAGGGTCGCGTCAATTGCCGCGGTAGCAGCACCGGCCGGGCAGGGGGCTACTCACCCTTCACAGCTCCCTGAGAAGGGGAAGGCTCCCACCGTGGCCTTAGCTACGATGATGGTGGTGGCAGTGTCAGCAGCAATGGCGGCAGCAGCTCTCACCCGGTTGCTTGTCCCCTCCCGGGGGCAGCTCTGCCGCGGCCCAATCGGATGGCAGAGTGGCGGTAAAGGCCCAGCTGGAACACGCGGCGCTCGTGGCGGCGGCCTCAGAGGCGGCTTTGGCAACAGCACAGGCCCTGACACGTCCCTCCTCAGCACTCTGAGGAGGGGATGGACTCTGGCAGCAATTTCGCTGCGGCAAGGGCGACCGCAGCAGCGGCAACAACAGCGGTCTGTCTGTTGTTGCCGCTGAATTCTGTGTCTGTGTGTTTTTCCTTAAGTTCTCTCTTATGTCATATAGCTATGCATACCTATCTAATACAGGTTTAGAAACTTTATTATGGTAGAAATGGTCTTGTTATGAAATGCATGAGAGGCATTCAAGTCAAACCAAGACTTTTAATGTTACAGGTCCAAAATGGATGCATGCATGACAGTACTAAACTCAGTAGTGTGTCCTATTACTGATAGTGCAGAGAGACTGTTAATCAAGATTGCAAACAACAGTGTATGGTGATGATGTTTCCTGTGAACAAAGGCATAAAACCTGCAGATATCTACAAAAGACTTCAAGCATAGTATGATGATGAGACACTCAGCTGCAGGAAGATATCTGAATAGTGTAAACATTTCAAAGATGATTGTTCCCAGTCCACAGCAGTCATTCCTGTAAACATTCAGTTCATAGAACACCCAGCCCTGAATAAGTGACACATAATCAAACCTGAAATTGCATAAGAAACTATTTTTTTCTGTGGGAATGGTGACCACAATCATTCACAAATGATTGCATTTTTGAAAAGTTAGTGCATGCTAGATACCATGACAGCTTGGATAAAAATGTTCATTGAAAGTCAGCATTTCAGCACTTATGATGAAGTGAAGTAGGCTATCCTAGGTTGGTCCAGGTGTACTGAGAAATCTTTCAATGCCAAAGCATTCCAGGCATTAATTAAATGCTGGGATAAGTGTATAAATGTAGCAGGGGAATATGCTGAAAAAATGCCGTTTCTATTCCTTGAAATTTGTTCTTTTTTCATAAACTCAAAAATCTTGGTTTGACTGGAATACCCCTTATATAAGACCCATATATAAGGGTGCTCACCATATTGTGGAACTGAACACAAAGCCTATAAAGATGGCTCAAGACAGTGTTCAAAGGTTGTTCGCATTCTAATAAAATAATCACAATCAGTAATAAATGAAGGCCCATACAAAAACAGTGAAAGCCTTCCTAAATATAAAATGGCTTAATTTCACCTTGTCAGTGATTGGATTCAGATCTTCATGGGCAATTATATATGATTGGAAGCACCTCTAGCTAATGCTCATGACTTTTCCCTCTTCATTTATATGCAGCAACAACCGTATTGAGTATATATTATCCCAAGGGAAGGGGAAACTACTTTTCCTATTAATTTTTAGCCATACATTTATTACTTTCAAGTGGATGAAAGTTTTCTATTGGGAAAATTGCTCTACTTCAATTTAAAGAGATTAGCAGCATTTCTTTAACATAGAACAAATGCATCTTGGATTGTAGGATATGGTTTGCTCCTTTGGCATAAGTTAACAGATTAAGGACATGACTAGCACAGTGGCTTTCAACCTATGGATCCCCAGATGTTTTGGCCTTCAACTCTTAGAAATCCTAACAGTTGGTAAACTGGCTGGGATTTCTGGGGACCCACAGATTGAGAACCACTGTACTTGCAGAATTTACTGTGGATGGAGTTGCCTTGTAATTCACCTAAGCTCCAAAAAAATTCAGGCAATTTGTGCAGTTTATCATCCAACTAAATATTGAGCAATATTTGGTGTCTGCACAATCAGGAGCAGGTGGATATCTACAATCATTTCTTGACCCTCCTGCACTCAGATGTGCACTTCTTCCCCCCCAAGTGCTTTCATTTTTCATTGGAATTCAACAGGCCTGCCTGATTAAGTACAGGTTTGGTACTTGAACAGATATCCTTAGAGTCCTTACCACACAATTCAAAAAGTTGAAACGTACTTTAAAGTCACAGTTCAATCCATTGATCAGTACAAGATTTATATTGCAAGAGGCAAACACAGCATCTTGGTGAGATGGCCATCTAAACTCTCCACAAATCACTTCACTTACTTAGATGATCCATTCCTCAGCTTTTGCATTGATCACATGTTCTCTAATAGACTCCATTCACATCTATTTCGAGCACGAGTTGACCAGTGTACCATTGCATGAAGTGACATATTTTCCTTCCTTTGGGTCTGTCTTCAAAGATATAACACATTATAGGCAATTTCCCTGTCCGTTGCAAGCTTCATTTTTAGATGTCTAAGAATATGCCCTCAGAACCCTTGATTCAGAGCCTTCCACATTGGCGGTATATTTTAAACACAAATGCACTAAGACATATTAACAGCATGGGATACATGCTGAATCAGCACAGCCAGTGACATCTTCTCTGCCCTAGTTTTCATTGCATAGGTCCATTCCCTCTTGGTGCTGTTTTCTGCTTGCATAAACCAAAGATTGGTGATTATACTTGCAGAAATATATGTCCTTGGGCTAAATACAACTCTATCCATTTTCAAATATTTACTATGCAAAATGTCATATTTTTTTTATCTGTCTCTTCTTTAGGTCATCATGCTAGACCTCAGGGAAAGAAGTTGATGAAATTTTCAACTCCCTTTTGCAATTTGATATTTCTAAGTCTGTATAGTTTTGAAGCTGTTACAGCTGGAAACTGCTGCAATTTAAGGAACTGAATGGTTTGGATTTATAGCTGATGCATAAAAAATGAATTAACTATTCTATAATGATCTTCATCAGTAAATATGATGCACATATTACATTTAAACCAAACATAATCTTCTAAATAAAAGTTTTCATATGTTTTCATGCATGGATAGTAAAAATCGCTTCCTTTCTATTAATTTATGTAGTCAAGCCTTCTCAGAAGGAAAAAAAAAACAATATAAAAATCTGATCTGTTATCTTAAACCAGGGGTCCTCAAACTTTTTAAACAGAGGGCCAGGTCACAGTCCCTCAAACTGTTGGAGGGCTGGATTATAATTTGGAAAAAAAACATGAATGAATTCCTATGCACACTACACATAGCTTATTTGTAGTGCAAAACACACTTAAAAACAATACAATAATCAAAATGAAGAACAATTTTAACAAATATAAACTTATTCGTATTTCAGTGGGAAATGTGGGCCTGCTTTTGGCTGATGAGATAATAATAATAATAATAATAATAATAATAATAATACTTTATTTGTACCCCACTACCATCTCCCCAAGGGACTCAGTGCGGCTTACATGAGGCCGAGCCCAAATGCAACAATACAAGCAATAATAACAACAATACAAGCAATTAAAATAAGAGATAGGATTGCTGTTGTTGTTGTGTGCTTTCAAGTCATTTCAGACTTAGGTTGACCCTGAGCGAGGGCCGGGTAAATGACCTTGGAGGGCCGTATCTGGGCTCCGGACCTTAGTTTCAGGACCTCTGTCTTACATTGTTAATTGGATGTAGCTACTCTGCTTAATTTTGTTTTAATTCAGTTCCAGCCACTATTATGGTTTGCTATGCTCTTTCCTTCTCAATAAAAACATGCTGCTATTTTTGTTTTGAAATTTTCAGGATGAAATGTGTGAAGCATATAGTTAATTTAAGTTCCTTAAGATGCTAAATGAAAAAGGAAATAGGTCAATTTCTACTCTACAAAATCTCAAAGTATATATCTTTACACATCACTACAAATCTAAGGTTGTGGAGATTAAGAGAGGTTGACTGGAGTCCTGTATGGAGTTACAAATGCATAATTTGAGGCCCTTCTACGCATGCATTATAACCCAGATTAAATTGGATTAAAAGGGGGGGGGGGGTTTAAACATTTAGCCAAAATGTGGGAGGCATCAGGGGGAATTGGGTTAAAGGTTGGAAAATACGTGTTTAAAAGCTGTTCTTTAAATCTGAAACTTCCTGAGAAACACACACCTTTCCATGCTTGTGTATCCCTTCAGGAATGGAAAACATCTGAACTCCCTCCCTGGCCCCCATTTCCCTTTCAACTTACACCAGAACCTTCGTCTGATGCAGGCCTGCAGCCTTTTCCTCTCTTCCTCCTCCATGGAAGAACAAACAGAGGCCTTGGAAGAGAAATCCCCTTTCCCCTACCCAAACTCCTCCTTCAGCTGTTCCAAGGTGGAGGGGCGGGGCAAAGCAGATCTCAAAGATGGCTTTCTTCTGGTAAGTGCAGGGGAAAGTGGAGGGCAGGAAGGGTGGCAGTGCCCTTGCCCGCCCCTGCTTATCTCAGATGGGCATGACCCCTGTAAAAGCATGGGGTTTAGGCCAGCTGTGTGGCCTCAATTCCTGGTCAAAGTGGGATTTAAAATCCCAGTTTCTCTTGGATTTTTGGCCTGTCTAGAAGGGCCGCTGGAATTGTGTACTCATGACTGTTTTGTATTTATTGTCCCCACATAGCCCTTAGTTTAAGGACTATGGGGGAATGTTAAAGTCCCCTAACCTCCACTTATTGAGAAGCAGCCATCCCCTGATCCTAACTTAGCAAGGAGCAGCCACTGCGATTGAGGGGGGTCTGTTCCTTTGTCAATTGGCTGCCATTTCTCCCACCAATCTCTAGCAAAATGCAGGGATGAGGCAAGGGGCTCTCTTTCTACCTGTCACAGTAAGGGATGGAAACAGCAGCCAGCTGCTTCCCAAGTGGCAGGGGGAAAGATTTCAACTGATTGCAGTGACTCCATATAGGTGAATGCTTTCATTGCTTCCATTCAGATGAATGCTTCCTAGGAGTTAGTAATTTAAGAAGCAGAAAAACATTGGCATAAGGAGACATCTTGAGCTCAGTAACCCCACATTTGGTTTTCTTGGCAGCTGTTACCAAAAACATAAAGACTTCATCAGATCAGCCCAAATATTCTGAGGCTGATCTGAACTGGAATACTCAAATCAGTCTTGGGCCAGTTTGCACTGGCTGCTTCCATGTTGCTGT
The DNA here is from genome assembly GCF_037176765.1 of Anolis sagrei. Lineage (NCBI taxonomy): Eukaryota > Metazoa > Chordata > Lepidosauria > Squamata > Anolidae > Anolis > Anolis sagrei. The sequence goes on along the minus strand of NC_090023.1, from coordinate 85,933,105 downwards.
GGTGGTGGGAGGGAGTCCCCACCATTCAGTAGAGCTGGATGTAGTCAAGTAGTTCCAAAGTGCTCCTCATCATCACTTATCACCTTTTCCAGCACTTGCAAATGGGCCAGCATGATTTGGAGAGGGGTGAGGGAGGGATCACACAAAGTGGAATTTATATTCCCATTTCCCAACTTCACATTCATTACACTAATACTGTTTTAGTGTAATGCTGGCGGGGACGAGAGACAGGGCCTTTCCTGTGGTGGCCCCTCGGCTTTGGAACGCCCTTCCCATGGAGGTAAGATCAGCCCCCTCGCTGATGGTGTTTCGAAAAAGACTGAAGACCTGGATGTTCGTACAGGCATTTGGTTAATTCGGTGCAATGAATTGGATGATTAAAGGATTGGCAATATGGACGACGAAACTGGATTACGATTTTAGTCAGGAGATGCATTGGATTGTTATTGACGGGCCAATATTGTGTATTGTGTATGATGTTTTTTATGGTTTTTAACTGAATACTGTTAATTGTTGTATTTTGTATTTTGTTGTAAACCGCGTTGAGTCGCCAGTTAGGCTGAGAAACAGCGGTATACAAGTACAGTAATAAATAAATAAATAAATAAATTTTAAAATTGGTGAGTTCAAGAAACCACAATATGACGAAACAATAAGGCTGTTTAAACCTGAAAGGGAAAACAAATGTAAAAAGGGTAACTGCTATTCAATTACAAAACAACTGTACTTCATTACTGAATAAAAATACTGAATAAAATTTATGTAGACCATATTACCCCTTTCCCAGTTCTGCAGATATGATGCCATTATTCATCTCCACACTAGCATCTACACCCATGCAAGAAACTATAATAGATACTTCTTAATGTTATACATAAGAATGCAATTACAATTAACAGATATCAATTTCATCTAATACTTTTAATCTATACAGATATTAGTCTTCTGTAAAATACATATCAAATTAATCTTGCAATGATAAGATTAATTAAGTAAAACATGGAGACAACAGGTATGGCCTTCATGGGATAATTAAATTCCTGGTGCATAAAGTGTGAAAGACAGTCAGAATATTTTCAGTTCCCTAAAGATGCGATTATCTAATAATAACACACATTATTCTTATTACCTTTGTGATTATTATTGTGTACATTATTTTATTATATCTCAATGTATAAGTATGCTACAAAATGCGGACTCAGTGTTCCTGTTCATTGAATAATCCTTAGCTAAAACTGTTTTAATTAAACAAGTAAAATGAGTACCTCAAAATATTTACAAGAAAGAGAAAAGCATTAAATTTTCTATATCTGAATCTGTATTTGAATTCAAAAATTTATGATGGTATGGTGAGCCACCAGCTTTATTCAGTTTTAACAATTCCAGTGCCGTAATCTGCATATGGAGCTTTCCTTAGAAAGACACCTTTAATGCTCCAAAATGATGTTGTTCAGAATTGATCGTGTTTCTATTAAACAAATGGGAAAACAAAGAAAATATAGGTCAGGTTGTTTTATTTACAAAAGGCATAAACTTACAGGGGAAAACAACTGATAACAGAATATCCTGTATTTTTCCAGAAAATGTTCCTGGGGGGGGGGGCTTTCTTCACCGCCCCCCCCCCCAAGAGTATTCTTTTCAGCCTCTTTAATGTTGGAATTGCAACACTGAGTTCCAATATCAGTGTTTGCAAGGTTAGGTTTCCTTCCTGAGAAAGGTAGACCTCTCTGAAAAAAGGTGGAAAATTCCATGGCATCCACAAAATGTCAGGAATGAATTTCAACTTAATTCTGTCACTCAGTTTCCCATGGTTGTTTTAATGGTTTCTTACTTAACCTACACAAAATTCCTGAAGTAATTTTTGAGGGAATGCACTATGGACTTGGGTAGTCAGCTTAGGCTGGATGAGATGACACTAGGGCTGGGTAACCACGGAAAAAATTGTTTCTAAACTCGATTCGTTTTTAGGGGGTTTTTGCATTTCGTTTCTTAAAAGAATTCCGAAATTTTCCTTTAAAAAAGTTCGAAATATACGAAATTTCGTAAAATTATGAAACAATTATGAAACGATTTCGAAACAATTACGAATCGATTCGTTAATGGCGGACACGATTGCGCAATATGCTAAAAAACCCTCCAAATGGGACAGGGGGAACTTCTGAAGCTTCCCTCTCCCTCTGTTGTTGACTGTTGGTGTGATAATTTATTTTTTATCACTGATAAAACAAACAACAACCTTAAAACTTGCAGCAGACATACGGAAATAATTACGAAATAATTACGAAACAATTACGAAACAATTACGAAACGATTTCAAAACAATTACGAAATAAATTGAAAAAAATTCGTTTCGATTTTTAATTACTCCTGCATGGCTCAATATCAGATTGTAAGCTAATTTAAATACGAATTAATAACGAATTACGAAATTAACGAACGAAACCGCCCAGCCCTAGATGACACATTCATGGATTGCCATGTTAGCTATGGGAAAGAGTGAGTATTAATTGGCCTTTACCCCTTATGTTCCTAGCAGGTTTCTTTCACTCTTAATGCCAATGATATACATGGATACATGTTTAAACATAATATGACCATTAAAAATCACAGATATTCACGTGGATTACAATTTTGTGGATGATAATCTAAAGTAAAACTGGTATTCCTTAATAAAATAAGGATAGAGAGGATATTTGATTTTTTTTGGAAAAATTGTTAAAACAGTGTTCCTAAAGAATCAGGAAATCAGGACAAGAAGAATCCAGGGCTAATGAGAATCTTTGTAGATTGCATTTGTGAAAATCAAACTTGATTTTTGTATGGAAAACAACATTTTATGTGTGCAAGAAAGCATTTTCTATACAGAAAAACCTTATCCCTACATAGAAAATGTAATTTTCTGAACAGAGTGCAGATTTGTGCAGAGAAAGTCCCCAGCTTTCCATGCAAAATAACTGCAAATGAATCTGGAATGAATTCTAAATGCAAATATTTTATGAAAAACACACAGTTTTAATATACTTACTAACAACAGAAAGAAAACTGTTAAAATTACTCAATGCTTTCTTCAAGAACAAAATTAATAAAGAATTACATCTTTAGGTCATAAACACATATATCCAGACTAGATATCATTTGCACATGCTCTGCTTGAATACTGTATCTACACAATGTCTTTCAACAGTTTTAGAAGCAGGGCATATCTGAGTAAGGCATGAAATATAAATCCTTATTAAATAAAAAAGGAAGAAATAGATAGCGGCACTTTTGTTTTGTGCTAGTTGTCTCATTTAATTTAAATATCTAATAAAATAAGAGCATCTACATTAGAATGAACTGCTATTGTGAGCAAAGTTGCTAGCAGTGTCAAAAACAATGAAAAAAGAGGTTACACTATGCATAAAATGAATCAAATATGTGAACATGAAATTGAGTAGTAAGTCCTATTACAAGCTTGGTTACAATGTTCAACAATATTATAATAATATAGTCTGTTGAATTTTGCTAGAGACGTTACCAAATGAAGTTATGAAAATTCATATTGGAATCAAAGGATAGGAAAAGAAATGAAAACTGAACTTGATTATGCAGTATGAACAAATGTATTACAAGCTCCAAAACTCTTCTAAATATTTTATAAAGGGTTGTTTTTTTGCTATCTAATCTATTGTGTTACTTTGCTAGTCTTCACTGACTGTTCAGTTTTTATTCATCTAAACATGAGCTTAAGCAAGAAAAAAGACCTAATAATAGCATTGCTGTATTGGTAAGCATAAAAAAGGAAAGTGGTCTCCACCTTGAAAAAAGAAAAAGTGAAAAAAGAATCCGAATATTGTGTAGGTGATAGAGCAGATATGGGCAAACCCTGGCCCAGGGGCCTGATGCGGCTCCTTGGCCTCTTTTCTCAGGCCCTCCTCTCTCTCACCATCCTATCCTTCCTTCTCTCTTTCCTTCCTTCTTCCCTTCCTTCCTTACCCTTCTCTCAAATATAGATCAACTACACCCAAGAGTATTGAAGGAACTAGCGGAAGTAATTTCGGAACCATTGGCAATCATCTTTGAGAGTTCTTGGAGAATGGGAGAAGTTCCAGCAGATTGGAGGAGGGCCAATGTGGTCCCAATCTTCAAGAAGGGAAAAAAGGATGACCCAAACAACTACTGTCCAGTCAGCCTCACGTCGATATCAGGCAAGATTCTGGAAAAGATTGTTAAGGAAGTGGTTTGCGAGCACTTAGAAACAAATGCGGTCATCGCTAATAACATGGATTTATCAAAAACAAGTCAAGCCAGACTAATCTGATCTCTTTTTTGATAGAGTGACAAGCTGGGTAGATGCGGGGAATGCCGTGGATGTAGCGTACCTGGATTTCAGTAAGGCCTTCGACAAGGTCCCGCATGACCTTCTGGCAAGGAAACTAGTCCAATGTGGGCTAGACAAAACTACGGTGAGGTGGATCTGTAATTGGTTAAATGGACGAACCCAGAGGGTGCTCACCAATGCTTCCTCTTCATCTTGGAAAGAAGTGACAAGTGGAGTGCCGCAGGGTTCCATCCTGGGCCCGGTCCTGTTCAACATCTTTATTAATGACTTAGATGAAGGGTTAGAAGGCATGATCATCAAGTTTGCAGATGACACCAAATTGGGAGGGATAGCCAATACTCCAGAGGACAGGAGCAGGATTCAAAATGATCTTAACAGATTAGAGAGATGGGCCAAAACTAACAAAATGAAGTTCAACAGTGACAAATGCAAGATACTCCACTTTGGCAGGAAAAACGAAATACAAAGATATAGAATGGGGGATGCCTGGCTCGAGAGCAGTACGTGTGAAAAAGATCTTGGAGTCCTCGTGGACAACAAGTTAAACATGAGCCAACAATGTGATGTGGTGGCAAAAAAAGCCAATGGGATTTTGGCCTGCATCAATAGGAGCATAGTGTCTAGATCTAAGGAAGTAATGCTACCCCTCTATTCCGCTTTGGTTAGACCACACCTGGAATATTGTGTCCAATATTCTGGGCACCACAATTCAAGAGAGATATTGACAAGCTGGAATGTGTCCAGGGGAGAGCGACTAAAATGATCAAGGGTCTGGAGAACAAGCCCTATGAGGAGCGGCTTAGGGAACTGGGCATGTTTAGCCTGAAGAAGAGAAGGCTGAGAGGAGATATGATAGCCATGTATAAATATGTGAGAGGAAGCCACAGAGAGGAGGAAGCAAGCTTGTTTTCTGCTTCCTTGCAGACTAGAACGCGGAACAATGGCTTCAAACTACAAGAGAGGAGATTCCATTTGAACATTAGGAAGAACTTCCTGACTGTGAGAGCCATTCGGCAGTGGAACTCTCTGCCCCGGAGTGTGGTGGAGGCTCCTTCCTTGGAAGCTTTTAAGCAGAGGCTGGATGGCCATCTGTCAGGGGTGATTTGAATGCAATATTCCTGCTTCTTGGCAGGGGGTTGGACTGGATGGCCCATGAGGTCTCTTCCAACTCTTTGATTCTATGATTCTATTCTCCCTCCCCCTTCCTTCCCTTCCACTCTTTTGCCCTTCCTTCCTTCCCTTTTGTCTTTTCTTCCTTCTCTCTTCCCTCCCTCCCTCCCTCCCTCCCTCCCTCCCTCCATCTATTCTCTTCCACCCTTCTCTTCCTCCCTTTTTTCTTTCCTTTCTTCTCTTTTTTCCTTTTCCTTTTCCTCCTGGGGGATGTTTATCTGGGAGAAGAGAAGCAAGAGAGGTAACATGAGAATCATGTTTCAAGTTTTAAAAGGGTGTCCCATTGAGGAGGAGGGGAAAGTTGACTTTCTTCTGCTCTAGAGACCAGAGCACAAGGGAGCAAAGGGTTCAAATGGCAGGGAAAGCGATTTGACTGAAAAGATTCTAGAGTGAACAAAGCCCGGAGTCTTTGTAGAAGCCAAGATAACTAAATTGAGACTGTCATACATTGAAATATCATGAAAAGACATAATGCACTAGAAAAAAGTATGATGCTTAGAAAGCTAGAAGGCAGTAGGATAAGATGATGACCCCATTCCACATGAATAGACTCAATAAAGGGAAACACAATCCTGAGTTTATAACACTTGAGCAGGGCTATTCATGACAGGGTGACTTGGAGGTCTCTCATTCAGGCTGTCACCGTAAGTCAAAGTTGACAGCAATTAACAACAATAAGAACTGTTCACTATTGCCACAATTACAAATGGCTCCTCCAACCTACCATAACTTGGTTCCTTTGGCAATTGGGACACAGCAGGATAATGCCTCCAGCCCCTTCCTGCCAGTGATCTGCAGTGGGAGAAGGTGGTGTAATAGGGATTTTGCTTGTGATTGTGGCTGTTCTTTTGCTGTGTCCTGATTGTCAACAAAGTAGATTTCCATTCTGGAAGGGCAAAATATGTCAGGCTTGGCTGTGTTGTTGTAAGGTAAAGTTGATGTTTGCCAGACATGAGAACATTGTCTTGAAGATTGAAAACAACAATCTTCCTTTACAGCATGGGTGGGAAACATGCTGATGTTGGACTGTACCTAACTAATATTGCCAATGGTGAAGGATGTTGTGAGTATTAGTTCAACAACAATTGTAAATTCCTTCCCCTGCTGTCTGGAAATATTTCTCCTTCATATATTTGAAAAGATCATTTTTTATTGCTGGCAAAGTATGCATTAATCATTAATATTTTATTTGGGTTTATAATTCTATCGTTTATTATTTAAAATCATTATCTTATCCTCTTTGTTTTTGTATTAAATTCTCATTAATCAGGAGTCAACATATCTTGAAAATCAAAGAAATGAAGATTTTTGATCTGGTCAAAATAAATCGAATAATTTTCTTACTTTTTCCTACCAACATGACAATAGCCTTTGATGCAATCTTTACAGCAGAATAAATACCAGTTGATCTTAAGTGAAAAGCTATGAGTGGATGCTTAAGGTCTACACACCTTGAAACCCATAGGATATAGAAAATGTCAACATTGGTTGCACAGTTTGACATCACCAAAAAGGACACTTTGATACGCATTGCACTTCAGTGGCTAGTGTCACATCAAGAAGCAAAAGAAGTTAATTTGACAACATTGCAATTTGATTTATCCACAACTCTTTTTTATAAACATAATATAATGAATCAGTAGTTTCTTAAGTGTAGTTTAAAATACTTTTGGGTCAATTGTTAAGAAATTATAATATAAAAAAATGCACAATATCATTGATATAGAAATTACAGGAGTATATATATACACACAGGAATATGTATGAATATGTATGAATGTGTTTATGTATGCATATAGTGTGTGTGTGAGAGAGAGACATAAAAGAAGACTAGCTGATGGACCAAGCTAATGAATATTTATACAGGTATTTCTAACACATTAACAAATGAAATATAAGAAATATAAATGAAAGGTTATTATTAAAAGTAAGTGGAAAATAGAAAATTTAATGTATAAGTAAAGTGAAAAAATAATTAGAAAAAATAACTAATGGTATAGGGCCAGAGGACAATATGGGACAATGTAAGAAGAAAGACGAATGGAATAAAAAACCCCAAACCCCCAGAAAACAACAACAACCCCAAAACAATTCTTTTTTCCTAAGCAAAAGACATTGTGAATGGAACTGACTAAAAAAATTGATATATGTAATAATAATAATAATAATAATATTTTATCTGTGACCTGCCTTATCTCCCCGAGGGTTTAACAGTACTCTCCCATTCCTCATTATTGGATGTACATTAGACTTATAGATAGACCTAACTTGCGAATAAAACTCCATAATCAACTTATTATACTTTTCTTGGTATTTTCCCCTACCCTTATGGTATAAAAGTGTGAAAATAAAATAAGAAAATATGTGACCAAAACAAACAAACACACAAACAAAACTTACTAGGAATTAGATTACCAACACTCAAATGCTATAAATGTTATGGTTTTCTATTTCAAAGAAACATGCCCTGCCTTCTATTAATTTAACTATACTGTGGGACAAAGTAGAAATTTATAGTTTGACTCCGTAGTCCCCACTAAAATAAGTAAACACTGAATGTGTATAAGGGTGATGTGGTAACCACAGACTGGCTTGATCGTTAATTTAGCATAGTCCATCTTTACAAGACCCCTTGTTTCTAGTATTTTTTAACTTAGCAAAACACAAGAACCAGCTATCTTTCTTGAACATATACACATTCTATTTCTTTTCTTGAAGCCATTTGCCTACAAAGAGCTCATTTTTAACAGACCATCCACCCGCCCTTGTACATATCAGGAGATGCTGATCTGTGCAACAAAGTACAATATGTAATCTTGAATTAAGTACCTAGGTGTCAACAGAAATGTTTTGGAGTACACGGAGAGCTTAGAATTGGTTGCTATCAGGTAAACATCTTAGTTTTGTTTTATTGTTCTGAGTATATTTGGGCATCATTGAGGTAATGCATGTTATGTTTTAGAAATGTCTGAACTCTTCTCACATAGCAGCAGTTACTACCTAAGCGATAAGGCACTTATACCCCTGGATAGGAGCTATTTCTGTACTCAGTCGAACTCTGAGTCCAAATGCTTTGGCTCTCGTGGGTTTTATAAAGGGCAGAGTATTCCTGAAGAGCTTATCTTATGAGCAGCATATGCTTTATGGATTTGTTGGAAACAAATCCTTCAAAATTATGATTTTGTGAGATAGAACTGAAATGCTTGGTCAATCCAAATATCCAGACAGATGGTGGTTGACTGTATGTTACTAAACACATTTCTGCATGTTAACTAAGAAGCTCTCTGGTTTCTGAATTACATTTTCTGATTTAACTATTAAGAAAACTATTATTTAAAACTTTTGAGGAGCTATGCCATAGTTATTTTTCAAAGTACATCAACAGAATTAGTTTAAATTGCATGTTAATTTCCACTATGGAATCCTATGTCCAAACATCCAATTCAATCATAGCAATTCAACCTATGTCCAAGCATCCAATTCAATAATAAGCATAGTCACAACATTTCACATCTTTTTTCTATATTACCTCGCTCAGAGGCACACTGACTTTCTAGCACTCTTCCTTTCTAAACTTGCAGAAGTGGTCTTATTGTTGGTATGTTGAAGACCCTCAGGAGTTTTGGAATGAGGACTTTGATATATAGACTGAAATTAGTTTGTCAGAAACAGATCAAAATTGTATAGCTGTCAGGACAACCACAGTTGCTCCATACAGTTATTGGCATGATGGTCCAACTTTGGAAGTTGATGGAATCCAGGTGGATCCCTGAAACCATTCCAAAGTCTAGTTGACAGGTCACACCCTCTTGCCTAAGATCTGTTCCATTCTATGGATTACGATATGTTGAACACGTCTTCATTTAACTATCCTCTACACAGACATGAGTATGTCAATTATTTCAGTAGATTTCTACAGAATGTATCAGCTAGGGACAAATGATGGAATGTGGTGATGGAAAATGTAGAGAATGGAATGTAAATTATGGAAAGAAGGAATAATAGTTTTGGAGTGAGTCTACTAAGTAGTTTAGTAGTGGCAAAGATATAGCACTTTTAAGCCTCAAGCAGATCTTCAGAGTGTATAATCCAGTTTTTGGTTTTTAAAATATTGCCATGTCTACTTTATTCTGGTATGCATGGCCTACATAGAATTCTCTGTTAAAGTCCATTCTGGCATGTTAACAAATGATATTAGTTGTGACACAAGTATTGGAGGAGATCAATTTAATAGGTGAATGTGTTCAGAGTATTGCTTGAAATTATCTATGAGATTAATTACACTATGTAACAAAATTTGAAAAAAAATCTGTTCTTGGTTTAAAAATGTTATTTCCTGTTTAATTGTGTAGTACTTATATTGAAAATAGTTGTTATACTCCAGAAACTTTGTTTTTGTGGCTGCCACAAACTATGTTGAATTGATTGAGGCTCTATCAGATATCCATTGAAAAAGTATGCTTTTTAAATGATAATATCAATTAGGAAATGACATGTATAACCCAGGGATAACATTTGTGTTACATAGAGTTATCAATGGTTAAGGCCTGGATATGTAGAAAAGATTCAACAAGATGTATTTGGCCCTTGTCAACTTAAATTGGCTGAACTAAGGGGGCAAGTAAATCCTCTTTAGAAGATTGAAGATTTCTACTTTCATTGAAGGAGGATTAGATGACCACTTCTTAACAAAACTTCTCTGCAACCTTAATATTATGGCAGCTGACAGCCAATAGCAAAAGCTATTGTGGGAGTGCATTTTGGGGAGATGAAATTAATTTTCTACACCATTTTAATCAAGTTCAACTTTTGGTCCAGGAATTGACTTGGCTGTCTAATGGATTTTGTGCAATTAATCATGGCTTCCCATGTAGCTATGTGAGATGGGAATCACAGTGGAATGGTGATTCTATTCCTTCCTGCATTTCCAGTGTCTTCCATCTTGGAAGATGGTTGTTCAGAAAAATAGAGATACACAGATTACCATTTTATCTCCTATATGATGTAATATCTAGCCAAGAAAGGTCACCCAGGAATTTAGGTTTAAGTATATCAATTAATGAAACACATCTTTATCTAAATCAGATGGAAATTGGAACTACTCTATTTATTCAACTGTAAGAGCCATTGATTGTAAGACACACCTAAATTCAGTACAACCACCACCAACAAAAATACATTCCAGTTTTAGAGGTGTTTATCTAGGAATAATGATTCTTAGAACTGAAGAAATACAATAGATTATTATCGGAGGTCAGCAATATTGTGGGAAAAAGCTAATAAAATGAATCTCCTTCTTGAAAATAGGAAATTTTGTTGATGGATGGATTTTGACTTATGAAAATAGGGTTCAGTATCTTCAGATGTGTTAGTATTTCTTCTAAAATAGGGTGTTGGAAGTGTAGGAGAAGTCCCTGATCTAATTGTGCATGTGTGCTGCAGTAGCATCAAGTGCATTTGACCAATTTAAACTGATACAAACTGAAATCTCAGCTGAATAAGGACAGTCTAGCATCAATTATCCAGGAATGGAAAAAACACACAATTATTCATTTCCAGATCAATAAAATCAGTTTTTCCAATCATTAAGAACTCCCTGTTGAGAGTTTTCTTATGATGTCCAATGTCCCACAGTGTTTTTCTGGAGTTACTCTGTAAACAAAATATCTAACAATTTACATGCAAAAATGGTTTGAGCAGAAAATGAATTTTCTGCACAGAAACCACTGTCTCTTATGTTAGAAAACCAGGTTTATGCACAAGATCACACTTGGGTCTTTATCTACAGGACAATTCCTAATTTCTAATTTGGGGCATCTTGAGTTTGAACATTTCTCTCTGTTTTTCCAACTGAATCACCTTATAGGTATCTGGATACCTTTAAATTATTTTAGTGATTTTAATGGGTCATATTGAAGATGTTGGAGTAATATATATCTCAATCTATTTTTAATGCTGTTGTTTTAAATGGGGGATGGAAACCTGTGGCTTTCCAGAATTATTGGATTGCGACTCCCATTCACTTTGACAAATAGCCATGCTGACTAAAGCAGGTGGGAATTAGAGTACAAAAGTGGAGTGTCACGGGTTTCCTACTTTCTTTCAGATGGTCATTTGATTGTGTTATTTATTTATTTTAATGTAGTTTTGTATGCTTTACTATGCTTTTTATATTTTGGTGCATTGACATAAATTTAGAAATACAGAAATTAAAGGAAAATAAACAAATGAATAGAACATATAAATTGTTTTAAAACAGCAAGAGGTTTTGTGTATGGCTGGGAAATAATTGAATATAGCCCAACACTGAACAAAATGTCAATCAGTACTTTTGAATGTGTAAGAATACATTATTGTGTCATTGGTGCAGCAGATACTGAGAAAATATTGTCAATCTTGCTTGGTTTGTGTACAGATAACTTGAACATCTGATGTCTGGGTTCTTGAAAATAAAAATATCTATCAAAATAAACTGAAAGACTTCATACATCTCTAATTTCCCTTGGTGAAATAAAACAGGAATCAAAAGGTGTGTGCTTTCATGCTTAAATCTAAGGGGGAGTGTGACATAACATAATTTTAAATGAAATAAATTGAATAGCGCTAAGAAGGTACATTATAGAAAAATATGCACAAATGAACTGGGGAGGAAACCAAATATATATTTTCCTTCTCATTATCCTTTATGAGTTCATATTTTCTTGTTCTCTCCTCTTTGCATCCAGAAGATGGTGCTGCTGTTTTTTACTTTTGCCACAAAAAATGCCATTCTTTTAAAATGCTGACTCCTTTAAAGAAATGTGGACCTCAAATTCACACCTACATATGAAGAACTGACAAATCAGTGGAATTGCTAACAAAATCCATTCAGCAACATTATGGGAGACTGGAGTTAATCAGGAATTTGGTTTGAACTACTGCAGATGTTAGCCTTTTTCTATCTAGCTAGTATTTAGTTATCTTCTCTCAAAAGTATGTAGAAAACAGGATATGTTTTCAAAGCATCACAAATATCTTTAAAATGTAAGGAGAAGACAAAGGAGAACATGTTTAAGGATGAAAACAAAACAAAGTCCAACCCTACATTTCAAAAAGCGAGCCAATCATTTATTCTTACTCTCAGGTCATCCTTGATTCCTATGATGGATTGTCATAATTTAGTAAGAATATTCAGCCTAGATGCCGTATATATATCCAGAAAAATCACACTTTTGTCTCAGTGCTATTCTAAAATTCTAATATGTGGTCCACAATTGGTTGGTTGCTGAAGTGTCAATCTGCACCTGCATATCTTTTAGTATTGTTGCTGCACAAAAACTAAGTGGCACTACACAATAATGTGCATAATAAACCCTTCCACAAGATCCCAAAAATACATACATAGGTGTAACTGAGGATTATATCTATCTATATCCATGAAGTGGCTTGCAACAAATTAAAAACAAGATTCAACTGAGAAATGTAAACTTTGAAAAAACCAATTAAATTAGCTCTTATGCAAACACACCAATGCTTTAAAACAGCATAAAACCTTTTAGATGACATAACTATAAAGGTAAAAGCACAGTATACCAACCCTCTTAACAGTCTTTTCCAGGAACATTAATCACCAATTGCCTATTTAAAGAAAAAGGTCTTTAACTGTCAGTGAAAGAACAACAGAGAGGGGGAAGGCCCAGATTCGAATGGGAGGAAATTCCACAGCCTTTAAACAGCCATGGAAGCCACCCTCTCTCCAATATTTAATCAGTGTCTCAATGTACTGGGAAAATCTGATATATTATTTACCTGAAAGGCAGTGGATATGTAGGTAGGGATAGGCTGGATAGATGAGGTTAATGACTAAACCATGTGCCCTTGTTAAGTGAAATTATAGAATAATTTAGTTTAGTAGGAGCTCACATAGTTTTGCTATAAACAGTTTCCTACAATGGTGACCGTGTTTCCAGATGTGAATGAGGTGACTGTGTTAAAAAAGTATCCCAGGAGTTGCAAAGTTTGGTTTTGGCTTTGAAACTGAAGATGTGTTAGCTATTTCTGGCTTCTCTTCCATCATATATATATATATATATATATATATATATATATATATATATATATATATGCATGCATCTTGACTATAGTTAGCAAACCCAGAAATGAAGGTCCTGTTAGAAATAGATTAAGTTCACTCTGCCATAGCAGCATTGCATATTCAGTTCAACTGGGAGTTCAGATGAGAAAGGAATCATTTTCGACATATGAGTAAGCAGGTTGGATTTCTGGATGCTCACATGACTGAATAAGGAGATTCTATTTTTACAAAGCTACTTTTCTGACCATAAATCCTTAACTCATACATCATTCTTTTTTTTTTTTGATGTGCATAACAAGTTATCAAGTGTCCAGGAAAAAACAAGAATAATATAGTATAGCATTAAATAGTTTTGATTTTGGTATGCAGCAATCTGGTAGCACCCCCTCTCCTTTTTAAAAAGGTAGTGTTGTGTATTGATGAAAATATTTAGTATTTTACAAGATTTTGCAGTAGTCAAACTTAACCTGTACTAGTGTTCTATATATTGACAGTCTCCACATTACAAACATCCAGCTCACAAATGACTCACAGTAAGAAAAAAGGGCAAGCAACAAGAAGTGAGAGAAATTTACCCCTCAGAATGGAAATGTATGTATGTATGTATTTAGATCATTTCTATCCCATCCTTCTCGCCTCCAAGGAGAGACTCAGGATGGCTACCAACAGGCAACCTTCAGTGCCAAACTATACACGACATAAAATACATGTAATCTACATTAAAACAGTTAAAATTACATAAGAACAGTTCGCCACTTCATGTCATCCTCTGAATAATCCATAGCTGTCAGTTTAATAGTCCATTAAAACCATCTTCAGTCCATCACCATCCACAAAACCAGCCCATTATAACCCTTTATCCAGTGAATGCTTGATCCCATAACCAGGTTTTAGCATTTTCCAGAAGGTCATGAGGGAGGGGCCAGACCCGTAGCCAGGATTTCGATTCGGGGGGGGGGGGGTGCTGAGTTTGTTTCGGGGGGGGGGGCTGAGTCTGAGTGAAAGAAGGTCTACCCTAGCAAACCTTTTGTATCGTTACCCCAATACCCCCATGCATGTAGGATATATTGAGCATGGTGCTCAGATCATGATATGAATAAACATAACAGTTTAAATAATGCACCAGTAAGGCCTTTTCGCGAACCACCATGAGAATTTCGGGGGGGGGGGGTGAAGCCCCTCAAGCCCCCCCCCCCCAGCTACATGCCTGCCCGTGGCATTTGTTTTGTTGTCTGTGCCCCTGTTCAGAAGATTTCACCTCACTTTCTGTCCCTGTGATAACAGGATTTTGAAAAAATTGGCTTGTTGTGGGAAAAAGATCAGTGAAAAAGCTTTAGTGGATACATGTTTTATATATATGACTGGAGTTACACAAAATGCGCCTGTTCTGACTTACAAACAAATTCAACTTAAGAACAAAGCTACAGAACCTATCTTGTTCATAACTTGGGGACTGCCTGTACTATATTTCACAATATATTTTGAGTAGAAAATCTACAGTTGGTTTGGTTGTCATTCCTAGAATGGGGCAAATTGATTACTGTCAGTGGATATGAATATTTAAATGTAAAGTTTTCTTTATTAAATAAACTAGCTTGGGGACCTGGCGCTGCCCGGGTTATTAGAGAAAGGAATTGTATCAAGGTTGGTGTTTATCAGTTATTTATATGGCTCGCAGTGGTCTCAGGAAGTTAGTGAAGGTACTGTGAGTCCCATCATCTGTGGTCCATCGTCTTCCAAACTGCACCAGGATGGAGAGAGGGTCATGGGGGCTCTGTGTGCTAAGTTTGGTCTTGATCAGTCATTGGATGAGGGTCACAGCAGTCTCAGAAAGTGAGTGAAGTGACTGCAAGTCCCATCATCCATTGTCAAATTCTTCCAAACCGCACCAGGATGTAGAGTGGGTTATGCGGGCTCTCTGTGTAAATTGTGGTCCTGATCCATCATTGTTGGCAGTTATAATGGTTTTAGGAAGGGAGTGCAGGTATTGCAAGTCCCATCATCCATGGTGCATCTTCCTCCAAGCCGCACCAGGATGTAGAGTGGGTCATGGAGACTCAGTGTGCCAAGTTTGGTCTTTATCGGTAATTGGCTGAGGGTTGCAGTGGTCTCAAGAATTGAGCAAAGATACTGCAAGTCCCATAATCCATGGTCCATCCTCGGCCAAACCACAACAGGACGTAAAGTGGGCCATGAGAGGTCTATGTGCCAAGTTTGGTCCTGATCAGTCATTGGATGAGGTTAACAGTGGTCTCCGAATGTGAGTAATGGTACTGCAAGTCCCATCATCCATGGTTTATCCTCCTCCAAACTGCAGTAGGATGTCGAGTGGGTGATGGGGACTGTGTGCCAAGTCTGTTCTGTATTGGTAATGTTCTGACGCAGCCCCCTCTGGCCTTTTCTTTCCTCTCTTTGTCATCTTGGAATCTTGGAATTGAGGCTGGCCAATCAGAGACCATATGCAAATTTCCTTCTCATGTCCCTGTTTCTGCCATGAACCCTCTTCTCCACCAGGGGCTCCTATTGAAGCTGGCCAATCAGAGACCATATGCAAATAGCACCACAGTGGCAGCCAATCAGAACGCTGGCACATACACCTTCCGCCCTCCGCACCTCTGTCCTTCCCATACAAACACTCTCTTTTATTATATACTAGCTTGGGGACCCGACGTTGCCCGGGTTATTAGAGAAAGTGGGTAATGGCGGTTCTGTATGCCAAGTTTGGTCTTTATTGGTCTTTGGATAACGGCTGCATTATTTTCAGGAAGTGAGTGAAGGTACTTGAAGTCCCATCATCCATGGGCCATCCTCCTACAAACAGCAGCAGGATATAGAGTGGGTCATGGGGGCTGTGTGTGCCAAGTTTGGTCTTTATCAGTCATTAGATGAGGGTGGCAGTGGTGTCAGTAAGTGAGTAAAGGTACTGCAAGTCCCATCATCCAAAGTCCATTCTCTTTCAAACAGCAGCAGAATGTAGAGTGGATCATGGGGGCTCTATGTGCCAAGTTTGGTCTTGATTGGTCATTAGAAGAGGGTTGCAGCAATCTTTGGAAGGGAGTGGAGGTACTTGAAATCCCATCATCCATGATCTGTCCTCCTCCAAACTGCACCAGGATGTAGAGTGGGTCATTGGAGCTCCATGTGCCAAGTTTAGTCTTGATTAGAAATTGGCGAGGGTCTCAGTCGTCTCAGGAAGTGAGTGAAGTGACTGCAAGTCCCATCATCCATTGTCAAATTCTTCCAAACCGCACCATGATGTAGAGTGGGTCATGCTGGGTCTCTGTGTAAATTGTGTTCCTGATCCATCATTGCTGGCAGTTGTAATGGTCTTAGGAAGGGAGTGCAGGTATTGCAAGTCCCATCGTCCATGGTGCATCCTCCTTCAAACTGCACCTGGATGTAGAGTGCATCATGGAGACTCAGTGTACTAAGTTTGGTCTTTATAAGTAATTGGATGAGAGTTGCAGTGGTCTCAAGAACTGAGCAAAGGTACTGCAAGTCCCATAATCCATGGTCCATCCCCGGACAAACCACACCAGGACGTAAAGTGGGTCATGAGAGGTCTATGTGCCAAGTTTGGTCCTGATCAGACATTGGATGAGGTTAACAGCGGTCTCAGAATGTGAGTGATGGGACTGCAAGTCCCATCATCCAAAGTCGATCCTCCATCAAACTGCAGCAGGATGCAGAGTGGGTCATGGGGGCTCTGTGTGCCAAGTTTGATCTTGATCAGACATTAGATGAGGGTTGCAGCCGTCTTGGGAAGGGAGTGGAGGTACTTCAAGTCCCATCATCCATTGTCTGTCCTCCTCAAAAGTGCACCAGGATGTAGAGTGGGTCATGGGGACTCTGTGTGCCAAGTTTGGTCTTGATCAGTCATTGGTGAGGGTCTCAGTGGCCTCAGGAAGTGAGTGAAGTGACTGCAAGTCCCATCATCCATTGTCAAATTCTTCCAAACTGCACCAGGATGTAGAGTGGGTCAGGCTGGGTCTCTGTGTAAATCATGGTCCTGATCCATCATCGTTGGCAGTTGTAATGGTCTTAGGAAGGGAGTGCAGGTATTGCAAGTCCCATCGTCCATGGTGCATCCTCCTTCAAACTGCACCTGGATGTAGAGTGCATCATGGAGACTCAGTGTGCCAAGTTTTGTATTTTTTGGTAATTGGATGAGGGTTGCAGTGGTCTGAAGAATGAGCAATGGTACTGCAAGTCCCATAATCCATGGTCCATCCCCGGCCAAACCACACCAGGACGTAAAGTGGGTCATGAGGTGTCTGTGCGAAGTGTGGTCCTGATCAGTCATTGGATAAGGTTAACAGCGGTCTCAGAATGTGAGTGGTGGTACTGCAAGTCCCATCATCCATGGTTCATACTCCTCCAACCTGCAGTAGGATGTAGAGTGGGTGATGGGGGCTCTGTGTGCCTATTTCGGTCTGTATTGGTAGTGTTGTGACCCAGCCCCCTTTGGCCTTTCCTTTCCTCTCTTTCTCATCTCGGAATGTTGGATTTGAGGCTGGCCAATCAGAGACCATATGCAAATATCCTTCTGTCATGCCCCGTTTCTGCCATGAACCCTCTCCTCCACCAGGGGCTCCTATTGAAGCTGGCCAATCAGAGACCATATGCAAATAGCACCACAGCACCAGCCAATCAGAAAGCTGCCACATACACCTTCCGCCCTCCGCACCTCTGTCCTTCCCATACAAACACTCTTCTTTATTATATACTAGCTTGGGGACCCGGCGTTGCCCGGGTTATTAGAGAAAGTGGGTAATGGCGGTTCTGTATGCCAAGTTTGGTCTTTATTGGTCTTTGGATAACGGCTGCATTATTTTCAGGAAGTCAGTGAAGGTACTTGAAGTCCCATCATCCATGGGCCATTCTCTTACAAACAGCAGCAGGATATAGAGTGGGTGATGGGGGCTCTGTGTGCCAAGTGTGGTCTTTATCAGTCATTAGATGAGGGTGGCAGTGGTGTCAGTAAGTGAGTGAAGGTACTGCAAGTCCCATCATCCAAAGTCCATCCCCTTTCAAACTGCAGCAGGATGTAGAGTGGATCATGGGGGCTCTGTGTGCCAAGTGTGGTCTTGATTGGTCATTAGAAGAGGGTTGCAGCAATCTTCGGAAGGGAGTGGAGGTACTTGAAGTCCCATCATCCATGGTCTGTCCTCCTCCAAACTGCACCAGGATGTAGAGTGGGTCATTGGAGCTCCATGTGCCAAGTGTAGTCTTGATTAGTCGTTGGCGAGGGTCTCAGTGGTCTCAGGAATTGAGCAAAGGTACTGCAAGTCCCATCATCCATTGTCAAATTCTTCCAAACAACACCAGGACGTAACGTGGGTCATGAGAGGTCTATGTACCAAGTTTGGTCTTGATCCGTCATTGGATGAGGTTTGCAGAGGTCTCAGAATGTGAGTGAAGGTACTGGAAGTTCCATCATCCATGGTCCACGCTTTTCCAAAACTGCAGCAGGATGTAGAGTGGGTCATGGGGGCTCTGTGTGCCAACTTTAGTCTTCATTGCTAATTAGATGAGTTTTGCAGCAGTCTTGGGTAGTGTAGGTACTTGAAGTCCCATCATCCATGGTCTGTCCTCCTCCAAACTGCACCAGGATGTAGTGTGGGTCATTCAAGCTCCATGTTCCAAGTTTAGTCTTGATGAGTCATTGGCGAGGGTCTCAGTGGTCTCAGGAGTGAGTGAAGTGACTGCAAGTCCCATCATCCATTGTCAAATTCTCCCAAACCGCACCAGGATGTAGAGTGGGTCATGCTGGGTCTCTGTGTAAATTGTGGTCCTGATCCATCATCGTTGGCAGTTGTAATGGTCTTAGGAAGGGAGTGCAGGTATTGCAAGTCCCATCGTCCATGGTGCATCCTCCTTCAAACTGCACCTGGATGTAGAGTGCATCATGGAGACTCAGTGTGCCAAGTTTGGTATTTATCGGCAATTGGATGAGGGTTGCAGTGGTCTGAAGAATTGAGCAATGGTACTGCAAGTCCCATAACCCATGGTCCATCCCCGGACAAACCACACCAGGACGTAAAGTGGGTCATGAGAGGTCTATGTGCAAAGTTTGGTCCTGATCAGTCATTGGATAAGGTTAACAGCGGTCTCAGAATGTGAGTGGTGGTACTGCAAGTCCCATCATCCATGGTTCATACTCCTCCAAACTGCAGTAGGATGTAGAGTGGGTGATGGGGGCTCTGTGTGCCTATTTCGGTCTGTATTGGTAGTGTTGTGACCCAGCCCCCTTTGGCCTTTCCTTTCCTCTCTTTCTCATCTCGGAATGTTGGATTTGAGGCTGGCCAATCAGAGACCATATGCAAATTTCCTTCTGTCATGCCCCGTTTCTGCCATGAACCTTCTTCTCCACCAGGGGCTCCTATTGAAGCTGGCCAATCAGAGACCATATGCAAATAGCACCACAGCGGCAGCCAATCAGAATGCTGGCACATACACCTTCTGCCCTTCCTCTGGCCGATACAAACAAACACTCTTCTTTATTATATACTAGCTTGGGGACCCGGCGCTGCCCGGGTTATTAGAGAAAGTGGGTAATGGCGGTTCTGTATGCCAAGTTTGGTCCTTATTGGTCATTGGATAATGGCTGCATTGTTTTCAGGAAGTGAGTGAAGGTACTTGAAGTGCCATCATCCATGGTGCACCCTCCTCCAAACAGCAGCAGGATGTAGAGTGGGTCATGGGGGCTCTGTGTGCCAAGTTTGGTCTAGATTGGTCATTAGATGAGGGTTGAGCAATCTTGGGAAGGTAGTGGAGGTACTTGAAGTCCCATCATCCATGGTCTGTCCCCCTCCAAACTGCACCAAGATGTAGATTGGGTCATGGGGGCTCTGTGTGCTAAGTTTGGTCTTGATCAGTCATTGGATTAGGGTCGCAGTGGTTTCAGTAAGTGAGTAAACGTACAGCAAGTCCCATAATCCATGGTCCACCCTCCTCCAAAACTGCAGCAGGATGTAGAGTGGGTCATGGGGGCTCTGTGTGCCAAGTTTGGTCTAGATTGGTCATTAGATGAGGGTTGCAGCAATCTTGGGAAGGGAGTGGAGGTACTTGAAGTCCCATCATCCAAGGTCTGTCCTCCTCGAAAGTGCACCAGGATGTAGAGTGGATCATGGAGACTCTGTGTGCCAAGTTTGGTCTTGATCAGTCATTGGCGAGAGTCTCAGTGGTCTCAGGAAGTGAGTGAAGTGACTGCAAGTCCCATCATCCATTGACAAATTCTTCCAAACCGCACCAGGATGTAGAATGGGTCATGCAGGCTCTCTGTGTAAATTGTGGTCCTGACCCATCATTGTTGGCAGTTGTAATGGTCTTAAGAAGGGAGTGCAGGTATTGCAAGTCCCATCGTCCATGGTGCATCCTCCTCCAAACTGCACCAGGATGTAGAGTGCATCATGGAGACTCAGTGTGCCAAGTTTGGTCTTTATCGGTAATTGGATGAGGGTTACAGTGGTCTCAAGAACTGAGCAAAGGTACTGCAAGTCCCATAATCCATGGTCCATCCCCAGCCAAACACACCAGGACGTAAGGTGGGTCATGAGAGGTCTATGTGCCAAGTTTGGTCCTGATCAGTCATTGGAAGAGGTTAACAGCGGTCTCAGAATGTGAGTGAATGTCCCATCATCCATGCTTGCAGTAGGATGTCAAGTCGGTCTTGCAGGCTCTGTGTGCCAAGTGTGGTCTATATTGGTAATTGTCTGACTCAGCCCTCTCTGGCCTTTTCCTTTCCTCTCTTTGTCTTCTTGGAATCTTGGAATTGAGGCTGGCCAGAGACCATATGCAAATTTCCTTCTCATGTCCCCGTTTCTGTCATGAACTCTTTTTCCACCAGGGGCTCCTCTTGAAGCTGGCCAATCAGAGACCATATGCAAATAGCACCGCTGCCCAGCCAATCGGAATCTTGGAACTTTCAGGCTGGCCAATCAGAGACCACAGTGGCAGCCAATCAGAAAGCTAGCACATACACCGCCACACTTTTGTCCTCCACATACAAACTTTCACCTTTATTATATACTAGCTTGGGGACCCGGCGCTGCCCGGGTTATTAGAGAAAGTGGGTAATGGCGGTTCTGTATGCCAAGTTTGGTCCTTATTAGTCATTGGATAATGGCTGCATTGTTTTCAGGAAGTGAGTGAAGGTACTTGAAGTGCCATCATCCATCGTGCACCCTCCTCCAAACAGCAGCAGGATGTAGAGTGGGTCATGGGGGCCCTGTGTGCCAAGTTTGGTCTAGATTGGTCATTAGATGAGGGTTGAGCAATCTTGGGAAGGGAGTGGAGGTACTTGAAGTCCCATCATCCATGGTCTGTCCTCCTCCAAACTGCACCAAGTTGTAGATTGGGTCATGGGGGCTCTGTGTGCTAAGTTTGGTCTTGATCAGTCATTGGATTAGGGTCGCAGTGGTTTCAGTAAGTGAGTAAACGTACTCCAAGTCCCATAATGTATGGTCCACCTTCCTCCAAAACTGCTCCAGGATGGAGAGTTGGTCATGGGGGTTTTGTGTGCCAAGTTTGGACTTGATCGGTCATTAGATGAGTGTTGCAGAGGTCTTGGGAAGTGAGTGGAGGTACTTGAAGTCCCATCATCCATAGTCTGTACTCCCCCAAACCTCACCAGAATGTTGAGTTGACCATGGGGGCTCTATGTGCCAAGTTTGGTATTTATTGGTTTTTGAATGAGTTTCACTATGGTTTCAGGAAGTGAGTGAATGTACTGCAAGTCCCATCATCCATTGTCCATCCTTCAAACAGCACCGGGATGTAGGGTGGGTCATGGGGGCTGTGTGTGCCAAGTTTGGGCTTGATCGGTCATTAGATGAGGGTTGCAGCAATCTTGGGAAGGGCGTGGAGGTACTTGAAGTCCCATCATCCATGGTCTGTCCTCCAAACTGCACCAGGGTGTAGAGTGGGTCATTGGGGCTCCGTGTGCCAAGTTTGGTCTTGATTAGTCATTGGCGAGGATCTCAGTGGTCTCAGAAAGTGAGTGAGGTTACTGCAAGTCCCATCATCCATCTCCATTTTTTCCAAATGACACCAGGACGTAAAGTGGGTCGTGTGAGGTCTATGTGCCAAGTTTGGTCTTGATTAGTCATTGCATGAGGTTTGCAGAGGTATCAGAATGTGAGTGAAGGTACTGGAAGTCACATCATCCATTGTCCGTCCCTCTCCAAAACTGCAGCAGGATGTAGAGTGGGTCATGGGGGCTCTGTGTGCCAAGTTTGGTCTTGATCGGACATTAGGTGAGGGTTGCAGCAGTCTTGGGGAGTGGAGGTACTTGAAGTCCCATCATCCATGGTCTGTCCTCCTCGAAAGTGCACCAGGATGTAGAGTGGGTCATGGGGACTCTGTGTGCCAAATTTGGTCTTGATCGGTCAGTGGTCTCAGGAAGTGAGTGAAGTGACTGCAAGTCCCATCATTCATTGACAAATTTTTCCTAACCGCACCAGGATGTAGAGTGGGTCATGCAGACTCTCTGTGTAAATTGTGGTCCTGATCCATCATTGTTGGCAGTTGTAATGGTCTTAGGAAGGGAGTACAGGTATTGCAAGTCCCATCGTCCATGGTGCATCCTCCTCCAAACTGCACCAGGATGTAAAGTGCATCATGGAGACTCAGTGTGCCAAGTTTGGTCTTTATCGGTAATTGGATGAGGGTTGCATTGGTCTCAGGAATTGAGCAAAGGTACTGCAAGTCCCATAATCCATGGTCCATCTTCGTCCAAACCACACCAGGACATAAGGTGGGTCATGAGATGTCTATGTGCCAAGTTTGGTCCTGATCAGTCATTGGATGAGGTTAACAGCCATCTCAGAATGTGAGTGATGGTACTGCAAGTCCCATCATCCATGGTTGCAGTAGGATGTCGAGTCGGTCTTGCAGGCTCTGTGTGCCAAGTGTGGTCTGTATTGGTAATTTTCTGACTCAGCTCCCTCTGGCCTTTTCCTTTCCTCTCTTTGTCATCTCGGAATCTTGGAATTGAGGCTGGCCAATCAGAGACCATATGCAAATTTCCTTCTCATGACTCCGTTTCTGTCATGAACTCTTTTCTCCACCAGGGGCTCCTCTTGAAGCTGGCCAATCAGAGACCATATGCAAATAGCACCGCTGCCCAGCCAATCGGAATCTTTGAACTTTCAGGCTGGCCAATCAGAGACCACAGTGGCAGCCAATCAGAAAGAGAGCACATACACCGCCACACTTTTGTCCTCCGCATACAAGTTTTGACTTTTATTATAGATATAGATAGAGATAGAGATAGAGATAGAGATAGAGATAGAGATATAGATATAGATATAGATATAGATATAGATATAGATAGATATAGATATATATATATAGATATAGATAT
Organism: Anolis sagrei; assembly: GCF_037176765.1. NCBI lineage: Eukaryota > Metazoa > Chordata > Lepidosauria > Squamata > Anolidae > Anolis > Anolis sagrei. Next base: position 85,909,174 of record NC_090023.1, on the reverse strand, counting down.
AGATAGATATAGATAGATTTAAGAAGAGATCTATGGATTTTTCTCAAGTTCTTAGTATAAGTGAACCAAATGATTTTTTTGGGGCGTTTGCACTGGTTAGAGTCAATATCAAAAGTACTGAATGGACCTTGTCATATCTGTTTACCTTTCTTGTGAAGAAAGGAAAAAGATGTTGCAACCTCAATTCACTGCCACATAACATTATTTTGCTTTGATTTCCCCTTTCTTTTCAACTATCTGAAGATTGAATTGTATATATACTCATTAGCAGGTTGGCTAGCATGAGGTCCCCTTCCCAGGTAGTTGATGCTAGGTGTCAGAAAATAGCAGCAAATTGTTGTAGGTACTGATTTAGTATTTTTAACTTCTGGAATACATGTATTTTTGGTCTTTTAGGTATCAAGAGTTAAACTATTTGGATTTGGGTATTATGTAACTTTTCTTATTTGTTTGTTTGTTTGTTTATTTATTTTGAGCATTTATATCCTGTCCTCCTTACCTCTGAAGATGGACTCAGGGGGGCTTATGACAGGCAGTCATTAGATGCCAACACAATACATAAAAAACCACAATAACAATTAAACACAATTAAAACAATTATAGCATTCAATTTAAAACAGTTTACCGGTTTAAAATCATAGTCCAGGTCAATCCATTGCGGTCACTCAAACGTTCTCTTCCCAGTTGCTCCATCTATTGTTCAAATGCTTGATCACAAAGCCAGGTTTTGAGTTTTTTACAAAAGGTCAGAAGGGAGGGGGCAGATCTAACGTCATTGGGGAGGGAATTCCACAGCTGAGGAGCCACCACGGAGAAGGCCCTGTCTCTCATTCCCACCAATTGTGTTTGCGAAGGTGGTGGGACTAAGAGCAGGGTCTCCCCAGTTGATCTCAATGTCCTTGGTGGTTTGTAGAGGGAGATACGTTTGGACAGATAAACAGGGCTGGAATGGTTTAGGGCTATAGTCAGCACTTTGAATTGTGCTCAGTAGTAGATAGGCAGCCATTGGAGCTGGCGTAACAGGGGACTTGTATGCTCCCTGTACCCTGCTCCAGTGAGGAACCTGGCTGCCATTCATTGGACTAGTTGGAGCTTCTGAGAAGTCTTCAAAGGAAACCTCACATAGAATGCACTGCACTAATCTATTCGGGATGTAACAAGAGCGCGGTCCACAGTGGGTGTGTGAGTAATATCATGTTGGCAAAGAAACCACTGGATATCAAACCAAGAAATATCAAGATTGGTTTGACAAAAATTATGAGATCCAACAGTTACTTGATAAGAAAAGAAAAGCCTTCCAAACATGGCAGAGAGACATCAACTGCAATGCTAAGAAAAAGATCTATACTAAGGTCCAAAGAAGGACCAGAGCACTCAAGAACATCTGGAGGACAAAGAAGGCTGAAGAAATCCAACATCTAGCAAACACACATGACACTCAGCGATTTTTTTTAAGCCATAAAGGTCATCTATGGACTGGAAAACCATGGCATACACCCTCTACACTCATCAGATGGAATCAAACTTCTGAAGGACAAAAATCATTTGCAGTAAGTTGGAAAGAGAACTATCAAAGCCTCCTGAATCGCAGCTCCAATGTGACTGAAGAGGTTCTCTCACAAATCCCGCAACAACAAACCAGGGGTGAGCTTGCAGCACTGCCTAGTTTGGAAGAAGTCAGCAATGCCATCAGCCAACAACAACAACAACAACAACAAATAACAAAGCCAGTGGACCTGATGGGATCCCAGGCAAGCAACAGCCTTTCCCTTCCTGGCCTCTGAGCCATGTGCTGCCCTTTATATAGTGCAATGGCTGCCATGCCGAAACCCCTCCGCTTCCCAAAACTTTTCCCCTCATTGGCTGGGAGGCAAGCAGCTTGCATTTTGGGAGGCTGTTTGCCTCTAAATGCTGACTCACTTCTGACTCACTTCCTGAGTCATATCAAAAATGGCGAGGGAAGCTTTGGAAGGGCAAAGGGACTTCCTGTTTTTAAAATAAGGTTGAAATCGCTTCAAAAAGGTAAGTTTTCTGACTTTATTCTGAATTATGAGTATTCCAACAAAATCTAACCATGACTGGTAGTTTGGTTATGCACAAGAACTGTCTGGCTAAAAATTCGAAATAAAAATAATCTAAACTGTCAATTCCAAGATTTCATAATATGGACCCATGGCAATTAATGCAGCGTCATAGCATATAGAGTGTAAGAACCCAAGGAATGGACAAAGGCATATTATGATTCCTTTCTTAATATTAATCCCAAGAACAACCCTGTAAAGTAGATTGGATGAGGTGATAATCCAGGATGATGTGGTAAACTCTATGGCCACACAGGGCTTTCAATTTGGGTCTATTTGTGGAAAATCCAGCACTTTGAACAATATTTGACTAATTCTCTCTTACTATTTTTAAAGGATAGAAATATAGTGAACAGAAAAGTGCAACTTTTCCAAAAGTGCAACAGTTTCAATTTTCCCTACTTGGGCAAAGTCATGGAACGTGTGGTGGCTTCACAACTCTAAGGGTTCTTGGTAGACACTCATTTTCTAGATCCGGCACAGTCTGGCTTTAGGCCAGGACATAGCACTGAAACAGCCTTGGTCGCCTTAGTAAATGATCTTCGCCGGGAGCTCAACAGGGGGAGTGTGTCCCTGTTGGTTCTACTGGACCTCTCAGTGGCCTTCGATACCATTGACCATGGTATCCTTCTGGGATGCCTCGCAGAAATGGGACTTGGAGGTACTGCTCTGCAGTGGCTTCAGTCCTTCCTGGAGGGTCGGTCTTAGAAGGTATTACTGGGTGACACCTGTTCGGCTCCACAACCATTGTCTTGTGGAGTCCCTCAGGGTTCAGTGCTGTCCCCGATGTTATTTAACATCTACATGAAGCCACTAGGGGAGATCATCCGGAGTTTCGGAGTAAGGTGTTATCTGTATGCAGATGACATCCAAATCTGTCACTCCTTCCCACCTGTTACTAAGGAGGCTGTTCAGACCTTGAACCGGTGCTTGGTCGCTGTGTTGGACTGGATGAGGGCTAACAAATTGAAATTGAATCTGGACAAGACAGAGGCCCTCCTGGTCAGTCAAAAGACCGAACAGGGCATAGGGTTACAGCCTGTGTTGGATGGGGTTACACTTCCCCTGAAGACGCAGGTTTGCAGCTTGGGAGTGATCCTGGATTCATCGCTGAGCCTGGAACCCCAGGTTTCAGCGGTGGCCAGGGGAGCTTTTGCACAGTTAAAACTCATGCACCAGCTGCGCCCGTACCTTGGGAAGTCTGATCTGGCCATGGTCGTCCACGCTCTGGTTACATCCTGAATAGATTACTGCAACGCGCTCTACGTCGGGCTGCCTTTGAAGACGGTTCGGAAACTTCAGCTAGTCCAACAGGCGGCAGCCAGATTACTAACTGGGGCAACATACAGGGAGCATACCACCCACCTGTTGTGCCAGCTCCACTGGCTGCCAGTTCATCTCCGAGCCCAATTCAAAGTGCTGGTTTTGACCTATAAAGCTCTATATGGTTCTGGCCCAGCCTACTTGTCCAAACGCATCCACCCCTACGTCCCATCTCGTAATCTAAGATCATCCGGGGAGTCCCTGCTCTCGCTCCTGTCAATTGCACAAATGCGTCTGGCGGGGACGAGAGATAGGGCCTTCTCGGCGGTGGCCCCTCGCCTATGGAACACACTCCCAAATGAGGTAAGATCTGCTCCCTCCCTCCCTCCCTCCTGGCTTTTAGAAAGAAATTAAAATCATGGCTTTGGGATCAGGCCTTCAGACAGTAGATGTTTGTAGAATTTAAAGGACAAGGACTAGAATGACGACTGGCGAGACTGTTTTTATTATTTATTGTTTTAATGATTGCTTATGTTCTGTCTAATTATGATTTATGTTTAATTGTGGTTTTATTATTGTGGTCGTTATGGTTTGGTATCACATCAGTGTCCAATGTATGGCATTGAAGTTTTGTCAGTTATGTGTAAACCGCTTTGAGTCCCCCTAGGGGTGAGAAAAGCGGTATAGAAATACTGTAAATAAATAAAACAAATAAACTATTAATGTCACTTCCATATAAGTAGAATGTGAATTAATAGTGCACATAATTATACAGTAATAACTTGCATTTGAGGGGATGGAATATGGCAGCCCTAATCCCCCCCCCTCCCAGTAGCCACTAAAAATGACCTCTCTTGCGATCGCACCAAAAGCAGCTGTGCATTGTGGAAACTGCTGACCTTCCATTTGAGGTGGGTCTGCATTTTTGGCTAGTGTAGACACACCCTGAGAGAAAAATCTTTTTCTGGGAGTGACTAAGCTCAGGCAGGTGCACATAGGAAAACAAAGTCTTTCAAATAGCCACCTAGGGCTTTATAGAACAGAATACACACTTTTAATTCTGTCTGGAGAGAGAATGGTGGCCAAAAACATTGTCATAAAAAGGAGGTTCTGTTCTCTGTGCAAACTGACCAACAGAGCACTTGTGAGGATAAAATTTATAACCCTCACACCACCTACATTGCCCAACTTCCTTTGCCGTAAAAGCAGGATACATGTATGGTACATAAAATAAATGATAACAGCCCAAAGCACCACTGTATTAGATGACCCTTTTCTCATATTTTCAGCTGGCTGTTCAACACTTTCAAGTACACGGTACACTTAACTGGAAAACTTCTGTCATGAAGCTCTTAAGGGCTTAGCAGTACTGTCAGGTTCCACTTTAATAGCAGCCTTAGCAAAATCCTGAATTAGTATAGTTACATTGCAGCACTCCTTACCAAAGCCCCAGGAGTCCACAAGTTCTTCCTTGTTCCTTACAAGTACAAAAATGAACCACTGTTTTGCTTTTTAAATAAAGAGTGAGAACAAAATCTCTTGAAGCAACATTGTGTTGACAAGCATGTTCTTAAATTAAAATAGGCTTTGGCTGTTGATAGGTGTTCAATGCTATTCTGAGTAGCAGCATAGAAAATTAAGGACCATGCCACCGTTCCATCAAGTGCTGTGAAATCTGTATTGTGAAGATAAAGAGGGAAATATGAAAAAGCAGTATCTCCAAGCTGCTTCTGTTCTGGCTCCCAAACAATAATTTGAAAATATATCACAGCTAATGATATTATTCTGGCATTCTGGCTAGAAATAGGAAGATCTGACCTGAAAGACTTGAGACTTTGCAGAACTGCTGCCAGCCCAAGAAGACAATAATCAAACTAGATGTAAAAATACAGCTATCTCCTCACATTTGCTGGGGTTAGGGGTCCAAGAGCCCTGTGAAAGTGGAAAAATGCTTTTTTTAAAGAGAGAACACAACTTTAGGAATCTCTAGGTCCTCTAGCAGGGATGTATGGTCAATTTCCTACAAAACCATTCTGGAGGACCTGTAAATCCCCACAGAAGAAGTATTTTCTCTAGGAATTTCTAGAGATGGGCAGAATTGCCCCTCTTAGAATGCTTGGACTTTAGTTAAGACATGGAGTCCTCTGGATCCCATCACATAATGTAGATCAACTTCTGGCAGGACTCCATGCTGCAACTGAAGTATAACCATTGTAGGAAGCAGTTGTGGCAACAAGGAAGGCTTCCTGTGTTGCATAAGAAACAATAAGGAAAAGCTGGACAGTGACACACTCCTTCCCCATGAGATGAGGTGAATAGCAAGGCAGGAGATGCAAGACATGGGGTGACAGGTTCCCTTCTGCTGGATTCGATCCATAGTGAATCGGAAGGTGAATGTGATGAGATCATAGATCCTCCAGTATTACTGTATAGTTAACCTGTGTTAGACTTTGTCCATTGACATTGCCAGAGAGAATATATTAATCAAATCTATTAATAGTTGAATCTGCAAAAGTGAAAGGGCTGTCTAAAATAAGTGTTAGCAAAAAATAGATTTTTAGGCTTTAGATTTTGTGTAGTGGTGTGTGCCTTCAACAGTGGCCAACCTAGCCAGGTTGAGTATGGAACTGTTGTGCAAGATTGTTAGACAGCATTGGAGAAAGGAATGAGGTATCTTGGTAAAAATTCAGAGCTCAGAAAATTTACTTTTTTGATTATTATTTCCAGAATCTCACCGTGACCATGTTAACTGGAGCATTTGGAGAGCTATAATCTAAAAATAAATCACTTTTCTGAGCTCTGGATGCATAATTGGAGAACTTGCACCTTACTTATTTCATAACACAGTGATGGGTTGGAAGTGCAGACTGATGGTTGTTTAAATTGTATAATGCTATAATTCATTTCTTTCACAGACACACACACACACATATATGCACAAATATAAATTTTATTCTCTATTTTCTGGCTTTACACACACACACACACACACACAATCACATTCATAGCAAACAGTTCAAAAATACATAGCAGCTGACACAACATGGCTATAACCCTTAGAGGGAACTATAATATCACAATATTTTAATGAAAGAGAGGGGCAAAAGTTCAATATAAGTGTTCCCACATTTCTGGAAAAGCTGGTTGATAGGGTTTCAGTTTTCTTTTATAAATAATCATTACACATAGTTCAAATTGGTAGAGTTATGCACACACACTTAGAATATACATGCACACACATTAGTGCATGGTCTCTAGCAGGGGAAACTTGTGTGCAATTTTTCCTTTACATCAATCACCACAATCCTCACTGTTGATTTACTTCTCACACATTTGATATGTACTATCTAGAATACTAATCTTAACATCTATCATTTAATTTAGTTTTTAAAATGTTTTTAATGGGAAATGCATATAAACTTTGCTAGGCAATTTGGAGCCAATATGTTAGTTTTAATTGTGTACATTATATTTTAATTAAACAATTAAATCAGGATATAAAACACCTTTCCCCCAAACGAAAATGTCATGATTGAAGTAATTCTTTTTGAAATAAACAGACTTAAAAGGAAAAAATAGATGCCTCTGCCATCTTCCTTGATGCTTTGTTTTGTCTGCTGCTATGACTTGCTGTTCCTCCAAACATCAAACACTTACTTTTGAAATGAAGAATGTAATATCCTGGCATAGGGATGATACAGTGGTAAGAATTCTAACCAGAATGGGAAAAGTACTACTAGTAGAGTACAATTATCTATATATGGTAATTTGGGCAGATAAAATTTCTTCAGGCAACGTGGAACAAGATTTCAGTGTAAGCCTTACTTAGCATGACACTCTTCTACTATGTTGCTTTCCCCTTTCACAAAACAAATAATCATCCATTTGGTATTTTAAAAGTGTTGTGAATGTGAAGTGCATTTCTTTGCAATTTTGGATAAGGATATTTTGCCTTATACCTTGTCTTTCTGAAAGTACATCCATAGAAATGGAGAAAAATCCTGAAGGTCAGTGGAGGAAGACGGGAATAGAGAAGAGGATCTGAAGAGCAATTGAATGATTTCTCCCAAATACCAGAATATTGCTACTGCTAAACTGTCTGTTCTGCCTAACTACTTTTCACTGATTTTTTTGAAAATGACACCTGCCAATCATGTATGTAATGTCTTGATCTTTATTATGGAGTTATGTTGATGGGTGGGGTGGGGTGAGTCTGGTTTATAGATTATACTTCTAGATTAATGGTTTATGTTTTCTGCCATCTTTCGATCTTTGTGTATTTCTTTCTAACCACACTCATTTCTTGTCAGTGAATGGGTGGTTGAGTAATGGGATTTTCCAAAATCTATGCAGTAGTTTTTTTCTTTCCAGTGTTCAAAAGATAGGAGGCAGGATTTTTCAACTTCATTTCAGTAGAAATGTAACATAAGGTAAATACTCAGTTAGAATGAATGAGACAAATGTCCCCTGCAATTATGTAAGCATAATTATCATAATTTTGTTTTAGCTTTTTAGTAGGCTTGTGCAATTCGGCTGGAGGGTGATCTGTTTTTGGTATCAAAATTTTGTTGGCTACTCAGATTCATTTTTGGAAACCTCCCAAAAATTGGCTAATGGAAAAATCTGTTTTTGGCCAGGCAGCCAAAAGATCTAGGCAGATTCAGCTCGTTGGCAGCAGTAGGGAACTTAAGAGGATCTCCTTTTCCTGGGATCCTTTGATTTCTTCCTTTCAAGGGAGCCTGGGTTTGAGCAACAATGTTAAGGAAGCACCCTTCCTGGAACCCTCTCCTTTATTGCTTTCAAAGGAGTCTAGGTTTGAGGAATGTGGTTAAGTAAGCATCCTTCCCGGGCTCCTTTTCTTTCTTCCATTAAGGTAGCCTGGGTTTGAGGAATGGGGTTAAGGAAGCACCATTCCTGGGCTCTTTTTCTTTCTTCCTTTCAAGGCATCCTGGATTTAAGGAACAGGGTTAAGAAAGCATGACCTGTGTGCTCCCGAAAAGAAGGGAAGACACCATGCCCAAGAGCCAAGTGGACAGTTTCAGGTGAAAAAAACATGGCAGCTGAGCCCTTGCTGTTATGGCCACCCGGAGAAGCTAAAGGGAAATGGCTAAAATGGATCTGTGCACAAGTATACTGTTTAGTCATACAGACACTTTTCCTCTAATTTTCCTATTTCTATTGTTAGAGAGCAGTTACTGAAAATGAGCTATAGATGTTTAGAAACATGGTCTTCATGGCTTTGCATCAATCCACATTAAAAACAGAAAAGGGTAAAGATAGAGAGGAAAACAGCAAGCTTGGGAACAGTGTGTGGGAGGCAGGGAGAGAAAAGAGGAGATTCCTGCCCTCTGACATCATGTTATTGCTGGTATGCCATCACAGAAGCAGAAGGGAATCCATTGCACTATGGTAGGCACTGGGAACATAACTGGGTGGGAAGGTTTTAATTGTTTTACCCATCAACAGCTAGGGATAAGAGAATCATGGGGTAGGGGGGAGTGAAATGTGCACAGTGTTATGTGATAGGGATGGTCCAACTGCAATGCTGGTTTACTTACCTTGTGTGATAAAGTTCTTAGACTAGCTCATAGTTTTTGCCAGAGATGGCATACATGGATTTACCACATAGCCTACAAAACATCTAAGCTCTCACAAATCCAACATAAAGAGAGCATTATAATTATTTTATTATATGTTTCCCACTGTCTTTTTTCTCTTTCAAAACAGCATATATAGATATACATATACATGACACTGGAGTCACTTGCTGATCCTAAGTGCTTAACTAAAGTGATTCCTTGATCGATCTACTAATCTTTGTGGTAAGGCTTGCCTACTGCATCGGTTCCCTAAGGACTCTGAACCTGACTGCTTGGTTTTAAAACATATTCGTCTTGTAGCTGGAATACCTTGGGCCCATTTAGGTTTCTGACCGAAACCACTGAACCGCCTCATCCCTGTCAAATGCTGAGGGTAAGAGCTACTCTATTTGGAGCAGCTAGGGATTATAAAGATAACTAGTCTCTGCACACATTTGCCAGAATAAAGTACTCTTAAAATCTGTACCAGTGTAACCTCCCCTGCCTTACAGTGTCAATCTGATTCTAGGTAAACAGATGATTAGTCACATCAGGAACATTAACCCTGCATCTCCCTCTCAAATCCTTATGGCTCTTTCTGTAATAAAAGTGGATATGTCATTGTCTTATTTCACTTTTAAATTCATTTCGCTGCAGGAAGACAGTAAAACCCTGTGCTAATAGTTGGAGAAATCATTTGTCATCGGCGGAGCAATTACATTGAGAAAGAGCTGACAGAACGGGCCACTTTCTGCTAATCGTGGCAACATTTTGCTGTACAGCAAGAAACCTTCTGCAATCCAGCCAAGCTAATGGGTATGTGTCAAAAACAACGTTCCTGCTGCAAAACCTGTGCTTCATAAAATATTTCTGTGTCTTTCCCAGACAACTGCTTAAGATGATGAATGAGGAGTTGTCATTCCTCCATATAATTATTGTCTGGAAAAATAATATTTGCTGACAGCTGACTATGCTTTCTAATATTGATTACCTGGAAGGTCTAAGGTGGGTTTATAAAAATACTTTTCTAGTTTATTATCCTTTGTAAAAAAAATGGTTATAAAAACAAGAGGAAAGTGTAGGGGATGTTTATCTAAAAAATGACAAAGCTTGGGAAAGAACCTTCTATCGAAAATTCATGCAAAACAAAGAATATGATGGCTGCCTAAAATAATGAAGCAACTTTGCTCAGATCAGCTAATTAAAAAAGGAAGGTTGAAGTTGCATTGTATCTCATAGTTGAATGATATATGCTGGAGAGGAATATAATTAAAGATCATATTAGGAAATGTGAGATGGAACACTTTTAATAATTAGAAGGCTTCACCTTAAAATAGACATGGAAAACATCCCACCCTGATTCATGAAAGAGATCTTTGAAACATTTGATTCAGGAAGGGCATAGTACAGAGAAAAAAAATTGCCCTAAACCTTAGTGTAAAGAAACGTATCAATGCCACCAAATGAATGTAAAGACGTTGTTAATCCCACCGAATGGGACCACCAAAATTATGTAAGGAAGTTCCTGGACTGCTATTAAATTAAACTGCCACCAATATGTTTAGAGACGCTGGTCTTAAAGTCTCTGTTTATCCTTATTTGCGTTGTGAGGTAACTTTGGTAGAGTGGAATGCACCGAACGTAAAATCAATGGAGGAGGCAGGTTTAAAATACAAAGAGAACAAGTTTATTGTTGAACAAAGCGTAATTGTTGCAATATTGAGATGTTGAGCTTGGCATATGCTTGATGGTTACAATATGGCTTGGTTGAGATACATTCAGGCTTTAGATGTTACAATCTTATAAACTCCTTCTTCAGTGAAGTGCTTTATTATTTCAGTGTTCCCTGTTGTGAATATTCACACTGTTTGTCCTATACCGGATCAAACCACTGATCTCCAGTCTTCCACTACTGGCGATCCTAAAACCCCCTCTGTTAGATTCTTTTTAACTCAAGCAATCTAACTAGGTTTCACCTTCAGCTCCCTTGCTGAAGAAATATTCACAAATACTCAGAACTAACTGAATTTACACTGCTTCACACCACAGAGCCCTAACTGACTCTGCCCTCTTCTCAGGGTCTCTTCCTCCTGACTGAAAATTAACTGACACTTTCAAACCTTTTTCTCCTTAAGCTCCGCCCACCTCCTCTGCTGCCTTGTCACCATGGCAACCTATCTCTCACAGCTAGGCCATGGCAACAAATGTAAACCACAAATACAGTTTAAACACAGTATAAATAACACTTTATAATAAACATTTCTCTACACCTTCCCCCCCAGAAAAATTATTTTTGGACCATTCTCAATCCTAGAATGGCAAAAATAATTCCACATATTATTCAACAATATATACATATACATCAATTCTGAAAGGGAAACATATTATGGTTAAGTACATTTTAATTACACATACATACAAACCTTTAACCTATGGAATCCTAGATAAGGCGTCCGCAACTATATTTCGTTTACCTGAAACATTTGAAATTAAACATGTTTCAAATATAAAATCCTGTAAACATAAACTCCATCTTAACAATTTGTTATTCGTACCCTTTACATTCTCTAACCATTTTCATTTGTTGACATACTACATTCATCAGAATGCCAATTTTTACTTAAAACTTCCACAACCTCTCTACGCTGTGGTTGGGACAATTCTCTGTTCATTTCTACTCGATCTAAATTTTTGTACTGTTCACGATCACCCTCCCAAAAAGAAAAGGGACCGGATTCTTCCTCCGAAACAACAAAACATACATTAGCAGACCTTACAACATAAGGCTTTAACATGTTTACATGGACTCTTCTTTCTACATTGGAATGTTCATCAAAAATATCATAGTTTATCTGGTTGTGCTTTCTGATGATCTTCCAGGGTCCAGACCAATCCAATTGAAGTTTGTTGGTTTTGTTGGGAGATAAAAATAAAACTTCATCTCCGATGTTGAATATCTTTGGTTTAGCAGTAGAATCATAATAGTCTTTTTGTCTCTGCTGAGCCGCAAGTAAATGTTCTTGAGCAATGTCTCTAGCTAGCTTCATTGTTGCTTGAAGATCCTTTAAATACTCCGACACTGGAACTGGATCTGTCGCTGGACTTTCCTCCCAATATTCTCTTATCAGGTCTATTGGACCACGAGCTTTCCTTCCATATAGTAATTCAAATGGACTGTAGCCAGTACTGTCATGAGGGACGGTCCTGTAGGCGAATAACAGTTGTTGCAATTTGACGTCCCAGTCGTATGGCTTCTCTTGACTGTAAGTCTTTATCATTTTGACTAAAGTCTTGTTCATATTTTCAACTAGTCCATTTGTCTGTGGATGATAAGCTGTTGAAGTCAGGTGTCTAATACCACATAACTCAAGCAATTTTGACATAAGTCTGGAAGTAAACTGGGTTCCCAAATCTGAAACCAATTCTCTAGGATAACCAGTTCTTCCCCAAATGGATAACAGGGCATTTGCAATTGTTGTTGTCTCGATGTTAGTCAGAGCTACAGCCTCTGGATATCTTGTGGCGTAGTCAATCATGGTTAGAATGTATCGGTAACCACGTCTGCTTGGTTTACAAAGAGGCCCCACTATGTCAATGCCTACTCTGTAAAATGGTTCTCCAATTATTGGCATAGGGATCATAGGAGCTTTAACTTTATCCCTTCCAGTACTCAATCTCTGGCAGATGTCACAAGACTGGCAAAACTCGTTGATCCTCTGGAACATGCCAGGCCAATAAAAGTTCTTTGTGATTCTCTTTGTGGTTTTCCTCACACCCAAATGTCCACCTTGAGGGTTTTCGTGTGCCACCCTCATCAGCTGTTCTCTAAAACTTTGAGGCACTACAATTTGACTACATGTTACTGATCCTTCTGTCGAGTTCACACTTCTGGTTTCTCTATATAAGACACCATTCTTTAACACAAACTCGGAGGGCTGTTCTTTTGCCGATATTGTGGGGTTTTGAGCTAAAGCAAATAGAGGTTTAAGAGAAACATCAGCTCCTTGTTCCTGCCGAATCTCTTCAACTCCTCCCGTCCTCTTAACCAGCTCAGCAACTGTAGCACTGGATTCCGGACTCTCATCCCCATCTTGTTGTATGGCAAAACACATGGCTTTTTGTTCAGGGCTTTCGTTGTTACAATCTTTCTCCTCACACGCCACCCTCCAGCTTTCAATCTTCTTGGCCAAATCATTTCCAATTAAACATTTGTATGGTATGTCAGGACTGACTGCAAAATCCCACATACCCTTCCATCCTTCATATTCTATTGGCAAAGTCACCACTGCTGTTGGTATCGCAGGTCCTAAACCTTTTAATCTTATTTCAGAGGTTGGCTGCTGAAATTTCTGAGGTATTATTTCGGGGTGCACTATACACACTTCGGAGCCTGTATCTCTAAGTCCTTTCCCATCTTTGTTATCAATATAAATGGTTTCTAAGTAATCCTTAGATGGGCTGCCTGACAAGATGAACAAACATTGTTTCTCTTGAGGCTCTGAGCCTGAACTCTCCTTTGAAACAGTATCTGGTTCTGTCTTTGGTGTATCTTTCATTTTATTCACAAAGAGGGTTGTTTTCTCTTTCCTTAACAGGGGACATTGATATTTTATATGGTCCAATTTTCCACATTGAAAGCACCGTCTTTTTACCCCAGGAGCAGTTTGTCTTGTTACACTCTGCCTCCTATAGATGGTGTTTTCTAAGTCAGAGCCCTTTTCTTGCTGTGGGCGCGTTTGTTGTGGATAAAATGGCTGCCTGTTTGTTCTTTTGTCATTTGGCGGATCTTCCCTTTTGAATCCTTCTTTTAAGGTTGTTATTTGATCTGCCATAACCGCTGCCTCTACAATAGTGGATGGCTTGCGATCTTGAATCACCCAGCGAATATCATAAGGTACTAATTGAAAAAACTGTTCCAGCTTTAAAAGTTCCCTCAGCTGTTGATAATCTTCCACCTCAGACGTCCTTATCCAACTATCGAACAGTTGAGACAATCTAGAGGCCACTTGAGCAAAACTTTGTGTTTTATCTTTCTTTAATGTCCTGAACTTAAATCTGTAATATTCAGGAGTCAATCTAAACTCTTGTTGAATCTGTTTCTTAAACAGAACATAGTCTCCATAAGACTCCTCAGGCATCTGTCCATAAATCTGCAAAAGTTTCCCACTTATCTGAGGCCTAAGGTATGTCATCCATTTTTCCTTAGCCACCCCAAAATCTCGACAACATCTCTCAAAAGATATTAGGAATTTCTCTGGACAATCGTCCTTGGTAAATTTTGGGAATTTCTTTGTCAAATCTGGGGTATCCACTCCAGATCTCCCTTCCTGAATTTCACTGGATGTTTGAGACAAAGCTAATCTTTGCTTCTCTAGCTCAAACTCCATTTTCTTCAATTCTAACTCCTGTTCTAATTCTCTCTCCCTTTGTCTCTCTTCAAACTCTCTTTCCCTTTGTTTTTCTTCAAATTCTCTTTGTTTCGCCTCTCTCTCCATCTCCAACTCTCTCTCTCTTTGTCTTTCTTTTGCCTCCATTTCCAGTTCTCTCTCTCTTTGTCTTTCTTTTGCCTCTATTTCCAATCGTTTCATCTCTAATTTGTACTTAAAAGCCATTTCTGACATAGGCACTGGCTCTGTCTCTGTCTCAGAGCTCGAACTTTCTTCTTGGTCTCCCTCTCTTTCCTCAGCCAGCTTTCTCTGCCGCCTGGTAGCCATGTTTTCAACAACTTTTACCTCACAACTTATTCCTAAATTAAACTTAAGGCACTCGATCAGTTGTTACACGAATCCCGCCGCTGCCACCAAAAATGTAAAGAAACGTATCAATGCCACCAAATGAATGTAAAGACGTTGTTAATCCCACCGAATGGGACCACCAAAATTATGTAAGGAAGTTCCTGGACTGCTATTAAATTAAACTGCCACCAATATGTTTAGAGACGCTGGTCTTAAAGTCTCTGTTTATCCTTATTTGCGTTGTGAGGTAACTTTGGTAGAGTGGAATGCACCAAACGTAAAATCAATGGAGGAGGCAGGTTTAAAATACAAGTTTATTGTTGAACAAAGCGTAATTGTTGCAATATTGAGATGTTGAGCTTGGCATATGCTTGATGGTTACAATATGGCTTGGTTGAGATACATTCAGGCTTTAGATGTTACAATCTTATAAACTCCTTCTTCAGTGAAGTGCTTTATTATTTCAGTGTTCCCTGTTGTGAATATTCACACTGTTTGTCCTATACCGGATCAAACCACTGATCTCCAGTCTTCCACTACTGGCGATCCTAAAACCCCCTCTGTTAGATTCTTTTTAACTCAAGCAATCTAACTAGGTTTCACCTTCAGCTCCCTTGCTGAAGAAATATTCACAAATACTCAGAACTAACTGAATTTACACTGCTTCACACCACAGAGCCCTAACATTTCTCTACACTTAGCTTTTGGGTGATGGGATTTTTGAAGAGTGGTCTTCAATTCTCATGAAATGAATTATACAAAGGTACTTGTGGTGTGAGTATAGAAGCCATTTTAGAAGCCATTGATATTAAGGTGATGGGAAGCAAAATAGAACAAATTGTATAGAATAATGGTATAGAATATGAAAATTGGTAATGCTGCAACCTTTCCCATCTAATGCTACATTTCTTTGTGTGTTGATTCAACAGTCTTGCCTTCCTTGCTGTGACTTGAGTAACATTGGTAAATGATTGAAATGTGACATCATAATAACCAGCTTCTTGAAAGTGGTAGCTGGTGGTGCTGAATAAGTAAAATTTGCCTAATCACAATGATGTCTTATCACAATGATTATACTACTTATGTATGTATGTATGTATGTATGTATTTCATTTCTATCCCATTATTCTCCCTGTATAGGATTCAAGGTGGCTTACCAACATTTAAAAAAGAAAGCTTAAAATTATCAGATGGCAGTTCAGTTACAAACAGAAAATGAAAACAATATAAATTACACATTTGTTGCTTGCCTTTAAGTAATTTCTGACTGATGGTGATTCTAAGGTGACCCTATCATGAAGTTTTCTTGATGAGAATTATTCAGAAAATGTTTTCCATGATTTCCTCTTAGGAAAACTTGCCCAAGGTTATCTAGTGAGTTTCTGTGACTGAGCAGGGATTTGAATCCCAGTCTCTAGAGTCATATTCTAACAGTCAAACCTCTACAACATGTAGTAGGAAATAATAAAACCATATAAAACTATACTCCCATTAAAAACCCTTTCTGACATATACATTATAAACTAATTGAGGTTATGTTCCCACAGTATATATATATATATATATATATATATATATATATATAGGTATATTTATTACCCTATTTATCTCACCTTTCTCAACCCTGAAGGGGACTCAAGGCGGCTTATATATAGACAATTATTCAATGCCTTAGAGCAACATACAATTCCAATAAATATTAAAACTTAAATCAATACATACAAAACATTAAAAACTTTACATTCAATATTGCAACTATATCTGTTGAGACTCAGCGTTTGTCTCATGCACCTACTACTAGTAGTAGAAGGAAACGTGGTTTAGAGGATGATGAAGCTCAGCAACAGCTGAAAAGGATCAGAGAATTGTTCTTAGAGACTACGGATGAGGAGGATTTTGAGGGTTTTACTCGTGAGGAAATGGAGCTGGAAGATTACAGAGGTGTAAAGAGAGTAGCCAGCAGCTCAAATAGTGATGTGGGATCTGTTGCTAAACGCCTGAGAGATGTAGCTGATTGTGGGGACTTTGACAGCGAAGAGGAAGAGCTGGACTGGACTAAAGTTCAGGAAGTAATGGATGTTATTAATGCTCCCACGTCTAGCGATGAATTCCAGGGTTTTAATGATAATTGGGTTGCAGATAATACTTTGCAGGATGGAGCCCGAAGTACTGACTGGCAACAATGGCGCAGCCGGGATTCACCTGTGGAATTAGACGCAGCTGAAAGTAACTCCAGCGATTCGGATGAGATTTAAGCAGCAGTCTGGGGACAGACTAATCGCAGAGTTCAAAGTGTCGCATTACCGTGTGCCTTGTGTGTAACTCCTGCCCTGAGCTCTTGTTGCAGCTTCGTGTTTCCTGATCGTGTGAACAACCCTGCCGGAACCAGACTCGTGAGTCTTCCTTGCCTTGACCCTCGGACTGCCTGACAATGCCCCTGCTTATCCCTGGAACTTCGTCGGACCGCTCTTCATGCGGATTGCTGTTTGCTGTTTTGTTTGCCTTTGAATCGGACTAAGTTTTACTGCTGAATTCAAGCTGCCTGCTTTTGTTTAGACTGACTTTCCTTTTGCCAGCAAAGACTGACTGAGACCAGTTTGTTTACATTCCTGCTGACCGCAAGCCTTCTTTGTTTACTACTCTGCCTTGAAGAGTCTCCTTTTGTTTTGTTAATATACATTAAACACCTTCCTTTAACTCTTACATTGCCGTTTGCTTTGCTGGTCTGTCTGAGTCTTGACAATATCATCTCTATGTATGCACACACATTGCAGATATCCAGATATATGTTTACATAGCAGGAAGCCCCTCATATGTGTGATTGAAAGTCTGGGTAATACAGAGAAAGGAAGATATGTATGGGCCAAATATTTAGGATAATGTGTGATCTAAGATTTGTAGTGTACTATGTTTAAAAGTAAGTCACGAGAAGACACAATATCTATGTGTCTTGAGATTTCATTAATTTGCCCCACACTTCATCTCTAGAGCCTCTGGAAGAACTTTATAGAAAATGGGAAACTTATTCAATCCTACAGTGTCACTATCTATCTCTTCCCTGCTACTTTGGGGAAAGCCAGATTAAAAAATGGAAGGCAAATTGATTATTTTACACTATTTTATCTTCCTTGTTTCCTGCCTGAAGTATATACCTCTGGAATGGTTCTGGTAATAAGATAAAATAAAAATGCAAACAGGAGTCAATAAAATGCCATGGCAATAAAAATAGATGAAGTAAAGCAGAAGCTATTGAAAATCTGGCTTCATTATTTTGTGGTAATTTGCATCTGTCACCAGGGGACCAAGGGATTTGACATGGCAACAATGCAGACAATAACCTGACTGATTCTACTTCCTAACCATTGCTTTTTTGCCCTGAAAAAACCTAAAGTGAGTTATGAAACATTGTGGCTAAGATGAATTAAACAAGGACAGGGTCCTACAAGAGCTGGATCAAAACAAGGGCTTCAATTCTTGTAGTGATCAAACCAGAATGCAAAATGAATAGCATGATAGTAAGTGCTGCTTTCTAGAGATCTGGAAAACTTATGCATTTCATGGCTCACCATTCATATTTTTCCTGTGTGACAAGAGGCATAGGCAGCATGTCCAGGAGTTAGAAATCTTGTGGCTCATAACAAGATGTATAATTCCTGCACATGATGTCAATGCCTCCTGTCACACAAGAGAAATATGAATGGTCATATCCTTCCAGAAGATTCATAATTTGTTTTGCAAAATTCCATTGCTTTGAAATTCTATCACTATAAGCAAGAGCAACATTTCCCTCTTGTTAGTTTGAAATTGTTTCAGTACAGGGAGGAGAAATATATTGGCTGCTAAATGTCTCCCTGGGTTAGAAAAACGGTGGCTTTTAATTTCCATCCCAGACAACAAGCTCCAAATTACACTGTCTAGGGGAAAGTGCATAAAAGGAATCAGTAATCCTGTTAATGTTGCAAAAATTAAAAAATATATAGGTGCCATTCTTGTTAGTGATTCTAAATGTTGAAAGTTAAATGAAATATAGAAGTGAACTGAGCTCTTAGTATGTTCTCTGCTGAAAAATAAAGAGAAATAAAGAAAAGGGAAATAAAGCTATGGTAACTTTTCTAGTCAACATTATTATTATGGTAGTAAAACCAAATCTGCTTCAAACAGCAACTGAAATTGCAACTGGTATTTGTATTCTAAAGTTGCATATTAAATGTTGGCATAAAAATCCATAAAACAGACATACTGACAGAACATAATTTAAACTATAGCTCCCTGTGCATAGTCCAAGTGATTTGAGAAATGCATCAACCAACAAAAGCATTCACTGTGTCTGTCTCATATTTTATTCACATCCCCAAACCCTGACATTGCTAAGAATCATAAAACTTAGCTGTTCTTTATGGTTTTAATCAAGCGGTAGTTGCGAGATGGCTAAAGGCAAGTAGACAGCTTAGCTGGAATATGGAAGGGACTGTGTCTAGAGAGACTAGATAAATCCCTATTAGTTTTGCAGACCAAGGAGCAAAAATGGATCCATATCAAGAGCAACAACAACAATGAATGAAATAATGACTAGATGTAAACAAGCTTAAGTCTCGGCATTTCCAAAATGTGTTGTAGACAAAATGCTTGGTATTTTTTTCCATTTCAGAGTTTGCTACAATAATTATTGTAGGTTGGCAATGTTTCAAGTAATACCTATTGAGTTGAGAAAAATCTGATGCCTGGGATTTAACAGACAACAGCCACAGAGTGTTTAGCCAAATATAGTCAGTAATAAAGACGGATGAGAATGGCTAACCAATCATTCTCTGATGGAAGAATTGTAAACATTACTAGCCACTGTTGGCTAGAGCAAGATTTACAAAGCAAGCAAAGAAGGTGTTGGGGACTTCTACATAATTTAAACAGTCAATGCATGGTTCTTTTCCACTACTAGTAATTTTTCTGACTAACAACTCAATCCCTCAACAAAGAACCATGTAGTATTTTTATGGAGGGTGCCTACTTGTGGCATAGTAGCACTGATACATGAGAACTCTTAGTGCCATTCAGAAATCCCTAACCACATTTGTCTGACATATAAGAAGAGGTACATGCTAAATCTGCCCCCTACATTATCATATAAAGAATTTGGTGAAAATGTCCACGTGGAATCTCTCCAAATGAACCACAGAAGTGGAGTGGGCCTTCTTTATTCATGTAGAAAATTCCATCAGTAGAGGAGGATTTCCTTGTTAGAGCCATATTTTTTCATACAAAGTGATATTTCATATACATTTCAGATAGTAATAGCTAAATAAAGCTCTACTACTGATATTCTACATCGATTACCTAGTAATGTATGCCAAAGTATACAAAGTATGCCAATGCATATCAAATTATGTGTGTGCCATTAAGTAATATCTCTTGGCTCGACCCTTTTCCCACCTTAAGAGCCAGCAGTTGGATTCAATGAAGATGGTTCATTCACTTTCTGTTTGGGATACAAAACAGATGACATTTACACCCCTCTTCCACTAGCAAGCAAGACTGTGACAGGGATGCATGATTGGGGTCCTGTTTCCAAGTGTCGCAGGGCCTTTCCACAAAGCCACATAACCCAGAATATCAAGGCAGAAAATCCAACAATGTCTGCTTTGAACTGTGTTATCTGAGTCCACAATGTCATATATTCCAGTTCAAAGCAGAAAATGTGGGATTTTATTCAGCTGTGTGGAAGGGGCCACAGCCTCACACATTGGTAGAAGAGTGTGTGTATGTGAAACTTCATTCTGTTTGCACCTTGGTCAGAAGCTAAATGGATCTCATTTGTGCAAAGTGTTGGAGACCCATTTCGTAATTCGGAGATTTGTATGATTCGTATTAATGAATCTCCGAATTACTAATTGGAAAGGGACCTCTCCAAACAGAAGGCTCTAAAATTATTCAGAGAGATTCATAAAGATTTGTTGTTTCAGAGAGTCTTTTATCAGCTTACTGTGTATCCTTATAGCTTATAAGTCTCATTGATATGAAAGTGATTTAGCCTTGTCACACTGGAGATGTAACATGGGTAGCTCCTTTATTCTGGCGAGAGCAGAATTCTGGAAAATGTGGTTTGGGAAAATGTGGTCTGCTACAAAGGACCTTTGTAGCAGAGTATTTAAAAGGCTCTACCCTAAACTATCAGAAAAATAAGGCTACTTGCATTAAGACCCCAGTGTGATAAAGGGGTTAGGTTAATGACATGTTCTTAAATTGAAAAAAAAAATCTTAAAAATCAGTATCTTGCGTGATTGTTCTGAAATTTGGCAGGCTTGCTATCCTATTCATGTTGTCTCACTATGCTGCAATTTGAGGGCATATATCTTGTAGTTCTTTTAATATAAAAATTTTACTTGAAAAAAAACTTTTTTAAATTCTTAAAAATCAGTAGATGAATGAATCTTTCTAGGTACTTTATTATACTAGAGCATCTATCCACTTTAAATCCATTTGCTGACTCCTGCAGGCAACCTAATCCAAATTCAGTGAAGCCCAGGACCTCTCTGGCTGAGCAGTTTAGAGGTTCCTCTCTAAACTACAAATCCCAGAATTTTGCAGTAAGCAGCAACTGGATTTAAAGTGAATAGATGCTCTAGTGTGATGAAATCCTGAAACTTTTCAGGCTGTATGCCCTGGTTATGTTGTTCCATTGTGCAGAAATTGAAGGGACACCTCCTGTAGTTTTTAATTTTTTTTAAAAAAACTAAAAATCAGTGGATGACCAAACCATTCTGAAACTTGGCAGGTTTAAAGTCACAAAGATTACCCACAAGTGTGCTAAATTTCATCCTCTTTTTTTTTTTTTTTTTTTGCTTTACAAGCTTTCAAATTCATTTTCACAGTTTCCTGATATAAAGGGGAAAAAAGGCATGGGAGAAAAAGGAAAGTATGATACACAAGTTACAGAGTTTTGTTAGTAAATTAAATCTCCACAGGAGTCAATTGTATCAACAGGGATGTCGAGGAAGGAGGACAGTACTGTTATACATATTCTCTAGCATATAAATAAATTCCATCCACAATATCTTCTATTCCAAGAACAGGTAAATTTTTGTCATCTGGCATTCACATTAATCTGTCTTCTTATATTGTCCCATCTTTTTCTTATCTTCTCCTCCAAGTCTGGACAGTCAGTGTTCCTTCTAATTACTTTATCAGTTTACTTATAGATACTTTATTTTCTCCTCAGTTTTAATAATATCCATCTATTTATATATCCCAGAGTTAATTTCTTTTGTTAATAGATTAGCAATACACATGTAAATGTTATATAAGTGTATCATCTATGCAGATATTATATATATATATATATATATATATATATATATATATATCACCATGCTAGCAAAAAAAATAACAGCCATAAAAATAAGACTTGAAATTTTTCCCAATTCTGGTGGACATGGCGATGGGGAAGCCTAGTTAAGAGTGAGCTCATGACGAGGACCTGTGTAGTGTTGGTTAGGTTGAGCTTTTAAAGCTCCCCCCTTTGCCGGATTGAGTGCAAAGGTGTTGCGAATTCCTAGGTGGGCTTGAAGACCCCAAAGACCCCCCCCCCCTCAAGGAGGAGAGCTCAAGAGGGTTCGAGTATCACAAGGGAAGGCGAGCCACCCCACGAGGATCGAGCCGAGAGGCACGTCTAACCGTCACCAACTCATTCACAGCAAAAGAAGAAAGAAATCCCCAATGAGGGGAAAGAGACAAGAAAGACCCCACCCTCAGGTAACGGGAATCTTTTTCCCAACTTTTAAGAAGAAAAGAAACCAAGCCAGATAACGCTTGGGGGACTTTAAAACAACGAGACAAGGAGAAGGGAAGCCACAGAAAACAAAGAGAGGGCTTCCTGATTCTAAGTTTTGTGGTAAATTACAAATTATAATATATAAAGAACGATTTAATAGACAAACAAACAATTAAACCATCATATTATCAAATCTGGCAAATGGACAAATAAATCGGCATTAAATTGGCATAATTACACTCTAAAGAGACCACTATAATTAAATTGAATTTTAACTGCAAGAGGAGAGGTTTGATCGGATTGTGGGCTCCCCCCCCCACTGGATAATATGAATTGAAAGAATCTCCGACCTTGACGCCATAGATGTTTTGACTATCTCTGCCTTCTTCATAAAGAAACGGAGTGCATTGGTGGGAAGGGAAGTGACGACAACAGAAGGCAAAGACAGGAAGTGATGAATTGTTAAGGGCGGAAGGGAACCAAGAAAAGGTGGAAGTGAGAGGAGGAAGGAGGAAGGAAGCCATCTTGGAAACCACAGAGAAACCATAGAGAAACCATAGAGAAACCCATCTTGGAAACCATAGAGAAACCATAGAGAAAGAACGATACATAGCGGCTAGAGCGAATTTAAATGAACTAAATCCAAAAAATCAAATAAATCTAAATAAATTTCAAATTATAGAGATTGAATACCAGGAAACAGTTATTCCTGCTGAAAAAGATTGAATACCAGGATGAGAAGCAGAAGATAAAAGAAAATAAATCGAGGACGAGAAGCAGACGGAACGAGGACGAGAAGCAGATGAGCGGAGGAGAGGAAACCAGGAAAAGAAGCAGATGAATTCAACTATTATAGACCAGGACGAGAAGCAGACGGGTCAAGCACGAGAAGCAGACGAATTTAAGTATTAAAATCGAGGAGGAGAAGTAGACGACTAAAGAGGAAGAAGAGAGGTGGAAAACTAAGCCAAATTGAATATAGAGATTACTCTGAAAATAGCTAAATAATCAAATATAAATATAAAATACAATATATATTTTTTTCTTTTTGATTAACTCAAATTAATTTAAACTAAATTAAATTAATCTTTGAAATTTGATAAGTGGACAGAAAAGAGAAGAGTATAGATTTGGATATTGATTGTTAAATATTAATTGTTAATCAATTAATTAATTGTGTACTGTGAGACGATATAAAGTGGTTAAGAAAACTCAATTAGTATTGATACAAAAACCTAAAGAATATAAAGAAAGAAAATATAATAGAGGTGCTAAAAAGATCTTAGAAAGAAGAGATCTGGCAAATAATGTGCAGTAGGACATAAATAAAGGAGTGCTCCCAAATGACAACCCAAGGCAAGTTAGAACCCCGGAGAGGATCCCTTGACACAAATCCTAAGATGGATAACCTCCTGAAAGAAATAAAAAAACTATCGGAAAAACAAGATGCATTAAAGGTTGAACTGAAGAATGATGTTGCTGCAAAACAAGAAGAATACTATAAGAAGCAAGAGGGAATTATTACGAAGATGACAGAAGAATTTAAAGCAATGAAAAAGGAGATAAAAGAAGAATTCGGCCAAATGCAGAAGGATATTACACAGTTGCATGGTGAAGTGAAGGAGTTGAAAACTACCAATGAGAAAATAGAGGGAACCCAAACTGAACTGGCACAGAAAATAAAAGGACTGGACAAACAGAGAGAGAAAATGGAATTAGAACAGGAAAAACTGCTCCAAATACAAATGGACTATCAATTAAGATTTAGAAACATCCCGGAAGAAGATAATGAGGATATTAGACAAATTGTAATTAAAATATTGGCAAGGTGCATGGAATGTGAAGAAGATGAATTTGAACAAGAGGTTGATCAAATTTATAGAATTTCATCATTCTATGCAAGGAGAAATAAGGTAGCCAGAGATGTAATAGTGAAATTTACAAGGAAGAAAGTACGGGATGATGTTTTGCTTAAAAGTAACAGAAACCCAATTTACTACAAAGAAAAGAAAATTGCAGTTTTGAAGGAATTCCCTCAGGCGACCCTAACTAGAAGAAGGAAGTATTACTTCCTAACAGAAGAGCTGAAAAAAAGAGAAATAAGATTCAGATAGGAAAGAAAAGAAGGAATAATGGTGACCTACAATGAAGAAAGGCATTGGTTGACAACCGAGCACAAAGCGAAAGTATTTTATGATAAATTAATGAAAGAAGCGGAAGAAGGAGAGGATGAAGAAGAAGAAGGAGAAGGAGAAGAAATGGAAGAAGAAAGGAGATTGTCAACCCCAAGGAAAGGGATTAAGAACAAGAAAGCGAGATACAAGTCACCAAAGGATTATGGGTATTACTTGAAAGAACAAAAACCAATGAAGTCTACATCACGGGAAGAAGAAAAAGGAGTAGAGGGCATGGAACAAACGACAACTGGATTAGTGAAAATGGCAATTGGCGACATGGGACTGGGTTTGGATGGGAATGAATAAAATGATGGAGCGTCAAATAAAATGTTTTTCAAACTACATTAATGGACTGAATTCTCCCCAAAAACGTAAGAAAGTGTGGAATAGCTTAAAGAAATTGAACTATGATGTAATAGCCCTGCAGGAAACACACATTTGCAATAAGCATGTTGCACACCTCTCCAACAAAAAATTAGGAAGAGAATATTATTCTTCCTATGAGAAAAAGAAAAGAGGAGTTGTCATATATGTGAAAGAAAAGATAGAGTCGGAATTGGCATTTAGAGCTTTGGAGGGTAGATGTGTAGCAGTTAAAATGATAATTGGTAACTCCAGAATTTTGATTTGCAACATTTATGCACCGAATGGCCCTAAGACAAAATTTATTGATTTTTTAAATTCTAAATTGAAAGAAATTGAATTTGATGAAATGGTTTTGATAGGAGACTTCAATGGCATGATTGACTACGAGATGGACAAAAGTGTAAAGAAGAGAAAGACAAAGGAAGGCACATTGCCACAAAAATTTATAGAATTCCAAAAAGAATTTGATTTAGAGGATGTTTGGAGGAATAGAAATAAAGATAAAAAAGATTACACCTTCTTCTCAAATAGACACCAGTCCTGGTCTAGGATTGATATGGCATGGATAACTAAGAAGCTTATGGCTAAAGTGACTGATATTAATATTTTTCCACGAGATCTGTTGGATCATTGTCCTTTAGAAATTATTATTAACCACAGAAATTTTATAGAAAATGGAGATTGAATGAAAACTTAATAAAAACAGAGGAGGATAAAGAATATTACAATAAAGTAATTCAGGAATACTTACAAATAAATAGATCACAAGTAGTATGGGATGCTCTTAAAGCAGTTTTAAGAGGTCATTTAATACAACAAGGATCAAAGAAGAATAAAGAAAGGAATAAAAAAATTAAAGAGATATTGGGTGAAATAGCATCTAAAGAACTGGAACTAAAAAGGAAACCTGAGAAGAGGAAAATAGAAAGAGAATTATTGGTACTAAAACAAGAGAAAGCCCGATTAGAATTAGAAATCCTAGCAAGACAACTGAAATTCTTAAAACAACAAACTTTTGAAAACGCTAATAAACCAGGGAAATGGTTAGCAAACCAAATATGGAAGAAAAGACAGACAAATCATATAATAAAAATAACTACCAAGGATAAAGATTTAAGGATGGATAAAGAAATAATAGAGGAATTTAGAAAACATTACACCCAATTGTACACAAAAGATCAGATAACGAAAGAAGATATTACGAATTATATTAGTCAGATGAAACTACACAAAATAACAGATGAGAATAGAGAAATGTTGAACCGAGGAGGAGATAGAAAAGGCAATTAATAAAATGGATGCAGATAAAGCCCCAGGACCGGATGGGTTCACGGCCAGCTTTTATAAATCGTTTAAACAAACTCTAATACCAACCTTTAAAATGATTGTGAATGAAGCAATGAATTTTCAGAAGCTACCAGATTCATGGAATGAAGCGGAAATTATTGTAATACATAAGGAAGGATCACCAGACACAGATATCGAAAATTATAGACCGATCTCCTTGTTAAATACGGATTATAAAATTTTTGCAAATATTATGGCCTCAAGGTTAAAATCTTTTTTAAATGATTGGATTGGAGAAGAACAAACGGGTTTCCTCCCAAACAGGCATATGAAAGACAATATTCGTACTGTGTTGGACCTTTTGGAATATTATGAGATTAACCACCAAAAAGAATTTGCAATTTTATCAATAGACGCTGAAAAAGCGTTTGACAACTTGAATTGGGATTTCTTTAAGACATTAATACAAGAATTGGACATGGGAGAAAAATTTATTAATGCAGTTAATGCAATCTATAACCAACAAAAAGCTAAAGTGAAAATAAATGGACAAATGACTAAAGAATTTAATATTTCGAAGGGCACCAGACAAGGGTGCCCATTATCCCCATTGATATTTATAATGGCAGTGGAGATCCTAATGAAAAAAAATAGAGAAGATGAAAATGTTAAAGGAGCGAAAATTGGCAAATTCGAATATAAGATACGGGCTTTTGCAGACGATTTGTTGGGAACAATTGAAGACCCTGATAAAAACTTAAAAAATTGGTTGTCAAGAATAGAGGAATTTAGGAAAGTGGCAGGATTTAAAATGAATATGAAGAAAACAAAATTGTTATTTAAAAATGTGGAAAAGGAGAAATGAGAAAGGATCCAAGAACAATTCGGAGTGGAAAGTGTCAAAATAATAAAATATTTAGGAGTCTGGATTTCAGCGAGAAATGGTCAGCTTTTGAAGAATAACTATGAAACGGTATGAAAGGAAATTTAAAATATTTTCAAAAATGGAGCTATTTAAATCTATCACTTCTCGGTCAAATCTCCCTAATTAAAATGAATGTTTTACCGAAACTTATATTTCTGTTTCAAAATATACCGGTAATAAGAAATCAAACTTTATTTAAAAAATGGAAGAAAGATTTATTAAAGTTCATTTGGAAAGGGAAAAGACCAAGGATAAATTATACGAATCTGATTGATAAAAAAACAAGAGGAGGTCTGGGATTCCCAGATCTGAAAACTTACCATGAGGCGTGTGCTTTGCTATGGGTAAGAGATTGGATATAGTTTTTTTTAAAAAAAAGATGACCAAATTCCTATGCACACTGCTCATGTCCTATTTTGGCTGTTATGAATTGTAATGTAAATATCTGATATACATCATGTATTTTTATTGTTACAATCTGAAAATAAAGCATGGTTTTAGCATTTCTGAAGATAAAATAGTTCCAATTAAAATGAGGAAAATATTCTATTTTCTGTCTTTTTGAAAGTGGTTTTTGGAATATGTAAGCATGAGTCCCCTTTCAGGGGGAGAAGGGCAGGGTATAAATATAGGAAATAAATCTATATTTAAAAATGTAATGTTCGTTTGTGGGATTAACAGAACTCAAAAACCACTGGACACCTAACAATCCAATGTATGTCCTTCACTAAAAAAAAATTGATTTTGTCATTTGGGACTTGTAGTTGCTGGGATTTATAGTTTACCTATAATCAAAGAACATTCTGAACCCCATCAACGATGGAATTGAACCAAACTTGACACAGAGTTCTCCCATGACCAACAGAAAATACTGGAAGGGTTTGGTGCGCAGTGTCCTTTGGTTTTAGAGTTGTAGTTCACCTACATCCAGATATTACTGTGGACTCAAACAATGATGGATCTGGACCAAACTTGGCACTGATACTCAATATGCCCAAATGTGAACACTGGTGGCGTTTGGGGGTTGTATTTGCTGGGATTTGTAGTTCACCTGCAAGCTTGGCAC
Organism: Anolis sagrei; assembly: GCF_037176765.1. NCBI lineage: Eukaryota > Metazoa > Chordata > Lepidosauria > Squamata > Anolidae > Anolis > Anolis sagrei. Next base: position 85,880,930 of record NC_090023.1, on the reverse strand, counting down.
TGATATTGCAAACCTTTTCACAGCGGCGCTGCAGGGGCTTGTTCTCCCGGCGCGGATGGTAGTGTTGCTGCAAGGAGGTCCTCCATTGTGCATGTGGCAGGGCTCAGGATGAGTCCACAACAAGATGAGTCCACAGCAGACACTCTGCTGGCTGTGGTGTTGGATCACACGTGGGACCCTTCCCAAGTGTCTAGGACGGTGTGATGTATTATTGTTGTTGTTGTCACCGGCTACGAGGGAGCTGGAGTCCCAAACGCCCCGGGGAGGGGCTCCACACATACTCTGTTGCAGAGAGCAGAGCCCGGGATCCAGGCACCTCGTCGGGCAGCTTGGAAGTGCTTGGGCAGAAGGGGGCGGGGCCTGGGCTGGCCGGCTGGGACCACGTGAGCACAGAGGCCTCGCCCCCTCTCCCCTCCCCTCGCGCAGGTGCACCTCCCATGTGCGCCTCTGCTTCGGCCGCTCTCTCCTTCTCCGGTTCTCACCATAGGGCCAATCCGCGCAGCCAGCGCCGCCCAGGGAGGGAAGGCCAGCGCATTCAAACCACGGAGGGTTGACTTGATGGTGAGACTCAGAGAAGGAGAGAGCGGCCGAAGCAGAGGGTGTCCGCAATGGGCGGAGTGGCGCCGGGTGGGCGTGGCCAGGTCAGGCCAGGCTGCGCGGGCCGGAGAAAGGCCCTTGGTGGGCTGCATATGGCCCGCGGGCCGTAGTTTGGGGACCCCTGTTCTATGGTATTGTTCTCCCTCTTTCCTTGTGTTGATGTCTAAAATGTTTAATAAAAATTATTTGAAAAAAAATATTTCCCAATTGCTCCTAATGGAGCGATTTATAACAAAATAATTATGAAGCTCTGCAGATTAGGGACCTTGTTCCATTAATGTCAGGATTCTCCACACATCATGGCAAATCCATGGGGTCCCAGTGGGGAGCATGGAGAACCCATCTTCCCATGCTCTAGATCGCTTGACTTACCTTTGGCTCCATCCCATGGAGGGAAGTGTCTGTCGCCCAGCTTCTCCCGATTGTTGCAAATACTACATGGGAAGCCTCCCATTTCCTCTCCCCTTTTGCCATGGAAGTTGATGTACATCATGTAAAGGGCTCCATGTCAGAAGGGGAGAGAAACCGGCATACGACAGGCAAATGAGCCTATATGATGAGGTTGTCAGATTATTAATCAGAATGGGACCCCTCTGAATCTTTATGAAATGAAGCAGGGGCCATCCAAACATTTGAAATGAATTACTAATCAGCTTTCAGTAATTTCACATGCATCTACTATATAGTCCTACTGAATATGGAACAGTACAGATATATAACTAGGTTATGAATGCATAATGGCAATCCTGTACACCAGACTAATTTTAGGCATTGCATTTAGAACAACATTCTTCTCTTGTAAATTCAGAGCTAATGCTATCCTCTCCCAACATGTTTCATGAACCCATTTCAAAAGACCTGAATATGGTTCATATAGTCACCACAATGGCAAGATGATTTATGATAGTGCATTGGCAACAATCACAATTGCCATAAGTGGCACAGAAAGCAGACAGCAGAAGGGAGACAAGATAAAAATAACTCACCTGTTTTCAACTAAGACAATGTATGGGAAGGGAATAATATAACCAAGCAGGTGGGATTGACTGTATGGGCTCGTTCCACTTAATTGGCCACATATGTCTCTTTGCCTCATGGGTCTGTACCATGTGAATAATTTTTCACACTGCTGGGAGTGCATGTCACACACCCCCTGAAATTCACAGAGATGTGGCAGGAAAACATTGCAACTAAATGCACCAGGGAAGCAATCTGTCCCAGATGCAACTTCTAAAAATGTAAAGCTCTCACTGTTGGAACTGTAAACCTGAAACAGAGGAGAAATATTTGTCAGTCATTTTCCCGAAATTAATTAAGCCTTTAATAGTAAATCAGACCAAATACATTTCTTTTTTATCTACTAATCTTATCTACTTAAGATAGATAATTTATGATTTCCCCTCAAAACATCTGGATAATTTGTATTTCATCACTGTCTTTAGTTTAATTTCAGATTAGGTTTAATTTCAGTTTGAGAAATGCTGGTTTAAAGAGTTCTAAAGATGGAGAATCCACTAACCTCTGAGGCAACCCTAATCCAATGTCAGACAGCTCTTACAGCAAACCCTACTTCTTTCTAATGTTTAGACAGAATCTCTTTTCTTGTAAATATATACAGGAAGCCCCCAGGTTATGAACAAGATAGAGTCTGTAGGTTTGTTCTTAAGTTGAATTTGTTTGTAAGTCAGAACAAGAGTTGGCAATAAAGCCACCATGGGGAAAGGTGAGACACCTTTCCCCATGATAACTCTTTCAGGAGTGAATATCCCTTCTGAGGGATAAATTTCACTCACTTCCTATTGTCACACCCCCCGGTTCTTAACTAAGAGTAATTTGTAAGTTTGTAACTCAGGGACTGCCTGTATATTGCCATGATAAATGTACTGCTACATTTGGAGGAAATCAGTATCCTCTAAGTACAACACATATTTCCATATTGATCTTTAACAAACAAGGCATTTCAAGAAAGTTGACATGTATCCGTTGGGTGGAAGTGGAAAGAAACAAGATCTATGGATGAACTGAATAGATTATAAATTGAGATCCTATGCTTTAGTGTCAATCTCTGTCTTTTCTCAAAACCACAAGGTGTGCACCTAATGCAGTGGCTGAATTATATCTTAAAAATGAAATTATATTTATTGTTATCAGTTATTTGTAATCTCTATTAATAATATTGAATATTTAAGTCCAATCTATTGTTAATGTTGCTATTATCCCAATTTCTGTTGTCTTAACAACTTTCAAACCTAACATTCCAAACTCTGTTTTTTTTTTAATAAAATCATGGTACTGAAATTACTGCTTGGAAGAAACAAGAAGCCACATTCTTTTTTCCTCTCAAGGGCAAAAAGTAGCATTGGAGAAGGTTGTTGTTGTTGTTGTTGTTCATTCGTTCAGTCGTCTCCGACTCTTCGTGACCTCATGGACCAGCCCACGCCAGAGCTCCCTGTCGGCCGTTACCACCCCCAGCTCCCTCAAGGTCAGTCCAGTCACTTCAAGGATGCCATCCATCCATCTTGCCCTTGGTCGGCCCCTCTTCCTTTTGCCTTCCACTTTCCCCAGCATAATTGTCTTCTCTAGGCTTTCCTGTCTCCTCATGATGTGGCCAAAGTACTTCAACTTTGTCTCTAGTATCTTTCCCTCCAGTGAGCAGTCGGGCTTTATTTCCTGGAGGATGGACTGGTTGGATCTTCTCGCAGTCCAAGGCACTCTCAGATCTTTCCTCCAACACCACAGCTCAAAAGCATCGATCTTCCTTCGCTCAGCCTTCCCTAAGGTCCAGCTCTCACATCCATAGGTTACTACAGGGAATACCATGGCCTTGACTAGGCGGATCTTTGTTGCCAGTCTGATGTCTCTACTCTACTATTTTATCGAGATTGGACATTGCTCTCCTCCCAAGAAGTAAGCGTTTTCTGACTTCCTGGCTACAGTCTGCATCTGCAGTAATCTTTGCACCTAGAAATACAAAGTCTGTCACGGCATCCACGGTTTCTCCCTCTATTTTCCAGTTGTCAATCATTCTTGTTGCCATAATCTTGGTTTTTTTGACGTTTAGCTGCAACCCGGCTTTTGCGCTTTCTTCTTTCGCCTTGATTAGAAGGCTCCTCAGCTCCTCCTCGCTTTCGGCCATCAGAGTGGTGTCATCTGCATATCTGAGGTTGTTAATGTTTCTTCCAGCAATTTTCACCCCAGCTTTGCATTCATCCAGCCCCGCACATCGCATGATGTGTTCTGCATACAAGTTAAAAAGGTTGGGTGAGAGTATGCAGCCTTGCCGTACGCCTTTCCCAATCTTGAACCAGTCTGTTGTTCTGTGGTCAGTTCTTACTGTTGCTACTTGGTCCTTGTACAGATTCCTCAGGAGAGAGACAAGGTGGCTTGGGATGCCCATCCCACTAAGAACTTGCCACAATTTATTATGATCCACACAGTCAAAGGCTTTAGAATAGTCAATGAAGCAGAAGTAGATGTTTTTCTGAAACTCCCTGCCTTTCTCCATTATCCAGCGGATATTGGCAATTTGGTCCCTCGTTCCTCTACCTTTTCTAAACCCAGCTTGAACATCTGGCAACTCTCGCTCCATGTATTGCTGGAGTCTTCCTTGAAGGATCTTGAGCATTACCTTACTGGCATGAGAAATAAGGGCCACTGTATGGAAGTTTGAGCAGTCTTTCGCATTTCCCTTTTTTGGTATGGGGATATAAGTTGATTTTTTCCAGTCTAATGGCCATTCTTGTGTTTTTCATATTTGCTGGCAAATGGCATGCATCACCTTGACAGCATCATCTTTTAAGATTTTAAACAGTTCAGCTGGGATCCCGTCGTCTCCTGCTGCCTTGTTGTTAGCAATGCTTCTTAAGGCCCATTCAACCTCACTCCTCAGGATGTCTGGTTCTAATTCATTCACCACACCGTCAAAGCTATCCTCAATATTATTATCCTTCCTATACAGATCTTCTGTATAGTCTCGCCACCTTCTCTTGATCTCTTCAGCTTCTGTTAGGTCCCTGCCATCTTTGTTTCTTATCATACCAATTTTTGCCTGAAATTTACCTCCATTGTTTCTAATTTTCTGGAAGAGGTCTCTTGTCCTTCCTATTCTGTTGTCTTCTTCCACTTCCATGCATTGCTTATTTAAAAATAGTTCCTTATCTCTTCTGGCTAACCTCTGGAATTACGCATTTAACTGGACATATCTCCCCTTATCCCTGTTTCCTTTTGCTTTCCTCCTTTCTTGGGCTACTTCCAGTGTCTCAGCAGACAACCATTTTGCCTTCTTGGTTTTCTTTTTCTTTGGGACATACTTTGTTGCCGCCTCCTGAACAATGTCTCGGACTTCTGTCCATAGTTCTTCTGGGACTCTGTTTACTAAATCTAGTCCTTCAAATCTGTTCTTCACTTGGAGAAGGAGGTACCATAAATAGTAAATACTCTTTTATAAGTCAGCCTCACGTGTAAATTAAAGACAGGTTTTGGGGTTAAAATTATGGATTTAGAGATGATCAGTGGCAAAGTCAAAGGCCATTCCATTGGAAAGGACATAATTGCTTCACAGCCAATTCAGGGACAGCTTGTCCTGGCTGCCACCATTATTTTTCTATCCACTCATTCAAAAAGGCCCAAAGTGGCACTATAGCAGAAAGAGTAGGGGGATTGGTGTTTTTTAAAGCTCTTGTCCAAGGGTCCCCAAACTAAGGCCCATGGACCAGATGTGGCCCCCCAAGATCATTTATCTGACCCGTGCCCTAAACTTTGGACTTAGGTTTGGCTAAGTCTGAAATTACTTGAAGGCACACAACAACAATCCTAATTAACTTGACTACTTCATCATCCAAAAGTAGGCCCACACTTCCCATTGAAAGATGGGTAAGTTCATGTTGGTGAAAATTGTTCTTCACATTAAATATTGTTTTGTCTTTCATTTATTTTATTTTTTTATTTTTTTGCATTATAAGATAAGATGCTAACGGGGGCCCCTTACAGAGAGAGGTCAACCCTCCTGTTTAAGGAGCTCCACTGGCTGCCGTTCATTTTCCGAGCCCAATTTAAGGTGCAGGTGCTTACCTACAAAGCCCTGAACGGTTTGGGACCACCCTACCTGCGAGACCGCATCACAGTCTATGAACCCACACGTTCACTTCGGTCAACAGGAGAGGCCCTGCTCGTGATCCCGCCCGCCTCGCAGGCGCGTTTGGTGGGGACGCGGGACAGGGCCTTCTCTGTGGTGGCTCCCCGCCTCTGGAATGCCCTCCCGAAAGATCTCAGACAGGCCCCTACTTTGGCGGTGTTCAGAAATATCCTGAAAACCTGGCTGTTCCAACGTGCCTTCTCAGATTAGGAACCCCACTATCAAGCCCAGAAGCACTTTAGCAGAGTCAAGATCACCCTCAACGTACACTGCACTTATATATTTTTTAATCCCATATCCCTCCGACACTTTCAGCACTTTTAATCCTGTACCCTACTACGGCCGGCTCAGTTTTTAATAATGTTTTGTTGTATTGTTACTGTTATTGTTTTCTGCTTCAACTGTTTTATTTGCTATGTATTGTATTGTTGTATTGTGTTGTTGTATTGTATTGGGCTCCGGCCTGTTGTAAGCCGCATCGAATCCTTTTGGAGATGCTAGCGGGGTACAAATAAAGTAATAATAATAATAATAATAATAATAATATGTGCAGTTTGTATAGGAATCACACTGGAACCATGAACCAGCCCCCCACTTAAAAAGTTTGAAGACCCCTGCTCTTGCCTCACTTTGCTCAGAGAAGAGAATGGTTCGTTCTTTGTTAATAGTTGAGGTATAGTACTCACACTGACCCATGGATAAGTCAACCCAGATTTTATGGGTTGATTTTTTGACTTAAATTTAAAGATTTATACATGTATATATGGGGTAATTTTATCAGGTGAAATGGTCCATGGGAGAAGATTTATCGCTTTGCATCTTGCTCTTTCAGTAATTTATAACAGAGTTTCCTGTCACAGTTCTTTTCATCACAGAAATTCCGTTACATAGTCCTTACCTTCTTTAGTTTGGAAGGAAAAAACATCAGGCTGGTGGCTCTACTTCTTTTCTTAGGGGAATGATGAAAGACTGACTGCAGAACTAAACATCAGAAGACACACATAAGCTGTTTCAGAAAATGAAAGCCCTGTGGTGAGCATATAGCTTCTGTCTATATCCTGACATCATCCTGTCCTACAAGCTGCTGTCAGTAAATATAACGTGGACTGGGTAACTGGCAGAGCTAGGGAAGAGAAATAAATCTGTTGTATTCACACTTATATATTGAAATAATAATTTCACATCTCTCAAGATTATCAGTGGAAGAGAATGTATCTTGCTAACGTTGTGGATGAAAGATATGAATAGAATAGGGTAGAGCACACAGACTACCTGGGCAGTGTGTGGATTTGAGGGTCCTGGATTGGACAAAAAAGATAGAATTGCTTTTTTGATGCCTTAGGAGCAGTAATTTATCATTTACATAAGTCACAGTGCTTAACATCTCTGCTTTTTTATTTTAAAAAACCCAGACATGGACTGAGATTTTTCACGGGGCTTCTTGAGCAAAAATAAGCCCCAGAACTCCTGGAGTTGCCCACCTATGTTGGGATGTAAAGACTAATGGGCTAATCTCATTCAAGAGTTGTTTAAAAATAAACTATATAAGGATTATGGGGATATTTCAGTCAGGGAGGGGAGAAAGACTTTATTATATAAACAGATGAAGTTGCTTTATGGTGATTGTTGCTTCATCTAACCCAGTGGTTCTCAACCTGGGGTCCCAGATGTTTTTGGCCTTCAACTCCCAGAAATCCTAACAGCTGGTAAACTGTCTGGGATTTCTGGGAGTTGTAGGCCAAAAACATTTGGGGACCCCAGGTTGAGAACCACTGACAGGCAGACAGTATAGTGTCGGGGCCAGACCTCACAAATTGCCTCAGAAATCCAGATGTTTTTGAAGCCTCAGGTGCCATTTTAAGGAAGTATGATTATGCCTTCATATTTTTAAAAGGTGCATTTTGAAAATGTATATATTATAAATCATTATTTACTGCATCTGAAGAAGTGGATTGATATCCACAAAATTGCAAGGATTCTGAAGGCCAAAGAGTTCTTAAGAACATTTGCCCTCCGCATTTTCTCAATAGTAAGTTTAGCCCTTAAATGATCCATGGTTATTTTTGCAGGAAATACTATGGAGCAGGCCCGTAGCCATGATTTTTATTCGGGGAGGGGGGGGGGCTGAGTTTGATGGGGGGGGGGCTGGGTCTGAGTGAAAGAGGGTCTACCCTAGCAAACCTTTTGTATCCTTACCCCAATACCTCCATGCATATGGCATATATTGAGCATGGTGATCAGATAATTATATGAATAAACATAACAGTTTAAATAATGTACCAGTAAGGGCTTCTCACGGACCACTATGAGACCACTACATGTCTGCTATGGGGGTTTCATGCCCAAAGACAGTTAACTTGCTGATGGTAAGAGCTGTTTGTCAATGGAATATGCTGCCTCAGGGTGTGGGGAAATCTATTCCTTTGGAGGTTTTTTAAACAAAGACTGGATGGCTATTTGTCATGAGTGCTTTGGTTGTGTATCTCTGCATGGCACGCAGTTGAATTTGATGGCTTGCATACAGAAAATCTAAAGGTGATGCCTTCAGGATGTAGTGGGAAACACACATAACATGCCAAAGTTGCTACCAGTCAATGCAACAAGACAGACAGACAAACAACCAGATGTGGTATAAGGCAGATATCTTCCTGCATTCCTGGAAAACATACTTTGTAATGGAACAAAAACTTTATTAGTTGTATAACACATTTCAGTATGCCTGCCATTTTCAGTAGCAGCCCTATGTTTTTTTTAACATTCATTCTATTCTGGAAAAAAAAAATCTTCATATTTTTCTCTCCTTCAGGGGCCAATATCTGTATCAGACTTAAAAATGACCAACATGGTATTTTTTAAAATAGTGTTTCCTCTTTAAAAGCAGGCCTTATATTTCCAGGAGACTATTCCAAGAGATAGTATGAACAACATATGTTTCATAGGCTCTTGTTCTTCCAAATTATAATGTTTGAAATTTAATGCATTAGAGTTCAAGGGAAAAGCTACGTATTTTGATCCTTACTCAACTATCTACTTATATGTCTTGGAATACACAATTGGAAGCAGGAAATACAACTGTGGTGAGCTTAGCTAGTTCAATAAGACTGTTATGCAGTTGATTTGTAGTTGCTATTAATTTACAGGACATAAAGGAAACAATGTTAAAGTTTGATATACAGAGCTCAAATTCAGAATCCCTGCAGCATCTAAAAACTCGTTAAGTGGGAAAAGTAATGTCAGTCTCTCTTTTACCCAGGCTTTTCTTTTTTAAAGAACTATTCTTCTCATATCACATGCAATAGGAAGAAATTAATTAAGCCAGCTGTAAGCCTCCTAATATTTCCCCTTCTTTTGGAGTGGAGGCTTGGTTAAGAGCTGGGAGTGTTTTAGCTTTTGTAGATCCAAGAGGCTCACTTTTTGGATCTACAACACATTCGTTCTACACTCAATCTACAACACACTAGCAACACATCCAGTCTACTCTCTTTTCTCCCTTTCCAACATTGGAACTCCAAATATGATTCAGAGATCACAGTATTTGCACCCACCATTACAATTAAAACAAAACAAAAGAGGTTTTAATGACTGAATAAAATGAAAAAGCAATAAATATACAAACACTTCACCAATGTTGTTTTCTTACCACCTCCCATACCACTGAAGCTCTATTAAATGTTCATCTTCTGCAGAGTGAAATATTAAATGCTATTTTCTCAGTGGTCTTGCAATGCAGGCCACTGAGTTCAGTGTAAGACTCAATGAAACATTCTTGCATGGCATCTGATCAATTTGAATGACCACATATGAAGTGCTGAAATAAATAAAAGAAATCATCAACCACTAATCACATACGAAATATCTGGCAACATCATAAGGCCTTGTTGAGTTTCCTTTAAAACAGAGAAGCTGAATGTAAAGAAATACAACAACAACAACAACAAAAACAACAAGTGATTGGAATTTCTGGGGACAAATTTGTTTCCATTCTGACGAAAAATGGGCCTTGCAGAGGACTTCAGAGTAATAACAGTGTATATGAAGCCAAATATTGTGACTTGTGCACAGAGGATTTTTTAGAGTTTCTTTACTGGGTTTAATTTTTATCCTCTGAATCACACAGTCTCATGACAATTTCAGCTTCATAGACAGAATACTATGAAAAATAGTACTAATATCATAGTTTAAAATCTCCATAATATACTGCTATAAAGATATATAATTAAGGCCATAAAAGAATAGAAAATATAGTTTGAGGTGTCTGTGGTTTGTCTTACACTTGGGTGATTTAGTTTGACTCATAAGAACATAATAAGTCTCTTGGATCAGACCAAATCTAATCTACAGAGTCAGCTCCTGCAAGGTCCATAAACAGCACATATAAGAATATTGCTCTGTTCTTCATCATATACCTTGGATATATAATTGTCTACATCTGTTATCATGTTCGCCACTTCACTCACCTTTTATAAACTAACATCCTTCAGAAATTATAACACTTCCTCACAAGAGCATTGCTCCAGTGCTTTTACAATTTTGTTAGATACTACTCCTTTCCCAGTATTTTCCAGCTCTGTGATGCGCTTTCTGAGGAGAAGCAAAATTGCAGAGCTTTGCAGGATTTGTACAGCAACATTATGATATTTTGTCACTTTTGTTTCTGATTGCCTTCTTAATGGTCTCCATCATAGGTCATTCATTGCATGTAATTAAAAGGCTTTGTTCAGCTCATGCTGTTAAAAATGATTGCACCGCTCTTCACAAAGCTCAGCTGAGAATGTAATACTGCTGTTATGTTACATATCATGAAGAAACACAGGAACATGAACAGCATGTCCAGTCACAGAAGTAGGATGGTTTTGGATAACAACGATTCCCACCTGCTGGGAGAGTTATAGTTCTACCGCAGAGAGGGCACCTTGACGGCTTCAGCTAGCAGTTTCTCAGACTTTGGGAGGGAGACATCTGGAGTAGAAAATTCCTTGCAATCCAACTTCTCTGCTCTGGATTCCTTGGATTCCAAAGAATGAGTTGTTATGAATGTGTCATGCAGTTAGGAAAGAGCTGTCACCACTGGATAGTAAGGCATGGGAAGGAAGGAAATAGGGATGGGATGGAATCAAGGGCCTATTAAATTAGCACTCAGGAAAAGTGACTCTTTGTAGTATACAGATAAAATATATTGGGTAATCTCTGACTTGCATGTTGTCATTGATATAGGACTAGTGAATGGAACAGTAAGGATTGCCTTTCAGATTGTACAGACTGATGATATGGCAAGATCTGTTCTACTGTGTTGCTGGATTCTTGCTCTTCATGAGGTATAAGAGCAGCTGAACCAGCGAACAAAAGTTCCATTTTGTACAAGATAAGCAAATATAAGGTAGGGTTCTTTCCCCAAAGAGGATGTGGACAGGATTCTTTGATTAATTAGAACCACCACATACAGTATATGTTAGATCCTTGCCCTTTTTGTTTTATTTAACTAGTTGGATGGTTAAAAGCAGTAGTCAATGTCTCACTAAAACAAAGAATTCAAAGATATAGCTGCATGTTAGTCTGGAATATCAATCTAATTTCAGTCCTTCCTATAGGACAGAGATAGCTTTGATCACATTGGTAGATGACCTAAATTGGGAACTACAGTATACACGGGAGTTCATTCCTGTTGGTTGTTCTGGACCTTCCAGTAGGTTTTGATACTATTGATTGCAGTATCTTTCTGGGCATCCTTGCCGGGATGAAACTTGGGATGATATTTTCTAGCAACTCTGTTTCTTTCTAAAGGGTTGAACCCCAAAGGTAGTGCTGGAGGATTCCTGTTCAGTTAAGCTTCTTCTCAAAGTGAATTTTCCCACTGAAATGCACTGAAATGCTATTAATCTGTTCTGCTCCCCCCAACCCCCCTATTTTTGTTATGTGTTTTTAAATAAGAAAATGCACTTGATAAATAACAAATAATGTATAAATTCACATGGAACATTAAAAAGAAAGATCAATTTTAAAATGGTAGAAGTACAAAGTTGTGGCAAAGAAGCACAAAGCACAAAGTGAAGAGGCAGAAGCACAATTTTCTTCATATTGTACTCATTCCAGCTTCCCTCCCTCTCTTGCTCTCTCTCTTCATGAAGCTAAACATACCAGGAATAAAAACCACACAAAATCAGCTCACCCAACGTTCCTCAAAGCAGAAAAGAGCAAAGTAGACAGCAATCCCCCAAAGCAGAAAAGAGCACAAGGCACGAGGCACAGAGGCTGCTCCCATAAAATCTGGCACTAACGCTTAACTAAAGATGCTGCTCTTATGTCAAAGCGAAACCCAGACCAAGTGACAGTTCTTAACTCAAAATGCTCCAAAGTTAGGATAATGTTCGTCTTCCAGGAGCTTGGTTTGCATTGCCCCTTAGTTGTATAAAATAGCATCCCTTTACATTTCCCCCAGGGTTGCTACAGTCTTAACAGCACCCTAATAGTCAAACATTAACAGAGGCTGGAAGCTAGCCTGCAAGCCTTTTGCAGCTATTGGCTTAAAAAAGTATCTCTTTGGTCCAGAGACCGCCCTTCTTCCTGGGAATGAGATCTCCATTTTGGAGAAGCTCTCCTGCCTTCTTTAGTATAGAAAAAGCCTCAGATGTGCTAGTGGCCAAGCTAGGCAGCTTGGACAGGCTATCGTGAGTACGATTACCCTCTTGCCTTGGAAACTGGTGCTGAGCTCAGATAGGGGAAGACCTGCTCTTTCTAAAGATAGCAGATTAGCTCTGAGGCAGAGAATATCTCAGGATTTCTCTGCCATTGGGAGAGGCTCCATTACTTCACCCCCAAACTAACATTGAGCTTGGATAGGGGAAGACTTGCTCTTTCTAAAAGATAGCAGCTCAGGGGTAGGGTAAAGGATCCCAGGATTTTTCTACCGTTGGGGAAAGTTAACTCAGCAGCTGAAGGAAAAGGGAAGGAAAGAACATCTATATGGTTTCACAAGTTGGCTGTTTGTGTTTGTAACTTCATCAAGCTGTGCCAAGTCTGCCAAGGACTTTGAGAAATAAATGTTGTGTTTGATGTTCAAATCTGGACTGGCCTCAGTTGCTGGGAATTCTGAGCTTCTAAGTAAGGCACCCGCAGTTCACCCGGATAAAGAGAGAAGCACATCTTAGTTTTAACTTTATAGTGTCTGGGTGTGACGGCACAGTTCCACTGTACTACCATCAGAGACTGGTACCTAAACATCTTTCTTGGATTTAAATAGAATAGAGAACTTAACACGGTAGTGGCTCTGAATCTCAAATCTTTGGACAGCCTCTCTCAGTGATTCCATGTTTGTTATTAAATACCATGGGGAATAGGACGGTGCTCTGAAAGAAGAATTCGTGGGAACAATTCAAAGTGCTTATGGCACATCAAGTAGTATACATCTTAGGTGGAGGCTATGTACAAGATTAAATATTTCCATAGCATGTGCTTAGTTCCCTTGTGCTGGAGATGCGCTGGAGATGCATTTGGTAGGACTATACAAGTCTGGACAACAAAGTGAAACACATTGCATGGGTAGGTATGTTTGTGGTCTGAGACTATGAAGGTTTGCATTTGGCACCAGGTGCCAGGACTCAACATGTAATAGGGTGAGGTGGTAGGTTATTTAGGACAGCCTCATGTGCTCCTTTCAATATCAGACAGGGGCTTGTTGAGAGCTGCTCTCAGATTATGGAAGTCCCCTGCAAGAGATGTTAGGCTAATTACCACCTTTCTATCTTTCTGTCATGAGGAAAAGGTTTTTCAATTAATCCACTGAATATCTGTCAAATAGAAGTACTAGAATTTTTTTAAAAAAATCCATGTATTATTTGTTTTGAGGTTTTAGCTATGGTTTAATAATTAAATCAACTTAATTTGTGTTTTAATATGCATATTTTTGTGTTTTTGTTAGAGCTTCTTTTTAATTATGTTGGGAGCTGCATTGCATTCCAGTCCTGGGAGACAGGCAAAATATAACCCAAATAACAAAATAAATAAATTTAAGTTCAAGTGGAGACTACAGAGATTTGTGTTCAGGGGAAGCTTGCCTAAATCTATTGCCCAGGGCCTACAAAAGCTCAAGTTGTATATCCTTGGTGATAGGAGCATAGACCCTGCTTGATGTTGTAAATACTACTAATTAATATTATCTGATTGGGATGAATTTAGGTCCTCTGTTCTCCTTTCCCTGCTGAGAAGCTGAGCAGCGGCTGTGATAATATCTAATTAGGGCTAAGTACACACATAGAGAAGATGGCTCTCTTCAACAAGGTCTGCTCAAGGACCTCCAATTGGCCCTTGTTAATGATGAGTAGATAAGTAGACCATTGTTTTGATCAAATAAGATCATTCTTACATTCTGGTGCTCTTATATGGAATTGGATTAGCATCCAGGACCTACTGGCTACCTCAAAATTACAGAGTAAACTTATCCAGGGATTTCAATAATACATGAAACACAGTGGTAGGCTTAACATGGAACACTTGTGCCAAACCTCCCAGACCTTCTCCACTTTTCAGGAGAGAAAAATGAAGGATTAAGCCCCACATTAATACGACAGTAATATGAAGTGCTATAAGCAGATTCAATTCCTTTGATTTCTACCCAGTTCTATCTCTTCATTTGAATAGCTTCTGGTCCAAAGCAAAGACAAACTATCAGAGTAGACGCTGAAAAGCAAAATGGTTTTCTGCAGTTTGGATTTTAATTTTCTTCCTAAGCCTTCCATCTTCCTCTAGTGACACTGAGCAAGGGCTGCTGAACTGCCAGGGCAACTATTTATTGCTATTCTATATATGTCACTGCCCTGCTGCCACTGGCATGTGTAGCCATCAATCAAACTGAACTACCCACATGTTTGATTTACTGTCACTGAAGCAAATCTGTTTGTGGGTTTCCACAACATAAAACATTCTCCTCCCTGGATTAATTCCCTGATTTGCATGTAGCTGATAGACACCATTTCATTATTCTTTCTGTGCATTTATTCTGGAGTTCCAGAAGTTATCAGTCTTTGAACATTTTAGCTCCTTGCTTTTATGTGCCTGATTTAACTTTGCAATCATGCTGATTTGTTCTCTGATCGGCCATGTTAGAGAATTCCCTCTGTCTTACTCATCTCCCTTTGTGCCTACGCAGAACCTGTCAGAAGATTAAGTGATTAAACCTTAAACTGGGCCATTGCAAACAGACTTGTGGCACACCTGGTGAAAGCACTGAAAAGCAGCAGGCCTCTCCTCCTGGCAAAGGGCCCTACACAGACACATTGCAGTGAAGCTATTAGAACATAAAATTGAGTTTGCTCACTGGCATCTGGTTCAATTTATATTCCATGAAGGGGATCCAGTAGGAGGATAAATGCTTACAAAACTGGTCGCTTGTAAGGAGGAAGATAATACAGAGTACAAAGGTTGCTAACTTAGTATAATGTCAGCTCAATCAAATGGAGCTGAGAATATTCCTGTCTGCGTTAACTGACATTTCCCTGCTGAAAAGAAAAATCTTTTCATTTTATTTTAAAGTAGCTCACCTAATCCTCCTTTTTAATACCCACAACCTGCTGCTATCTGGGAAGGTAGCCAAAGAGAAGGCTCATAAATGTTCACTTCATGCAATAAGTATTTGGAAAAGGAGAGAAGATGATGTATGTTTTTCCTGACCAAACCAGTGCTTCATACTCATATTAATTAAAGATTACTGAAATCATTATGCTTCATATGAACGCTACAGAAATTGAAAACTTCTTTATAAGAAGGTGCAAGGCAGACATTCAAAAATGTACATCCTGCTCATTGATACACTTGGCAACCTAGCCCTGTTTCAAGTGTTCAGTCAGGATATGGTCAGCTGAATGTAGAAAATGGGTGTTGGCATTTGACATCCTTATTCCTTTAGCTCAGTGTTTATCAGTCTGGGGCTCAGGACCCCTGGGTGACTCACAAGGGGGTTTCAGAGAAGTTGCTGAAGCCCAAACATATATTTCTGATGGTCTTAGGAACCCCTTTGGTAAAGAAGGCTGAAGATCTCTTTGCCTATCCTCTTCCTTTTTGGAAACAGACGGTGAATCCCTCCACCAAAAGCCCTCTTCCACTGTGATTGGCCGGCCTCTCAGCTGGCCTCTCAGCCAAGGGGAGGGCTGTTTCTGAGACTCCAAGTGGGGAGGCAAAAGCAGGCATGATCAGTGCATGGCAGTGTAGTGTGCATGTGTGAGCGAGGGAGAGTGTGCAAGGCTGGAGGGAGGTTCATGCCAGCGAGTCCCTTCAAGCCATAGGGATTCTGTGTGGGAAGTTTGGCCAAATTCTATTGTTGATGGGGTTCGGAATGCTCTTTGATAGTAGGTGAACTATAAATCCCAGCAACTACAACATGACAAAATCAACCCTCCCCCACACACTAGTATTGAAATTTGGTCGTATCGGGTATTTGTGCCAAATTTGGTTCAGTGAATTAAAATACATCCTGCATATCAGATACTTACATTACGATTCAGGAGTGCTTTGAATGCAATTTTCCTGCTTCTTGGCAGGGGGTTGGATTGGATGGCCCACAAGGCCTTTTCCAACTCCATGATTCTATGATTCATAACAGTAGCAAAATGGCAGTTATGAACTGTATTAAGGGGTCGTGGCATTAGGAAGGTTGAGAAACACTGCTTTAGCTGAACTAATCAGCCAAGTCTGACCAGAAATTTTCTTTGCATTCAGCTAAACACAGATATATCTCAAAAGTAAACAAGGCCCTTGATTACACATCTGACAAGGGCTGGCAGTGGGCATCCTGGGATTTATTGGGAAAACTATCATGCATTGCCCTCAGTCCTACATTTCCTGTTCAGGCTGCATAGGACTCTTTACCAAAGGACACAGGTGGGAGTTATGCAGCAGTTCCAATATTGTTGGACTGTACGTCTCAGCAGCCCTACTTAGATTTATGAGAGACGAGGTAGGCAGGACTTGCAGATTTTCACCCCTGCGTTGGGTTAATACAGGTGGAAATCAGATTGGGCAACTTTTTTCTTTGTCCACTTCTCATATTGACTTTTCAAGTGAACCTCAGCCATTTAGAGTTGCCCAGGGGAGCCTCAAATGATAGCCAAAAGCTTGTCACAACCTTAGACATTTACTATCTATCTCTGCTGCCAGGTAACTAGCATTACATCTTCCTGATGAAATTCTTGAAATGTGAAGTAATTTAAGTATAAATAAATGTTCACTTTTCAGCAGTTTCCTGTTTTAAAATTTTCACTCATCAATCCCTGTTGTCCCAACAAGTCTCCTTTCCCTTGTCCAAATTATTGATTTGACCTTTGCTACTGATTTCAACAGGAACACCCCCCCTCTCTATCTCTCTGTGTAGGTCAGGTCATACACCAAGGTGACCAAAGCTGCTTCTGTTCCATAGCCAGGTTTAAAATAAGATTGAAATGGATCTAGACAATACATTTCATCCAGAAATCTCTGAAGTTGGGAGGCCACCCCATGCTCCAAGACCTTATATAGAAATGGAAGGTTGGAAACTGGCCAATAGTTGTCCATTATAGAGGGGTTCAGGGATGCCTTTTTAAATATAGGTCTCACAATTGCCTTCTTTAGGCAAGTTGAAATTTTGCCTTGTTCCAAGAAGCCATTGATCACAACCTCCATCCACTGTGCTAGTCCCTCTCTTGCCTGTTTGATCAGCCAGGAAGAATACTTGCGGAAGCTCTCATGTCTTCAAGGATCATGTCCACATCCTCAGGCTGCATAAATTAAAAGGTATCCACAACACCAGACAAGCAGGAGCCAGAATTACATTTATTGGAACCATATCAATAACAGCACTCAAGTCTGAACTGATCTTAGCAACTTCATCTGAGCTGTTGAATGGGACAGCCTGGAAAACTGAATTGGGTCCAATTTAGTGTTATCCCTGTTCATATGGACACCATTGCAATTACCCTTTCCCTGCACTAATCAGTACAGGGAAAGTGGGTGAATCATTCCCATCTGGCTGCTACTTCTATATATCCATGGACTTCATTTGGCTTGCACTTGCTGTCATGGTCACGTGTGCTGATGTCAGAACATGTTATCTGTTCAAGCAGCAATGAGGAGAGGTCAATCTATTGTTTGGAATAAATGTCTTCCTTTTGAATCCACTTCATTGGTTGTCTATTTTAGGATCCAGTATAAACCTTTAGTTTTAATGTTTAATCACTGCATAATTTGACTTTTTAAAGCATCTTTCAATTCTCCTTTCAATTCTTCTTTCCCTTCATTGTTCCATCTTGAATATTTGTTCTCTGAATTTATATTTCTTGCCCTGCTTTCTAACTAGGCCTTTTACCCTTTGCCACTTTTTCATGTTCTTGCCACAATTTCATGTTCTTGAAATTATCCTTCCAAATATCTACAAACTACTGCTTCTTTTACTGTTGATTTGAAACCTCAGATTTCAGTTGGAAAGTTTTTCAGCTTTTTAAAAGATTTTAGAATTTAGGCTTACTTTTACTTTAGAATTTTTACATCCAAATGTTGTGCATTTGGACTTGCATTTGCATTATATTTTAGTTGTTTCCTTCCTCTATGATCTCTGTGTATATGTATGGCAAGAATGTCTGTGTTACTGTTTCATTTTTGGCTTTTGGATCTTCTAACTGTACGATTTTCTCCAACTGCTTGTCTGGAATATATTTTTGGTACAATTAGTAGCTAGTCAAAAACATAGTTGCATGGGTTCAATGTAGATGAACTGAAACGGCAGAGTATATTCCTCTGATATTAGTAAGGAGTTTGTTCATTTTTGAAAGTAAGATACATTAGAAGTGAAATATTTTCAGCTTGGGTTCTGTCAAGAAATCGATTCATTAAATACCTTTAAAATATGTATTTCCCACATTTAAAAGTATGAAATAAATGTCTGGAACCCATGTATCCTATGTTAGAAGTACTGTGTTGAAATTGAACAATGCTTTCACAAATGAGTTGGACAAATATTCTCCCATTTGGCATTTTTCTTCCCATTAATATAGTGCAGCAAGGTTTAGTCTTGGCTGATGGCCAGAGGTTACCACCGAAAAGTAGGTATTGAGCAGTGTGATTAATGAAGGTTCAGTGACTCACCTGACATAGACTGTGCTTCATTTCCTCAGAGTTCAGCGCAGGTAAATTACTCAGAGTTCCAAGCCTAAAAGCTCTTAAAATACCTTGTTTAGGAATACATTTGAAGAAGGTATCATTCATCATTTTCATGTTTTTATCAGCAAGATTAATTAAATGTCCCCTGAGATTACTTGCATGCTTGTAGCCAGTCTATCTTTGGAAAATAAATGCCCATGCCTAGAGTTTATCTTCAATTCAGCTGAGTTTCACTCAAATATTTCATCCAATTAACAACTTAAATTGAATTCCCTGACAATAACAAAAGCAAACATGGCCCTTTCATTGCCTAGCACCTGGTCATTTTAGAATCATTTGTCATTCTTGTTCCAACTGGGTGTCAACCGATCTGCTTCTGGCATTGGCTTAAGACCAGTGTTACAAACTAGAAATCCACAGTGGGCTTATTACTTGGGTTTCTTTGAGAAACTAATCAATTCCTTCATAGCTAGAGGCACAGCCTTAGACATCTCCCTTGTTCATAGCAACCAGAGTGGAAGCTCTTGCTGTGTTTCAAACTACCAATGAACATTTATTTTTGGAAGAAAGAATCTCATATTTATAAACATAGTTACTTATTTCAATTAGAAAAGTGAGAAAACTATTTGCAAATGAATGTGTACTTTAAAAATATGTATTCATTTTCAGGGGAAGGAGTGTTGGCGGCTTCTTCTAGTTTGGCAGGCTTACACAATATATGAATCACCATTGGAAGAACAGTTGGCAAGATCAATCATTTATAAATATTGGGTTTCTATTTTTTTCTATTTTTTAAATAGCACAATGCACATTATATTACTAGAGTCAATTTAAGACATTGAGGGGCTGAAATAAAGAGATAAAATACTCCTCTCTCTTCTTTGTAAAGAAAAATATTATTTTGATACTAGTTAAGAAACAGAATCCTTTATTGCACATGTTCCAAACTCAAGGCCCAAGGGCCAAATCTGGTCCAGTATGTAAATTTATGTGGCCCCCCAGATGCTGGCCTACAACTCCTGTATTCCTCATCATTAGCCATCATGAATACTGCATTGAGGGGTTATGATATAGTAACAGCTGGAAAGCTGCAGTTTGTTCTGTTTAATTAGGATAGTGGATTTGAATTTAGATACAAGGCTTGTGGATGTGATGTCCGACTGTAAAATATTCTTTAACCTTTCCTCAACCTCAGCGCCACAAGTACTGTTGGGTTGCCATTCCCATTATGTCCAGTTCACATGTAAAAAAATGGCTGGCCCTTTGTATCCAAGGAGTGTCCATCCATGGATTCAACTGCCCTTTGAAGGTAACCATAAGGTTGATGTGGCCCTCGATTAAAATGAGGGTAATACTCCTGCTCCATTGAATCTAAGAAAAGCAGGACACCCAAAGGTATAAAGTTTAGATTACAAGGAACACATACTTTCAACATTTCACTGCCACAAGATAGCTTTCTCATTCTAGCCGATATCATGTCCATATACATACCACTGGAATCTTCCAATAATCTTCAGAAAAAGTTGTCTGTTCTGGAATTTTTTCTCTGTTAATCAACTAGTGCCTAAATGATGCGCCCTCATTTTTACTTGTATTTTTCATTTTCAATCATCTACATGCTCTCTCAATTTTTAAAAAATACAGATTTACTGTTGTCGTTTTCAACAAAGAGAGATGTTTTATGCTAATTCATATGGGGTTAATTTCTTATAAACTTAGCACAAAAAGCACAAAAAAATTCAAAAGAAGATAACAGCTTAGCTGTTAATCTCAAAGTGCATGGAAAGTGGAAGAATTATCAGCTGTTAAGCAGTAATTTTTGACATGCCAGAAAGCACATCAAGTTTTCCTAAGTTTGCTTTACAAGCAACCTTGATTGTGGAGCAATGTAGTGGTGCAGTGCTCTGCTTTAACCTCTACAAGGCAAGACACTTTCTCTCAGGCTCACCAGCTGACATCTTGTTAGCGAGTTTTGGTGGCAGAAATCTTCTTTTGACTCAACATTGACAAAAGCTCACCTTTTCAGTAGGAGACCCTGGTGGCGCAGTGGGTTAAACCCCTGTGCCAGCAGGACTGAAGACCGACAGGTCGCAGGTTCGAATCCAGGGAGTGGCGGATGAGCTCCCTCTATCAGCTCCAGCTCCCCATTCGGGGACATGAGAGAAGCCTCCCACAAGGATGATAAAACATCAAAAATCATCCAGGCGTCCCCTGGGCAATGTCCTTGCAGACGGCCAATTCTCTCACACCAGAAGCGACTTGCAGTTTCTCAGGTCTCTCCTGACACGACCAAAAAACCCCCAAAAAACAAAAGCTTTTAAGTGTCACAGCCTTCCCAATGTGACCATGAATACAGGGAGCAACCAAGATGCATTTTCTTCAATTGGATACACAGTACTAACCTTATCCTTAGGGACTTATAGAGAACCTTAAGAGATCCCTCAAACTGTCTGTCATAGAGCATCCACCTGGGGGAAAATAGATGGATACTTCCTGGTTTTCCATCAACATAGAAATTGTCGTATTTGGGGTAGCAGTTGAGGCTTCTACACTTCAAAGGCACTATGGAGTGCTTGCACGGGAAAGTGTATTGTAGCTATGTGCTGGTGATACTTCTTATGCAGAAACTTGGCTCATGTCTCCTTGCCTCAATTTCAAAGGTAGGAATATTTTGATGATAGTCTAGTGAGTTAAAAAAATGACCCTAGTCACACTACTGATGCAGTCTGCATGACACACAAAGACTTTAAGCCTGAATTTGGACTTTCTATACTTTAATCCGACCTTGCTCCACAGTAAACAAATTTGGAGAATACTCTGGTGTGTCCCTGAGATTTGCAGACATGTGGACACTGGATCAGGTCCACTTTTGTCTAGTCCATTGTGTTCACACACAAATCACTGCCATCACCCTTTACCTGTACTGATCACTGCAGGGAAGGAGATAGGTTGGATTTATGATTCTGTTTCCTATCATTGCATCTGCTGAGATCAGATTTGATCAACAAGGAGAAAGTAACTCTACCCCTCTGCATTGAGAACATGGCACAAGAATTATGCAACAGTTGATGGCCAGGCTCTCCAAGAGCTGCTGACTGCTGAGGAATGGTAGTGGTAATATGAGGACAAAGGGATGAGCCAGCAATAGGATGGACTCGACCATCTGGACACATGTTCTCCACATTCAGCAGGTACAAGCTGGATAACACTCGCTAGATAACACTCAGAAATTACTTTGATTATTTTAAAACACAAAAATGTTAAGTATTGGAAAGCTAAATTAGATGAAGGTATACAAATTTGACGTATACCAATATATCATTATTGCCAATGTAAAGCCTAACTTTGGGATTATCTCAGAATTCATACCTGTGGTAGAGTTTCAGGAAATACAAGACCCATTTAGAGAGTAGTCCTTCAATCACATAAAATGCATAGTTTGTACAAGACCACGATAATTTAGCTGCAGAAGCTGCTGTTTTTGCTGATGATTGCTATATGGAACATTAAATATGTCTTGCCATACTATATTTGACATTAACTGTAATCACATGATGACTGGCAATTGGTGTAAAATGGCTGTAGGTGGAGAAGTTAAATTCAGTACAAGGAGGTAAGGGTGGAGATTTATAGAACATATCTCCCTTTTTCTTGCTCTCTATTCTATTTAGGTTTTTTGTTAGAAGACATAGTTAATTCCTCAGAGATATAGTGAGATGGAAATATAACAAATAAGGAAAAAGGAGATGCAACCTCCATAGCCTTAGTAAACCATTTTTGTCACTGTTCATATTCAGAACAGTAATTAAATTGCAGACTGCATAATAAGTCTACTAAGAAGAATTGCTAATGGGAGTGAATAAGAAGGATGAAGTTATATCAAGTGTCTTCTCTAGAGCAGTTATAAAATAGTAGGACCACCTGCAGCTCACTTCAAAGTAAAGAAATGCTATGGAGAGATCCATGGACTCTCCAGGCTTTGAAGGTATTGAAATGTATATTTGAGAGCAGTTCTCAGTTGTTGCCTACCCTCATATAAATAGAATTTGAAATCCAGCTTTAACATACCTAGAATTTTCAGAGCAACTGTAGTTAAATCAATATATATTTCTGTCTTTTACCAGGGAAATACCAATTTCAATCTGCCTGGGGTAGAATTTCAGGGAGAGTTTGCAAATAAATGCTAAGTTTAGTTTATTAAATGACTAGGTTTCATATGGCTGATTCCTAAGTGCCAGTACCTGTACAGCCAAAGGCAGGAAGACACTACTCAAAATACCAATTTAATCTCTCACTAGGTATTTTAGATGAAACAAACTCTATCATTGACAAACATTTTCTTGAACTTTCAAAGCTTTGCTACTGTGATGATTGCTGAACCTTAGTAGCAGTTGAATTCATTCACAAGGAAATCTTGAAAATTTCTTTAATGCTAGGTTACTACTGTATAGCAAAGTTACAAATGAAGCAAAGTTACACATAGGTTTTTTGGGCTGTATGGCTATGTTCTAGAAGCATTCTCTCCTGACATTTCACCTGTATCTATGGCAGGCATCCTCAGAGGTTGCTCAACCTCTGAGGATACCTGCCATAGATGCAGGTGAAACGTCAGGCGAGAATGCTTCTGGAACATGGCCATACAGCCCAAAAAACTTACAGTAACCCTGTGATTCTGGCCATGAAAGCCTTCGACAACACATTTGTGTTAAATAGATATTGCAAAGGTTGTCTGCCATGGACTTATAGGGATTGTCACTGTCTAGTGGAAAGGAAATTCATATTTAACGTGAATTTATGTTTATTTTTATAGATGTATAAAAATACATCCCATTACATCCCATTGTCGCATTACATACATCAGTCAGAGAGTTAATAATAAAGATAAAACACAAAAATATGCCTAAAAATAAAGGTAAGCCAATTAATAATAAAACTGAAATAAAAAGGACACACATAGCACTCAGCTCAATAAAACAACTAAACGAAATGAAAAAGTACAGTCAGATCTGAATCCTATTGCTATTCTCACCTAGTATAGACACACTGAATCAATGTAATTTGCTCGTGTTCACTAATGCAAAAGATAATCCAATAAACCTACTCTAATTGTCAGTAGTCAATAAGATCGAGGTCTCACTCTGAATCAAAATGTCTGGTTGCTAGTAAAAGAATGGTAATGGTGGAACCCATCCTCCTTTGGCAAAGAGCTTCAGATCATTGGAAAGAACCGCTTCTGAAAAGGTTACCCATAAAATGTGTTCCTAGTGGTGATAGGACAAACATAAGAGCCTTTGTCTGATATAATAACAATATTAGTTTTGATTTAGAGTTGAAAATTAATATTAGACAAATTTGTTACTGTTATTAACTCTGGGATAGCTAGGAATGGGACTTATTTGTTCAGATATATTGGATGGCACTGTAGACAAATAAAAAGAAACTTCAGGACCTCACAACCTCTGAGGATGCTTGCCATAGATGCAGGCGAAACGTCAGGAGAAATGCCTCTAGAACATGGCTCTATAGCCCGAAAAAACCCACAAGAACCTAGTGATTCCAGCCATGAAAGCCTGCTTGTTATTTTTAATATAGGATTATCATGCTTGTTATTTTTAATATAGGATGGTATTTTAACAGTACAGTTTTATACATTCTTGTACAGAAGTAAGTTGAATTCAGTGACACCTACTCCTATGCACATGAGTATAGTATTTCAGTCTACAGGAATCAATGAATAGGTATTTACATGTATATTTTGTGTTAATATATAGAAGAAGAAAATATTTCTACCCTGTTTTTTATTGCAACTAAATGGCATATACACACCACACAGAGTTACTGTACAAGCATGCACCATGTCTTAGCATAGTGTTTTGACACAGTGTACAACAGATGTATTGTACTGGTTTCACATATGCCATATATGGATATTCTATATTGCTCTGTCCTTGACTGATATAGTAATCTAGCAAAACAGTGTTGGGATGGAGTAATGATAATAACAATGAGTATTCTCTCTATATTGAAGAGTGAAGGACTATGCTTGGAAACATAGTAATGGAAATAAAAATAGTAAGAGCAGTCACTGAGACATGACTAAACATTTACAAAATCCATAGTATCAGTGAACTATAATTTGATATATTCTTAATTTGCTCTGAATTTTAGGTACTAAATTTACACTTAATTCATTTTGACCCCAATTGATGTTTCATTGAAATTAGTTTCTCGGTCACTTCCTATTACTCTGAACATAATAAAGCATTCTGTTTAATGTGCGAGTTAACCTTGAATCTGATGCCTTTTAATATCACTTTTAATTGGCCTATGAGTCAAACTTCAATATTAGGAGTAAAAATAAAGGGTGTTGATGCTGATGCTGGACTTGATCCCAGGAGCTGTTCAAATTAGGTTGAATTAAGTTGTAACACCATTTACTAAGCACAGCCATCAGGATTATTTGCCCTTGTAAATACTTTATATTAGTCAGCAGATGGCATTCAGTGCATGTTAACTATTTCACCATGTAACTGGAAGCATATGTTTCTCTCAAATTGATACATTATTTCCTCATTTGCAGCTTTGTGTTAATTTGTGAACTATTTAGTGATAATAAGTTGAGGTGATATTTCATCCTCACTCCGTTTGTGTAACAGATTTAATTGAGTACACAATAGTGGAAAACGCAGGTCTTTTAGCAGATTCCAGTAATGTGGGAAACTTACAGAAGGTGAGATATTTAATTTTGGCAGAAAGCTGGGGTGAGTTTGGTAATATACATGGATGGATTTCACAAGAGCCTTTAGCAAAGGTTCAGGAGAGCAGGGACATATGACATTTCCTGTAAGTACGATTTCAGAAAGCCAAATGCATACCTAATGGGACTCTAAAATCTATTTCTAGGAGTTAATCTACATCAAAGATGAAGTAGAAATGGCACATTTTCTTGTCGTAAAGCATTGACAATCTGCACAGACTGCCCTTTCAATATTTCTGGATGGAAATCCAGTCCTTCTGAACATACTGTTCACTGGCACACTTCACATCTATGCTCCTGCCCATCTGTCAGAATGGCATAATGCCTGCTTCCAAGGTGTTACATTGGCTTCGGTAGGGTTGAAGTGCCAATTAAATACAGGGTTGAAAGGCACTAGAGTACAAAGCTTCATTTTATCTACAAAAAGGATGTTAAAACGAAAGCCCTGTACCACTATACACACTGTCACTACTGTGACATTGGATTTGGTCCACAAAGGAATTTCACTGAGCACCTCTCCTTCTGATGAGAGGAATAGTTCACCCCAGATTTGTTATCATCACTGTTAACACAGTTTTCACATGTGTGTGTGTGTATGAGAATGTGAACAGTGTTGAAAGTTCACATTCAAAGGCCTGGTCCTTTAGAGACTTTGATAGGACTTAATTTTGTGCTCTTCCTTCTTTCCTTCCTTTCATACCAACTTCCACCAGAAGTAAGCACCAAGATTTCTTGTTTATGTGTGAATACGAACAGCACTGAAAGCAATTCTATTGCTCCAAAACCTTCAAGGATACTTAATTTTATGTTTATCTTATCATTCATTTTATTGTGCCTTTTGGCGTCACTTGGTACCCTCTCACCCCACATTACTTAATGAAATTATTTATTTAAACCTTAGAAACAAGTCTAAAAATAAACCTAAAAGAACTAAACAGCATACTATCAAAAATAAAATAAAAAAAAATAAAAATCAGGCTTGGAAAAAACAAATACTCCTCACTAATTGTTCAATTCAGAAATTCCTACTGCTCTATCTGTGCATGAATGTATATTTTAGAGGCATCAAATTCAAGCAGTTTTTTCATATATTGGCTAGAATCCTGCTGGTGCACACAGCTAGCATAAGTATGCTGGCATAGGCACTGATAGGAAGAGAGAGAAAAATCACAGGTGCAATGCCTGTGAAAAAAGTAAGGCACAGGAGAAACAGCTTGCTCAAAGCTGGTACATTTTGTTTACCTTCCTCTTACCATTATGCTATAATACTAAAAAATATGAAGCCAGATATATGATGCAGCAATAGAATTCTTCCCATGCCCACATTACTTCAGTCTGTGTGTCAGGTCTATGATTATAGCTTATCATCATTTTCTTCTTTTTGGTGTTTTTTGTTAGTGAAAAACACATCCAAGCTTCTAATTTTTCCATTGGTGCTTAAAGGGGGTCAACCAAATTGCCTAATGCAAGATGTTACATTATCTGAGCTCTATGACTAAGAAGGCTGTCTCTGTCCAACAGTAGATCTATCAACCCATCTTTCCATCACTCAGAAGAATCTCAGAGGAGAATTTAGAGTCAATTTACATCAGCAAACTTTTTGTTAAGCTGAAGTTTGTGAACAACTACATTTAATCGATCTTCTCTCAGTTTCTATAACGGAAAATAAACATTACTACTGAATGTTCTTTTAAGGACATCTTTAAAAATGCTTGAAATTTGCATTCGGAACTGATTTATTCTTAAAGCTTTTTTAAAAAACTCATTGTCCTGATGAAAGGATACAAATTATGTTCTTAAGTAGGGATTCATGATGAAACACCTGTAGAGCTTTGATCACTACCCTTTTTTAACCACCTGGGTTGTTAAAATTTTATTATCAGATTGGACTTCATGATCCAGGACAAATGTTTCCATTTCAATAAAAGAAAAACTGTGTTTTATGGTCCTAAAAATTGTCTTTTACTTATTTGGAATTTTCCAGTGTGGGATGTTAATTATACAAGGAAGCTTATGAATTTACTTTTTTCTCTGATTATAGATCAGTATATATAAATAGAAAATCCATGTTATTCTGAAAATCTGAATACATACTAAACGTAATAATAACTGATAGGCACAGAGATGTCATAATAGTATTTGACTGCCAAATACCTAGAGTTTTGGCATGATGTTTATATGATGTATCCATGGGAGCCAGATGGCCCCTGATCTTAGTTACCTGAAAAAAAAAATCAACATCTTTGGATAATTTGTGGAGTAATGTTAAAAAAGACTTCTACCTACAATAATTATGCTCTGGAAATAGAGCGAGTGTGTTTGGGTATTAGCTGATGACCTTCCTTCTCTATCCTTGTCAAAGCTTCTCAGGAGAGGCTTTGTAACCTCTCCAACTACAGCCAAGAAAGCCAGTCTTTGGTTGATAAATCACTCCAATGATGGAGAAGACAATTAGACACCTGGAGAGAAGGGTAGCCAAATGACAGATCTAAAAATAATGATGACAATCATAATAAGGATAATAACAGTGGAAGAATAACTCACTGACACATATAATTTCTAGTCTGAATTATGATCACAGCCCAGAGAACATATCAGGAAAGCTATTAAGTAGCCTTTTTGAAGTTTAGACCATCAAAATATACAGAATTAATAAACAAAATGACCAGGGCCGACTACTGGTTCACAGTGACCATAGGATCCTCTTTGTTACCTTCTTTGATACTAATGTTTTTGAAGCTGTGGCATGGTTTTCCATCCTGCATGGCTAAATTTCCAGAAGGCATGGCTTCTCAGGAACTGCAACTATGAAAAGCAGTCCATGCCAAAATATTCTGTCTGAAGGCATAAGAGGATAACTACTCATTTTTTCTGCATTACTTAGTACTGTGGATAAAGTATTCTTTGAATTGGAGACAGAGGAGATGACAAATTCACAGAAGTATCATGGATATGGATTGATGTCTGAACAGAAGGAAAGAAGGTTAAATGTTTGTGCTAAGAAAGCAAATCTTTCATTATTTTATACCCACAAGTAAAACTTGATAATTTCAGCCATTTTCTCCCTGGTTTTTGGCTAAATCTGTAATGCCATATCTAGTTTCTGAATCCAGATTAATTACATTGAACTGGATTATATAGCAGTGTAAACTCACATAATCCAGCCCAGTGCAGTTAGTCTTCATTCTGAAACTGTATTATATGGCAGTGTAGATCCAGCCTGTGAGAACATGAGGGTTACTATGCAGTTTTGGACCAGTACTTTGGAATTTCATTAGGGAAAATTCAACAGAATAAAATACACATAGTTTTTTTCCCCACCCATGATATTTTAGGAACAGAAAAGATGCAAACACATTTTCTTGCAAAGACATCACTGTCCTTTGAACACTCCTGTGCAAACATACTGCTTTTTGTCCCCTAAACATATTTTCTGCATAGCTTTTGTGTGCAGTGTATCTGCATAATACGTTTTACTCTTGTGAATTTTTTTCCCCACCCCACGAAACAACTACTGGAGATTTTTTTCCACATGTTTTTGCATAGAAGAATATCTCCCTTTTTTGGTAAGGTGCTTTGAAAGTCAAGATCCCTCTTTTTGACAAGGCTGTATTAATGAAGGTTCTTTACATCCACAGTCTCTGTTCTGTAATTACTGGGAATTGGAGGGAGTCCTTTCAAGCCAGATGCATCACTGTTTAGCAATCAGGAAAGAATGGAGACATTTTGGTCTCTGACTTATCTTTTTCAGCAGTAGCCAAGAACATAAGTTATGACAGAAAGAGAAAAAGGCCATCTGGCCTAAATTCACAGCTCTTTTTGTGTACTGGATGAGTTCATCTTTCTGCTATCAATTGTCAGTGCTGATGTCAAACACACATATTAACATACACAGAGATAAACACAATCACATTCCATTTGTCCATGTGTTTGTGTATTAAAAACTCTATTGCATCTTATACATTTCGCCCCCATTTATTTTTGTTTTTCACATTAAGGTGTTATGTTCCATAAATGCTATTCCCACATTTTCAGCTGTTTTTAATGCCTAGATTATGTACTGCTGTGTTACGTGCTGCCATGCATTATATAGTAATGTTCCTTCCCATATGGCTTCAGTGTTCATTCAGCCCCCCCCCCCCCCGCTTCACTCAGGTAGCCTAGCAGACCACAATTTATTTCTAAATTTCTGCAGCTTCTATGAGATCAGTTGAGAGTGTAATCACTGCAATAGTGTTGTTTCCTGTTTTTTTTCACAAGATAAAACTTTTTCATGAAAATGTTTACAAATGTCCTAGAGAAACAGTAGCTTTTCACCTTCTTCATGGGAATAGTGTATTTTATTTTACAGATGCACATCTATAAGAAACATTAAAATATGAAAACAGGAAGAAAAAGTTACCTCACAGTTGGCAAATATTCTACATAAAAATGAATTATATATCCTTATTGCCAAGGATAAATCTGGAAGAAGTCCAGCTCAAGGAAAAAGTTGCCTTCTGTATTTTTCATGTGTGGATTTGAGCCATTTGATTTTTACTCCTACATTTCTTTCAAAGGTACAACAAAAAGCAATATTATTCAACTGCTAAATCATCTTTAGGAAAACCAATTAAGTTCATCTCTTTAATAGAAATAAAGCACTGTGAAGCAAAAAATATGCTTTTTAAAAGCAACATTGGGAAGAAAAACTGATATGCTGCTGTTGTCCAACTTCTCTAAGATTAA
This sequence comes from Anolis sagrei, assembly GCF_037176765.1. Lineage (NCBI taxonomy): Eukaryota > Metazoa > Chordata > Lepidosauria > Squamata > Anolidae > Anolis > Anolis sagrei. The sequence continues at coordinate 85,850,595 of NC_090023.1, read as the reverse complement.
GCCTTAGTAATAAAGCTCTCAATGGAAGATTATGGATGCACTGCGGAGTTATAGGTACTTAACCTCCATTCCTGCTGGGAATGTCTTATAAAGTTTCATGGGACTGGAGAACAACGTGTCTTTAAGTGGGCAAAATTATTCAATAAATCATTAGATATTCTCAAGAAATAGGTCTTTATGTCCAAATGAAAATAAACTGCCAAATTATAAGACATTAACAGACAAGAAGTTATTTTATTGTGCTTGGCAGTCTCATTGAAACTAGTTCAATCAAACTAGCATAGAATTGGATGAATATGAATGGTTGAATGAACAGGTATTGTCGAAGGCTTTCATGGCCGGAATCACTGGGTTGCTGTAGGAGCGAATGCCGCTAGAACATGGCCAGGAGAGAATACCTCTAGAACATGGACAAGGAGAGAATGCCTCTAGAACATGGCCATATAGCCCGAAAAAACCTACAACAACCCAGTGAATGAACAGGGTTTGGTGTCTGGCCTTAATGGAGAAATGAACATGAAATAAAACACGAGCACGAAAAAACGAATGCCTACTGTATTTTTTATTGATTATAAGAATCATTCAGATCTTATCAGTCCACTAAAAATTCATATTGATTTATGGGAAGATAGGTTAAAGGACCATAGAACATAACTTCCATGCAATAACATCTATTATTTTTGAATATAATAGTAAATATATAATTAAATAACATTTTATCAATTAACTAGCCATCCCCTGCCACACGTTGCTGTGGCCCAGTCTGTGTATATGTGTTTTTTGTGTTTATATATGTGTGTATATATTTGTGTATATGTCTATATATGTGTGTTTGCATATATATGTGTGTGGTTTTGTGCATGCTTTGTAATTTTCTTTTTGCTTTTCAAGTCTCTTCTGCTGTGTTTTTCAGTGTTTTTCTGAGTGATGGTCCAAATTTGGTCTCAATTTGTGCAGTAGTTTTTGAGTTATATTAATCCCACAAATGAACATTACATTTTTATTTATATAGATTGTAAAAGCCCATGTTTGGGGTTTTTTTTGGGCATTCTTTGTTTATTGTTCTGAAACTATTTTTTTGATATATATTTTCAGTAAATGAACTAAGCCCCCTCTCCCAAAAAAGAATAACATCAACAACATTACATTTATTTATATCCCCAATATTGGAATTCAAAAGAGCGTGCTTTTTAAAAAAATTAAAAAATTCTAATACAATTAAAAATATTCAAAAAGTCAGTATTAACACAGGAATAAACTATTTACATTATTGAAACAATTAACACCTCAACTTAAAATAATTGGAACACAATTAAAATGATACAAGTCTCTTAAAAACACTTGACTTAAAATGATAGTGTCCCTAACTTGCTTTTAGAAAGTTTCTGTTTTATTTATTTATTTGTTTGTTTATTTATTGCATTTCTATACTGCTTTTCTCAACCCCTAGAGGGACTCAAAGTGATTTCCAACAACATAAATGGCAAAGATTCAATGCCTCACAATCATATAAAACAATACATTACAACTAAAACAATAACACAACTATAAATTAAAACCATTAAAACTATACAAACATCAGAGATGTAAAACGTTAAACATTTAACCATTGCATCAATCCTGTGAATTCTTTTAGCTACTTAAGTATTGCTGTCATTCATCAAATGCCTGCTTGCAGAGCCTATTTTGAAAGCCTGTCTAGATAAAAAGATATTATGCAGACAGAAGGATAAAAGGAGGGACCATTCTGGTTCCTTTGGAAAGAGAATTTCTTTTATTGTTAGTTGGACTGAGGGTGTATCTGCACTCTAGAACTGATGCAGTTTGACACCACTTTAACACACATGTCTCAATGCCATAGGATCCTGGGAACCGTAGTTTGGTGAGGCACCAGCTCTCTTTGGCAGAGAAGATTAAAGACCTTGTAAAACTACAACTTTCAGGATTCAATAGCATTGAGACATGGCCATTGAAGTGGTGGCAAATTTCATTAGTCTACAACAGCGTTTCTCAACCTGGGGGTCGGGACCCTGGGGGGGGGGGGTCGCGAGATGTTAGAGGGGTCACCAAAGACCATCAGAAGACACAGCATTTTCTGTTTTCTCATGAGGATTCCATGTGGCAGTGTGGTGCGCATGTGAGGGAGAGTGTGCGAGGCTGGAGGGAGGTTTGCAGAGGTTAGTTCCTTCAAGACATGATGGTTTTGTGTGGGAAGCTTGGCCCAATTCTATCATTGGTGGGGTTCTGAATGCTCTTTGATTAGAGGTGAATAATAAATCCCAGCAACTACAACTCCCAAATGTCAAGGTCTATTTTTTCCCCCATACTCCACCAGTGTTCACATTTGAGCACATTGCGTATCCCTGCCAAGTTTGGTCCAGATCCATCATTGCTTGGGTCCGCAGTGTTCTCTGGGTGTAGGTGAACTACAACTCCTAAACTCAAGGTCAATGCCCACTAAACCCTTTCAGGATTTTCTCTTGGTCATGGGAGTTCTGTGTGCCAAGTTTGGTTCAATTCCCTCATTGGTGGAGGTCAGAATGCTCTTTGATTGTAGGTTAACTATAAATCCCAGGAACTACAACTCCCAAATGACAAAATTAATTACCCCCCCCCCCCAATCCCACCAGTATTTAAATTTGGGCATATCGCGTATTTGTATCAAATACATCCTGCATATCAGATATTTATATGATGATTCATAACATTAGCAAAATTACTACTGTTGTGAAGTAGCAACAAAAATAATTTTATAGCTGGGGGTCACCACAACATGAAGAACTGTATTAAGGGGTCACGGCATTAGGAAGGTTGAGCAACACTGGTCTACGTTGTAGATGCATCCTCAGAGAAGAGTCTCTTCTGATGATCCTAGGGTCCTGGCCAGCTCATGCAGAAAGATACGCTCTGGCAAACAGCTTGGGCCTGAGCCATGTAGCACTTTAGAAACCAGAACTAGCACTTTGAAATTGCATGATTGAAATTCATTATTTTAGAAAAGTTTACTATAAAAATCATCAATCTTTAGTATGGACTGATAACGAGAATACTTGAGCAAAGAAGCAGAGTAACTTGACCATTTACAATGAGATTCTTTTTGTGTTTAACCTGAGTCATGAACAAGATAGATTCTGTAGGTTTGTTCTTTAGCTGAATTTGTATGTAAGTTGGAACAAGTACATTTTAAGTGCAATTCCAGCCATATATGTATAAATATGCATGTATGTTACAGATAACATAGGGAAGGGTTAACATCCCTGTGACATTTGTGTTACTATCTGTGCCCCTGTCCAGAATATTTCACCTCTCTGTCCCTCTGATCATTGGTTTTTGAAAAAAAATGGCTTGTTGTAGAAACAAGGAATGGGTGACAAAAGCTTCAGTAAAATACTTTTTCCCTATGATAACTCTTTCAGGAGTGAATTTCCCTTCCGAGGAGTAGATTTATCTCACTTCCTGTCCTCTCAGCCCCATTCTTAACTATGAGTCATTTGTAAATTGGATGTTTGTAACTTGGGGACTTCCTATAGTAACTTTAAAAAAAAAAACACATGATTTTCTGGGAATCATTTTATTTGGTCTGGGAGTCCAACTTATTTGCAATGCATTAGTTGTCTCTTTTTGTTTTAAAATAAAGGGGTGCAAGTAGCAATGCTGTATTTTAAAGGAGAATTGCATTTGTGGGTTGCTTGTGGGACTATGACGAGGCACATACTCATCATTTACCTCAAGGGTCCTCAAACTTTTTAAACAGAGGGCCAGGTCACAGTCCCTCAAAATGTTGGAGGGCCGGATTATAATTTGAAAAAAAAAACATGGATGAATTTCTATGCACACTGCACATGTCTTATTTAAAGTGCAAAACCACTTTAAAACAATACAATAATTAAAATGCAGAACAATTTTAACAAATATAAACTTATTAATATTCCAATGGGAAGTGTGGACCTGCTTTTGGCTGATGAAATAGGATTGTTGTTGTTGTTGTTGTTGTTATGTGCTTTCAAGTTGTTTCAGACTTAGGTTGACGCTGAGCAAGGGCCGGGTAAATGACCTTGGAGGGCCACATCCGGCCCCCGGGCCTTAGTTTGAGGACCCCTGATCTACCTTATTTTATAACAAAATTGCTATTTTGAACAGTTGCTGCTATGCCACTGAATTCTGGTTTTACATGACCTCTTGGAGTGGGGTGCTGTTGTGTGAATGAGTCTAAATCACTTAACCAAATCCTGACAGATCTTGGAGGCTAAGCAGAGTCAGCCCTGGTTAATACGTGGATGGGACACCATAAATTTCTAACAGCTGAGGTAGGCTATATTTCAGAGGAAGAACGTGGCAAAACCACTTCTATTCTTTAAGAAAACTCTATGACATTCCTGGGTTTTCTGTAAATTAACAGGCAATTTGAAGGGACACACACACACACAAATACACACAGTGTTGCATGAAACACATGGACCATGTACCCTTCCATACACACTATAAGGGAAATATTCTGTATATGTTTAAGCATTGTATAATTAATATATTTGCTACTTACTGAATATTTTGTAGTTATCCATGGAAATTATACATATATGGAATAAGTATTGTGATATTTCTGAACACATTCATTCCTTTCTATATACAGTAGAGTCTTGCTTATCTAACCTTCACTCATCTAGTGTTCCAATGCAGTCTGCCTCCCACCCGGATCCACAGCAGTTTCAATACATTGTAATATTTTGGTGCTAAATGTGTAAACACAGTAATTATTACATAACGGTACTGAGCTGCTTTTTCTTTCGGTTTGTTGTAAACTATAATGTTTTGATGCTTAATTTGTAAAATCATAATGTAATTTGATGTTTAATAGGTTTTTCCTTAATCCCTCCTTATTATCTAACATTTTTGCTTATCCAACGTTCGGCTGGCCAGTTTATGTTGGATAAGTGAGACTCTACTGTATTGATTTTGGAAAACTGAAGAGATTAAAGTCTGGATTAAAACTGTTTTAAAATTTGCTGATTCTACTTAATATTTATCAGTCACTCAGCAGAATAGCTTTGACATCAGGCATTTGCATCCTCATTTTTAAAAGTATCCTTGCAAATATAAATTGAGTGCAGATATTAGATTATTTGTTGTACCTGTTATAAAGAAAAAATGCTCATGATGGCAGCAGAATTCTTATCATATGCACACAACACACTTTAATGTTTCCATTAATAGTCACATATTCAGTTTGTGAGAAGTGAAACAAATTCTTCCAACTAAAAAGTGTTCTATAGAAATTTGCTGACTACAGAATGAAAGGAAAGATTATATTAGAGGGGATACTTGAAGAATTGTAAGAACTGTAATCTTGGAATGTTTATAAAAAACAATTTAGCTGCTTGGTTTTTAAAATGTTTTAAGAGTGGTACTATCAGTTTCCTAAAATAAGAAACTAAAGTTTATAGAAATAATAGTATATGAAAAGGTCAGATCAGGCTTCTATAGATTCTTCATTTTCTTTGCATTTTGTTGCAGATAAATGACTTTCTAGCACTGGTGAAAACATCAGTTAATATATTTTAAGTTTAAATGACACCATTCTGAAAAAGTAAGCAAGGTAAACTTGTTTTCTTGCCAAGACTAATGTTCTTTTCAAATGGATAGTTGAAATAAAAAAGGAGTAAAACTAAAACATGAAAAAGAATAAGACCTAAAATGCTCAGAGGAATAGCCTAAGTATCTGTTTAATCTGTTGAGCATGTGCATATTAATCTGTGTCTTCTTTTGCAGTACAATTTTATACATTTCTATTCAGTTACATTAAACATAACAGTGCTTATTCCAGATATTACCTAGAATTGTAGCCTTGATCATCCTATAGATTTGCCTAATATAGACCACTTGAATTGCCTCTTGTCTTTAATACCATACTTTTAAGCAAAGTAAATGAAAAGATATCCTTAAGGTGATATTTTATGGAATTGAAACATTAATCCCATCATAAACTATATATTGTGAGCAGTGGCATTGCTAGGTTTAGTGTCACCCAGTGTGGTTACTTATGGTGTCACCCTTATGGACCTCCTCCTAAAAGTAATAACTTCTACTGAAACACTGCACAAAAAATTAGACTCATGTTAGTGTCACTCCTTTCTTAGTATCATCAGGTGCCTTTTACAACTCCTTCAACACCCTCTTGGTGACACTACTGATACTGAGCAAATTGAGTGACATTAACATGTTTTATAGGGCCTTGGATCTTTAAAACAGGCTTAGTCTTTGTTTTAGTTGTGTTTTTGAAACTGGTTTTTAAAGAAAATTGTTTTGGGTTGCTTTTAAATAATATTTTAATTTGTTTTTATTTGTCCACTTGGGCATTGTTTTGAGGGCCAGAGAAGGCTAAGATGTAATTAATGTTACAATAAATGAAACCCTCTATTCCCTTGAGAACAAGAACAGTTGCATATAATGGTACTTATGTCTATGGAGATTCTCTCTCTGTGTGCGTATAGGATTTTACTCTAAGAAGTAAAATCCTATATATAGGATTAACTTTCAAAAGTCATGATCATTAGCTCTATTATAAGACCCCTGTTCCCTTGCTCACTATTTCACAGTGAATTAGATTGAGTTGGCTGATCTAGCTTCTTATCTAGCTATTCTTTCAGCAGCTCTGTCTCGGTTGATATCTGTGGAGGTACCTTTAAAATTGTTCTTTTACAAGTTTAGATTTCCCCAGTATGACACTTTCCAGATGATACAAATCCCACAACTGGGTTTTTTTTTTGTTATGTGTAGTCCAAATACATCTGGAAAATTCCAGATTGGAGTAGACTGTCATAAAGTATGGTATCTAACAACCTGCTCAGTTAGGTTTTGTGAATTATACACTGTCTCTTTTTTCACCTTTCCTGCTGGCACTTACAAAGAAGGACATGAAGGAGACATTTGTTGTTGCTGGTTGTTTTAGACAAAATTTGCTATCTTGGCTTAGTGAGACAATAATGTGAGGATTCTCAAATCCTGCCATGGAATCTTCATCTTTAGACCAAGATTCCAACTTCAATCATCACAGTTTTTATTTTAAAACTGTTTTTTTCATTTTACCTTTTAAAGGCTTTTAGACAGAGGCTGGATGGCCATTTGTCAGGGGTGCTTTGAATACGATTTTCCTGCTTCTTGGCAGAGAATTGGACTGGATGGCTCACGAGGTCTCTTTGAACTCTATGATTCCATGATTCTGAAACTATGGCTATGCACATGACCCACATCCTAAGCATATCAGGACAAAATGAATTATCACAAAAGCACAAGTAAAGCATTCAATCCTACAACTTTTACCACAAGGCAGCAGTTATTACATTTTAATGTTGCAGATGCTACATTAAGGGACAACAGTGTACACATTTTGTTGACATAAAAATCGAAAAAATGGCATGCCATTTTGCCCTTTTTAAAACAATATTTTCAAATCAGGATCTGCATCTCTAATTAAGAAAACAAAACAAAAAACGGCAGTCCATATCTCCCCTGTGGTGTTTTGCAAATGTGTAGGGCTACAGAAGAAATGTACCAATTTCTGTGGATGCATCACTTATTTATTTGAATCCAAATAGCTAATGAATCCTCAAGAGTGTTCAGATTTGGATCTTGCTCAATTTGGAGGGGCCCAATTTGATCTGAATGTCTTCCAAAGTAGCTCAACTGGCCCAAGAGTTCCCTTCATCTTAAACACAATCCTAACAAAAATTGAACTACTGACCAGATCAAAAGACTATAGAAGTCAAATTCATAGCTATTCAAATGGATGCACTGAATGAGAAGGCTTTGGGTTCTCTACTCTCTGATCTATACAGATATTTGTATGCAAATCATTTTACAGTTCATTGTTTTTCTCCCTTGACAGCTGTGTTTGTACACCTGCCTTCTCCTAGGGTTTAATTGAATTTCTGTCTTGCCTTTGGATCAATGCACATTGTACTCTATATTTTAGAGAATATTGTATTTGCTTTTCTAAGCAAACAGCTTTAGTTCTCATCTTCTTTCAGACATTCTTATATCAAGAGTTTCTTTTAAAACTTGACATATACAATTATCTGACTTCCCACCTCACAATGATTTCCTTTCTTTAGGAAATGGGATTAATGATAAATACGGAGACAGCCCTTTGCACTTCAAACTGATGTGCAAATCATTCATGCCACACCAATTTACTGATCTCATCTTGCAATCTCAGCTCCATATGGCATCTCTTCCTTAATTATTATTGTCATCAGGATATGATTTCAATTCTTTAAAAAAAATTTTCTTATTTTTATTGATAACAGATTGCGATTACTGACTGGGTTTGCCTGAAGTGTCACATAATGATGTGTTGTTTTATTTATATCTTGCAGCTCAGTCAGTACATTATAGAAACCTGTTTGCTCAGTCAAGCACATGGGAGTTGAATCATTGAGCAGCCAAAAAGGGGTTTCTATTTGACATACCTTGTCAGTATGAATAGTTAAGGTCAGCCTGTATGACATTGTGTAGTCACATGTCTCATCTTAGTGGGATTATTCAGGAGAACAATGAGTACTGCCACACATAGAGTGCAATCATATGCACACTGTGCTATGAAAAACATCCAGTATTACCACCTGAAGCTGAACAGTTAAACAAAGAGCCAGCTCCAGCCTTAAGGGGCTACACCCTCAATGTCCCTGGAAATCTTACTTGGAGTAAAGGCAAATAAGTATTTATAGCACAAAAGGAGCACATTGTAGTTACACTAAAAATTGCATCATTTAAATATTATAATGCATGTCACACCCGGAAACCATTGACTATGTGGACAAGTAATGGTGCAATGACACTGCAGTTTGACACCACTTTAACTGCCAAGGTTCAATGCTATGGAATCATGAGACATATAATTTTGCAAACCTGCCAAAATTATAGCACTTCACCAAACTACAACTTCCAGATGAGAACTCAGCTGAAGCACGTACTTCATATTTGTGCAAGGCCCAGTGGGTGAAGCTGATGCAAGGAAGCTTCAGAAGGATTAAACATACCCACAACCCTAGAGCCTTGGTTACAGCAGGTGGGAGCTTCACAGGTCTCTTAGGTTAAAATGTTCAGGCAGCAGCTGAGACCTTGAGATATAAATCTATTATTATTATTATTATTATTATTATCATCATCATCATCTTTATTTGTACCCCGCTAGCATCTCCCGAAGGACTCAATGCGGCTTACAAAGGCCAAGGCATCAAAACACAACATAACAATACAACACCTAAAGCAAAATTAAAAACAGTTAAAGCAATATTAAACAACAAGCAATAAACAATACATCAAGACACTATAAAACTGGGCCGGGCCAGAGTAATGGGTACAAGATTAAAAGTGCTGATGTGACAGGTGATATGTAAGGATTATAGGGTAAGTGAAGTGTGCAGCAATCTTAGTTCTAATAAAGTGCTTCTGGGACTTGTTATTGGAGATTCCTATTTTTTTATTTAAAAAAACAAACCAAAAAGAGGCATCCCCTTGATTTTCTGCATGATGAGACAACGTAAGGAGGTCATCAATCCTGCCATATTTCAGAAATGTTCAGCCATCCACTGATTTTTAGAAAAAAATCCAATTTAAACACCTTGGACCAGTCATACTCTCTCAGCCTCAGAGGCTTGAAAAATTAAAATATTTTTTATGGCTACCAGGATGAAACTTGCCAAAGTTGAAGGTCGCATTTACCACTTTAAACCTGCCAAGATTGAGAGCATCTCGGTAATCCACTGATTTTTAGGAAATATTTCCAATTTAAGCACCTTGGGTAAGTCAAGTCATCTCAGCCTCAGAGTGTTGGAAAAATTCAAATCTTTATATGGATATCTGGATGAAACTTGCCACACTTGAAGGCTGCACTTATCACTTTAATCCTACCAAGTTTCAAAATGTTTTTAGGAAATTTAAAAGTTTTTACAAATAAATAAATAAAAAACGCTAAACGAGGTATCCCATTAAAGCTCTGCACAATGAGACCACAAAAGCAAGGCATCAATCCTTCAAGGTTTCAGAAATATTCTTTCATCTACTAATTTTTAGGATTTTTTTCAATTTAAGCACATGTGATTGGGGACTGGTTTTTAAGTAGAGTTTGGGTGGCTATCTGCTGGGGGATCTTGGATGGTGTCCCCCTGTCCGTTGGGTAGTGTTGGACTGGATGGCACTTGGGGGTTCCTTTAAATTTATGTAATTCTATAAGAAGAGTCTGGATGGCCGTTTGTCAGGAAGGATTGAATAGAGTCTTCTTTTGGAGTAGAAGGGGGTTGGAATGGATGACCCTTGGGTTTTCTTCCAACTCTATGAGTCTAATAATAATAATAATGGATAACAATATAATAGTAATTTCATCTTCCTGCTTGACAGAATGGGGTGGAACTGGATGGCCCTTGGGGTCCCTTCCAACTGTATGAGTCTAATAATAAATAATGAATTAATAATTAATGAAGAATAATCATATAATAATTTCATCTTCCTGCTAGCGTTAAGAAAAGAGGAGTGTAATTTTAAATCACTTTCTAAGATGAGTCCAATAATAATAATAATAATAATAATAATAATAATAAGATGATAATAGATATTAAGGGATAATAATATAATAGCAATGTAATCCTCCTTGGCAGAATGGGGTGGGGCTGGATGACCCCTGGGGTCCCTTCTAACTGTATGAGTTGAATAATAAATAGAATAATAATAAAGGTAAAGGTTTCCACTGACATTAAGTCTAGACTTTGGGGGTGGTGCTTGTAAAGATCCCTTACCTTTCCAGCCTGGGTGGCAGGGCCTAGGAGAGGCAGGCCAGTTAGTTGCAGCTTTGGAGGGCCTGACAGAGGGCAGCAGGAGCCATTTTAGTTTAGGGAAAGCACCATTTCAGAGAGGGGGAGTGGCCTAGGCCTGAGTCAGCCTTAGAACAGCCAGGATTGGTTTATTAAAGGGGGGCGGAGTTTAGCATGGTTTGGAGGGAAAGAAGGAGGTTTTTTCAGTCAGTCTGTTGTTATTAGAGATTAGAGTAGGGAGGTAGTTTAGGAGTTCGTGTTTTGAGATTAGTTTAGAGAAGGCAGTTTGCCTTAGGTTTGCCAGCGAATAGAAGCTGTAGCAAACTGGTACAGCTATTTAGGGAGAAATAGCTGGATTTGTAGTTAGCTAGGCCACAGTTTAGGGTAGCTAAGCTACAGTTGTATCTTGGCAGAGATTCAGATCCTGTCAAGTATACTTGGTGTTAAAAAGAAGAAACTCTCTGTATTAGTAACAAAGAAAGAACCATTTATTTGTAACCATTACGCTTTAAAGACAAGAACATTTTCTCTGTAACAGCCAAGCTTATTAAACAGCATTCACTTCTCTGTATTCTCATCAATAAACTTTCCTTGATTATTTTTAAACTTAAAAAGCCTGAGTCAAGTGTGGATATAGTTCTTTTCATTCAGTTTGTGGATATAGTTCTTTTCATTCAACCTCAAGTGTTTTCCTTTAAAGAAGCAATTTAAGAAGATACAGTGCTTGGTGGTCCTTAGAAAGCATTTTTAATATTTTAAACAGCTAGGGTGTTCCTGTACATTTCAGTTTATGGTGGCAGCGGAAGTTAATTAGAGATATCCCCTCAAACGTTATATAGGTGCCAGTGGTGTGAATTCTTTATATTGGAGGGACAGTAGGTGGGATCTGCTTTACCCCCTGTCCAGATATTGTTTGGCCACATACTCGTGCCTTTATAATTGGTTTGCAGCGGTGTGGATCGTGTAACATCTCAATCCAGAGCATTTTTGTGATAATCCTGAGGTAAAATTTTGTCAAAACGTGACACTTAAGAATTACCTCAGAGACAGGACACCTCTAGCGCCATTTTAACACACATTAGGCACCATGGCATCACCTAAAACAAAGAAGGGTACTTCTGAAGAACCAGAAAGAGAAGGGGAGACAACTGCTTCTGTAGTTGAGGAAACTGAGACCCAAGTACAAGAGAGTAGACAAGAACAAATAGCTACCTCTTTGTCAATTGAAAAGCTCAGGCTAGAAATGAGGTTGAAAGAACTTGAGTTTCAAGAAAGGGAGAAGGAAAGAATGATTGAATTGGAAAGAGAAAAAATGCAGATGCAAGCTGAAGAGAGGCAGAGAGAAAGAATGGCTGAGGTAGAAAGAGAAAGAGAACGTTTAAGACATGAGGAGAGAATGGCAGAACTACAATTGAGAGAAAGAGAGAGAACTCCTAACTTAAGCCAACAGCAGGACTCTAACATGCAAAGAGTGTTAAAGAACTTTCCTCGTTATGTAAAAGGGGATTGTGTAGAGTCATTTTTGGCTAGCTTCGAAAGGGCTTGCCATGATTTCGAGGTACCTGAAGCCAAAATGATGGTGTACCTGAGACCACTACTTTGTGGGGAACTTAGTGAGGTTTACGCTGATCTGAGAGAGGCAGAGAGCGCGAGTTACCTCATATTTAAAGAAAGGGTTAAGGTGAGGTTTGGCTTGACACCTGAACAAAGTAGGAAAATGTTCAGGGAGATCAAAAGAAAGCCAGGAGAAACCTTTTCACAATTGGGAAGCCGAGTAGAAAAAGCCTTAGAGAGATGGCTTGAAGGAAGTAAAATGACCACGTTTGAAGAGTTAAAGCATTTAGTTTGTATGGAACAGTTTTATCGACTGATCCCCATACAAATGAGGTGGTACGTTAAAGACAAGAAGATTAAACAAGTGTCCGATCTCGCGGCTTGGTTGGATGAGATGGAGCATGACTGGAATGTGAGTCATAGCTCAGGAGCCACCAAGAGACTGAGGGAATGGGTTCCAAAAGAGAAAACTGACGTGGGAAACCAAAATCCTGTCAGGAGGGACCGCATTCCAGAGATTGCCACAGAAAAACTTGTCTGTTACTTCTGCCATCAAGAGGGTCATAAGAAAATGGCTTGCCCTAAATTAAACGCCCAGAAAAGGCCAATTACACCACCAAGGCCTGTTAAGGTGGTAAAACAAATATCTCCACACGAAGAAAGTCAGTCTCTACACGCACAGGAAGAGCCTGTAAAGATAATGTGAGTATGGAGTACTGAGAAAGAGACAAATGGAGATTATTTGAGGGTGATAAAAGTGAAGGGTCAAGAACTAATGGGGTTCAGAGACACTGGGTCCGAAGTATCGCTCATTAGGCCAGAGTTTGTCAAGGAAGACCAGATACTTCCAGGCCAAAAGTACAAGTTGAGAGGAATTTATGGCCCTGTTTTTGAAGTGTCAGTGGCTGAAATCCCAATAGAATACAAGAACTTCTCTGGAAAATGGAGAATGGGACTTTTTAATGACTTAGAAGTTCCAGTATTGTTGGGCAATGATTTGGCTGAACGCTGTAGGCATGTTAATATGATTACCAGAAGCCAAGTTAAACTAGAAGAGGAGGCTGAATACAGTGTTGCTGATGAACAACCATCTACATCACAAACAGAAAATGTCTGGAATCACTAGGTTCTTGTGGGTTGTTTCGGGCTATAGAGCCATGTTCTAGAGGCATTTCTCCTGACGTTTCGCCTGCATCTATGGCAAGCATCCTCAGAGGTAGTGAGGTCTGTTGGAATTAGGACAATGGGTTTATATATTGTCCTAATGGGTTTAACCATCACCCAAGTAAAAAAAGAAGCACCATTAAAGCCTTGCAAGACCGTGCAAAAAGAATCTGCGAACCCCACCTCCTCCAAGATGAACCACCTCAACTGGGCTCTCCAGGCCAATGGATACTCCACCTCAGACATCAGAAGAGCTGCAAGACCAAGCACAAACCACGAGAGTAAAGATGAAGATCCACCCAGAGGAAAAGTGTTCCTGCCATACATCAAGGGAACCACTGACCGCATAGGGAAGCTGATGAGGAAACACAACATACAAATATTATCTACAAACCCACCAAGAAAATCCAACAAATGCTACGTTCAGCAAAGGACAAGAGGGATCCTCTCACCTCTGCAGGAGTCTACCGTATACCATGCAGCTGTGGACAAGTCTACATAGGGACCACCAAACGCAGCACCCTGACACGCATCCAGGAACATGAAAGTCACTGCAGACTACTTCAACCAGGGAAGTCAGCCATAGCAGAGCACCTGATGAACCAGCCTGGACACAGCATATTATTTGAGAACACAGAAATGCTGGACCACACCAACAACCACCATGTCAGACTACACAGAGAAGCCATTGAAATCCACAAGCATGTGGACAATTTCAACAGAAAGGAAGAGACCATGAAAATGAACAAAATCTGGCTACCAGTATTAAAAAAACTCTAAAATTACAACAGCAAAACAACAGAGAGGAAACAACCAGGCACAGATTAACACCTCCCAGCAAGAGATTTTCCCAGGCTCAGGCAGGCCTTCAAATGCTAATGAAGGTGATCAGCTGAAACATTCACACCTAACTGCAGTAGGGAAGAGCTCCTTGCCCCACCCCAGCCATTCCACAGATATATAAACCAATTGTCCTAATTCCAACAGACCTCACTACCTCTGAGGATGCTTGCCATAGATGCAGGCGAAACGTCGGGAGAAATGCCTCTAGAACATGGCTCTATAGCCCGAAAAAACCCACAAGAACCTAATAATGATGATGATGATGATGATAATAATAATAATAATAATAATAATAATAATAGTAATATAGTAATTCCATCTTTCTGCTAGGGCTAGGGAATACTCTTGGTTCAATGGACCAAACTGTATTTTAAAGGTACTTGCAAAGTCTTGCTCTTACACCTTAAACCTTGATGGCCACATGGGGTGGCTAGACAGAGCCAAATTTGAATGACCGAATGAAGACACTTCCTCCCCAAAAAAGCCCTGGATGTGTTGCCTTTAAGTCTCTAAGGCTTATTTCATAATAAGCATTTTCAGGCCATGACATTTCTTCCTCTGCTGCCTGGAGGTGCCTAAATCAACAGTAATTTTTGTTGTGCTATTTGGTTTCCTTATTTGCCTTGAGGTTGATGATGTGAGTCCAATTGTAAATAGTAATCAATGTAGCAAAACTCTGCAGGATAAAAACAAATGCATCCTTTTGTTAGTCAGCCTTCACTGGTTACCAGCTCAGGACATATTGACAATAATGTTTTATGATCATTGGCTTTAGGTAGATCATTGGCTTCATTTTTTTTAAAATAGAGGCTCAGAATCTTTTTTTAAAACTGTCTGGAGGATGAAAATAAAAAGGTGCAGTGAGTGGTTTGAATGCCTGACCCAAGAGACCAGGGTGCAAATCCTGATGGACTTTGAGGAACCACTAGGTGACCTTGGGCAAGACCCACCGTCTCATCAGAGGACAATGGCAAAAGTCCTCTGAATAAGTCTTACTGAGAAACCCCCCACAATTAGATTGCCATAATTTGAGAGCACATAACAACATGAAGTCTAATGGGCTGAAATATCAACTGGATATCTTTTTAACAGCTACAAATATCACAACTCCAAGCAACATTTATCCTGTTGGTTCTTTTCTCCCTCTCTTGAATGACTGAGAATATTAAAATTTTAAGCCAAAGATCAAAGCACACACAGTCCTCTATCTTAGGTGAGCGGATATGCTAGTGTGACTTTCTCCAGCTTTTGGTTTTTTTTTTTAAATAATGATTTCAACTTCTTTCTACTTAAATTAAAAGGAAATTAGTAATTGGGGGACGGGGGACGGGGATAGACCCAGTCACATTACTTATCCATTCCTGTTCTAGGCTTATACTCATCCACAGCAGAAGGAGGCAAGGAGTTTGCTAATCTATTTATCTAAAAGTAAATATATGTTTCTATGTGTCTATGTTTGCATGTATTTTCCAAGATGGCTCCCACACCCAGAGCACTGTGAACCCCACCAGTGGTGGATTTGAGCCAACCTTGGCATATATACCCACAATGGACAACTTAAACTACTGACGGTATTTGGGGTGGCGTGGGGGGGGGGGGAGGCGGTGCATAGTGGGAGTTGTAGTTCACCTCACATCCAGAAAACTCTGTGAACTCAACCAATGATGGATCTGGACCAAACCTGGCACACATGCCCATCATGGCCAACTTTAAATACTGGCAAGGTTTTTTTTTGGGGGGGGGGGGGAGAATTGACCCAGGATGATCGGAATATTCTGGTTCAAACTTCTCACACATACCCATCATGACAAACTGCACAACATAACCATCATGACCAACTTGAAAAACTGGCAGGGTTGGGGTGGGGTTGATCCAGGATGATGGGAGTTGTCATTCGCCAATATTCAGGAATCACTGAGAACCCAACCAATGATGGATCTGAACCAAACCAAACATTAGTAGGTTTGTGGGGAATTGACTCAGGATGATGAGAGTTGTAGTTCACAAGGCATCCGGAGAGCACTGATGGATCTGAACTAAACCTGGCACACATACCCAACATGACTAATCTTAAATATTGGTGGGTTGTGTGTGTGTGTGTGTGTGGGGGGGGGGGTTGCTTGAGGATGACGGGCATTTTAATTAACTTACATCCTGTGAATCCCATCAACAATGGATCTGGACCAAATATGGCATGCATAACCAACATGACCATGGAATCATAGAATCATAGAGTTGGAAGAGACCTTGTGGGCCATCCAGTCCAACCCCTGGGCAAAAAGCAGGAAAAACATGTTCAAAGCACCCCCAACAGATGGCCATCCAGTCTTTAAAACCCTACATAGAAGGAGCCTCCATTACACTTTGGGTTAGAGAGTTTCACTGCTGAACAGCTCTCACAGTTCATGGCTATTAGAATATTTAGCCTTCATTGGTGGCACTGCCTATCTTCTGAGGGTTGTGTGTGTGTGTAAGGTGATTACTTTGGGAAACAAAGATGATCCATCATCATAGTTATAGGAGCCCCTGATGTCACAATGGGTTAAACCCTTGTGCTGGCAGGACTGGTTGACCGACAGGTTGGCGGTTTGAATCTGGGGAGTGGGGGAAGCTCTTGTCTGTCAATTATTTATTTGCTTTACTTCTATACCGCCTTTCTCAGCCGAAATGGCGACTCAAGGTGGTTTACATAATAAAGGTTATCACAACAATATTGAAAAAGGTAATTAAAACACATTATACACAACATACAAGGTCAAAAAACAATCATTATCATAATCGCAGTGCCTCAGCAACAAATCAGAATCAGAATCCGTAATCATAATCCTTTATACCAATTCCTATGTTCAGTTGTACCATCTTCCTGTATTCCATTGCACTATTTAGCCAAACGCTTGTTCGTAAAGCCAAGTCTTGACCTTCCTCCGGAACGCCAGCAGTGAAGGGGCCTGTCTGATGTCCACAGGTAGGGCATTCCACAGCCGAGGGGCCACCACCGAGAAGGCCCTGTCCCTCGTCCCCGCCAAACGCGCCTGCGATGCAGGCGGGACCGAGAGCAGGGCCTCCCTGGACGATCTTAATGTCCTAGTCGGTTCATAGGTGGAGATGCGTTCGGAGAGGTAAGTAGGGCCGGAACCGTTTAGGGCTTTATAGGCTAAAGCCAGCACCTTGAATTGTGCCCGGTAGCGGATTGGCAGCCAGTGGAGCTGGCACAACAGAGGAGTGGTGTGCTCCCTGAGTGCCGCTCCTGTTAGCAACCTGGCTGCCGAACGTTGGACCATTTGAAGCTTCCGAGCAGTCTTCAAGGGCAACCCCACGTAGAGAGCGTTGCAGTAGTCTAAGCGGGATGTAACCAGAGCATGGACTACCGTGGCCAAGTCAGACTTCCCAAGGTACGGGCGCAGCTGGCGCACAAGCTTTAACTGTGCAAATGCTCCCCTGGTCACCGCCGAAACCTGGGGTTCCAGGCTCAGCGATGAGTCCAGGGTCACACCCAAGCTGCGAACCTGCGTCTTCAAGGGGAGCGCGACCCCATCCAACACAGGTTGTAACCCTATACCCTGTTCGGCCTTACGACTGACCAGGAGTACCTCTGTCTTGTCTGGATTCAATTTCAATTTGTCAAGCTCTAGCTTCTCATGCCACAGGATGGTAAAAACATCAATCATCCGGGCATTCCCTGGGCAATGTCCTTGCAGACAGCCAATTCTCTCACATGAGAGGCGACTTGCAGTTTCTCAAGTCACTTCTGACATGAAAAAAATCATAGTTATGTCACCCTAGCAAAAGTTTAACATTTAAAGATTGGTTTGAAAAGATCAATGGTTCTAAAGACAGCTTAAATTATTTGCGGAATGCTTTGGTTTTGATAATCAGCTTTTCCTCCTCTCCTCCTCCTCCTCTACTGATTTTCACTTAATGGTTGTGATAATAACAGAAAGGGAAAGGGCCTCAGAACTAACAGATTAAAATTTTCTTTTTCTTTTCTTTCTGTACCCATTCTTTAAAGGATGGCACAGCAAGTGCAGATTCTAATCAGATCTGACCCTGTGTTTCACATAACTCCATTTTAATATCAATAGTAGAAGCTGCGGATAAAGATTTGAAAGAGCAGGCGTAGTTAGGCTATGCATTTTAATTAAGGTCATAGAGAGTTGAAAGCATACTACCTAAACAGAGGTTAATTTTCCTTTCATCTTCTTCAGCTTTTTAGTTCCATAAATTAATGATTTCCTCCACCTATTAGTCACTGCACATTAAGAGATGCTTATGCAAATGACTCCCTCCAACTCTACATAGCTGTGAAGCAAACTGTTCTTAGTGCATAACTAGATGGGTTGAGTTTAATAGTTTGGGTTTACGGATGGAGAGCTTAAAGTGCTACTAGTCAAATGGCACATATAAATGAAAGCAAAATATATTTTAAACGATCATAACAAAAAGGTGAAAACAACTCAACACACTTCTTTACTAAAAACAACATCCTCACATTCCTCATCAAACCAAAAGCATCTGTGACAGTAGTGTCAGGAAGAGAGAACTCTCTCTCAAGTGTCTCAAAACCTTGGAAGGTTCAAATATAGAGATACAACTTCATCCCTTCTGATTCTCCAATTTCAACCAAAAAGTGTGATCTGCGAAGATTTGAGGCAGAGAATAGGTTTTACTCGCAGGAAACAATAATCTCAAATACAGTCTATTTAATCACAACTAGTTTTAAGCATTAGAAGTCCCCAGTGGTGTAGTGGGTTAAACCGCTGGGCTGCTGAACTTGCTGACTGAAAGGTTGCAGGTTCGAATCCAGGGAGCAGTGTGAGCTTCCACAGTTAGCCCCAGCTTTTGCCAACCTAGCAGTTTAAAAACATGCAAATGTGAGTTGATCAATAGCTACCGCTCTGGTGGGAAGGTAATGGCGCTCCATGTAGTCATGCTTGTCACATGATCTTGAAGAGGTTTACAGACAACGCGGCTCTTTGGCTTAAAAATGGAAATTTGCACCAACCCCCAGTCAGACATGACTAGACTTAATGTCAGGGGAAAACCTTTGCCTTTATTTAGTTTTAAGCATTAAGTGTCTAACAAGCCCACTCTTCTCTGCACACATCTTACTTGAATTCTACAATTAAAATGGGTTACAGTTAAAAGACTGCAGAGGAAAAGGATGATGATGCTATGAGTAAGAAGCAAAGTGGGAATGGAGAGGCTGAGAGAGGGGGGAAAGGCAAAACAGAAATCAAAATAAGGGATGAGTTTCAGGAAAATTTCTCAAGTTATTCAACAGCTAGCATTTGTGACTAATATGCTAACAAATTGGAAATTTATTCATTGCAGCTCATCTCATCTCATATCATAGGAGAGATGTAAAATAATTTTAAGAAGTTCTCACCCTCTAGGGATTATGCTATCTACAATATAGTAGATACAGAATATGTGCAATATACTAGCCCTCATCTGCTTGCCCATAGACAATAATGATAACTATATCTAAGAAACTAGAGTTGATGAGGCCTATCCAAGGAAATTTTCTGAATAAGTACTCCAAACTACTCAAATTTGGTGTACTTAAAAACATTTTTGTGTAATACAGGGATCTCCCTGTCAGGTTGAATAGGCTACTCTGAAAAAACCCAAATACATTATATATCAATATGTTTTGTATCACAATTAATAAAAGAAACAATTTCAGAGCATAATAAATAGACAGGCTAATGAAAAGCAGCTTCACCCACACCAAGAGGCTTCCCTATTTACCCATTCCATGGAATGGGTCCCTGCTCCCTGAGTGTCTTTCCCAAATTTAATTCTCCTGCTTCATAAATTTATCCAATGTTTAAGAAAGTTTCCTCTCTATTCCTTCCATCCTTCCTGCAGTGTTCACAATGAAACAACATGGGTTAGTCGGCTTAAGAACAAAGATGCGGGTCAAGAATAGGGCTCCACAGCCACCTACGAACCCACAAGGAAACGCATAATGGAAGACCATCTTACTTGTCCAACGAGGGATCGCCTAAGTAAGTAAGATGATCACTGCCTCAGCTTTTTCCTCACCAAGCTCATACCTTTAAGAAATGTTTGTACAGCTCACAAAAAGCCCACTATATGGTTCAGATATGTGGATGACACTTTCACCATTTGGAGCCATGGAGAAGAACTAAACAGGTTCCTGGACTATCTTAACAGCATCCACCCAAACATCCAATTCACCATGGAAAAAGAAAATGAAGGAAAACTGCCTTTTCTAGATGTCCTAGTCATCCGTAAACCAGATCAACAATTGGGTCACACCATTTACAGAAAACCCACACACAGAGATAGATATCTACATAAAAACTCCAACCATCACCCAAGTAAAAAAAGAAGCACCATTAAAGCCTTGGCAGACCTTGCAAAAAGAATCTGCGAACCCCACCTCCTCCAAGATGAACTGAACCACCTAAACGGGGCTCTACAGGCCAATTGATACTCCACCTCAGACTTCAGAAGAGCTGCAAGACCGAGAACAAGCCACGAGAGTAAAGACAAAGATCCACCCAAAGGAAAAGTGTTCTTGCCATACATTAAGGGAACAACTGACGTATAGGGAAGCTGATGAGGAAACACAACATACAAACTATCTAGAGACCCACCAAGAAAATCCAACAAATGCTACATTCAGCAAAGGACAAGAGGGATCCTCTCACTTAGAATCATAGAATCATAGAATCATAGAATCAAAGAGTTGGAAGAGACCTCATGGGCCATCCAGTCCAACCCCCTGCCAAGAAGCAGGAATATTGCATTCAAATCACCCCTGACAAATGGCCATCCAGCCTCTGCTTAAAAGCTTCCAAAGAAGGAGCCTCCACCACACTCCGGGGCAGAGAGTTCCACTGCTGAACGGCTCTCACAGTCAGGAAGTTCTTCCTAATGTTCAGATGGAATCTCCTCTCTTGTAGTTTGAAGCCATTGTTCCGCGTCCTAGTCTCCAAGGAAGCAGAAAACAAGCTTGCTCCCTCCTCCCTGTGGCTTCCTCTCACATATTTATACATGGCTATCATATCTCCTCTCAGCCTTCTCTTCTTCAGGCTAAACATGCCCAGTTCCCTAAGCCGCTCCTCATAGGGCTTGTTCTCCAGACCCTTGATCATTTTAGTCGCCCTCCTCTGGACACATTCCAGCTTGTCAATATCTCTCTTGAATTGTGGTGCCCAGAATTGGACACAATATTCCAGGTGTGGTCTAACCAAAGCAGAATAGAGAGGTAGTATTACTTCCTTAGATCTAGACACTATGCTCCTATTGATGCAGGCCAAAATCCCATTGGCTTTTTTTTGCTGCCACATCACATTGTTGGCTCATGTTTAACTTGTTGTCCACGAGGACTCCAAGATCTTTTTCACACGTACTGCTCTCGAGCCAGGCGTCACCCATTCTGTATCTTTGCATTTCTTTTTTTCTGCCAAAGTGGAGTATCTTGCATTTGTCACTGTTGAACTTCATTTTGTTAGTTTTGGCCCACCTCTCTAATCTGTCAAGATCGTTTTGAATTCTGCTCCTGTCCTCTGGACTATTGGCTATCCCTCCCAATTTGGTGTTGTCTGCAAACTTGATGATCATGCCTTCTAGCCCTTCATCTAAGTCGTTAATAAAGATGTTGAAGAGGACCGGGCCCAGGACGGAACCCTGCGGCACTCCACTTGTCACTTCTTTCCAAGATGAAGAGGAAGCATTAGTGAACACTCTCTGTGTTCGTCCACTTAACCAATTACAGTTCCACGTCACCGTAGTTTTGCCTAGCCCACATTGGACTAGTTTCCTTGCCAGAAGGTCATGGGGGACCTTGTCGAAGGCCTTACTGAAATCCAGGTACGCTACATCCACGGCATTCCCCGCATCTACCCAGCTTGTAGCTCTATCGAGGAAAGAGATCAGACTAGTCTGGCATGACTTGTTTTTGATAAATCCATGTTGACTATTAGCGATGACCGCATTTGTTTCTAAGTGTTTGCAGACCGCTTCCTTAACAATCTTTTCCAGAATCTTGCCCGGTATCGACGTGAGGCTGACCGGACGGTAGTTGTTTGGGTCATCCTTTTTTCCCTTCTTGAAGATTGGGACCACATTGGCCCTCCTCCAATCTGCTGGAACTTCTCCCGTTCTCCAAGAACTCTCAAAGATGGTTGCCAATGGTTCCGAAATGACTTCCGCTAGTTCCTTCAATACTCTGGGGTGTAGTTGATCTGGCCCTGGGGACTTGAACTCATTAAGAGCGGCCAGGTATTCCTGGATGACTTCTTTCCCAATTTGGGGTTGGATGTCCTCCAGTCCCTCATCCACTCCATCTTGCTGAGGTTGAAGACTCTCTTTTTGTGAGAAGACCGAGGCAAATAAGGCATTAAGTAGTTCTGCCTTTTCCCTATCCCCTGTCAGCATTGCCCCATCTTCTCCTCGAAGAGGTCCTATCGCCTCCTTGTTTTTCCTTTTTCTACTGACATAAGAATAGAAGCCCTTTTTATTGTTTTTAATGTCCCTGGCAAGTCTGAGCTCGTTTTTTGCTTTAGCCTTGCGGACCTTTTCCCTACAGGTGTTGGCTATTTGTTTGAATTCTTCTTTGGTGATTTCTCCCTTTTTCCACTTCTTGTGCATGTCTCTTTTGTGTCTTAGCACAGTTAGAAGTTCTTTGGACATCCATTCTGGCTTCTTTGCACTTGTCCTATTTTTTCTCTTTGTTGGCACGGTTTGCAATTGCGTCTTGAGTATTTCACTCTTGAGAAATTCCCATCCATCCGTAACTCCCTTGTCTTTTAGTATCTGTGTCCACAGAATGCTGCTCAGCGTTTCCTTCATTTTTTGGAAATCAGCTCTCCTAAAGTCCAAAATGCGGGTTTGACTTGTCTTAGTTTTGGCCTTCCTTTGTACCTCAAATTGCAGGAGCACATGGTCACTTGCCCCTAAGGATCCTACCACTTCGACCGCATCGATCAGGTCCTCCGCATTTGTTAGGATGAGATCAAGAGTAGCCAATCCCCTTGTTACCTCTTCTACCTTCTGGACCATGAAATTGTCTGCAAGGCAAGCGAGGAATTTGTTGGACCTTGTACTCTTGGCCGAGTTTGTTTTCCAGCAAATATCGGGATAGTTGAAATCGCCCATGACTACTACATCTCTTTTCTGTGCCTGTTTGGTCAACTGTTGGCAGAAGACTTCATCAAGTTCTTCCTCCTGGCTTGGGGGTCTGTAGTAGATGCCTACAACGACATCTTTTTGAGTCCCAGTTCCCTTGATTCTTATCCAGATGATTTCAAGCTGGTTTCCCAGATTTCTGTCTTGAATCTCTTCTGCAGCATAAGAGTTTTTGACATATAAGGCTACTCCGCCTCCTCTCCCCTTTGTTTGGTTTCTGTGAAAGAGGTTATACCCCTCGATATCTACATTCCAGCGATAGGAGTCATCCCACCAGGTTTCTGCAGAAGTCTAGCGTATACCATGCAGCTGTGGACAAGTCTACATAGGGACCACCAAATGCAGCACCCAAACACGAATCAAGGAACATGAAAGGCACTGCAGACTACTTCAACCAGAGAAGTCAGCCATAGCAGAGCACCTGATGAACCAACCTGGACACAGCATATTATTTGAGAACACAGAAATGCTGGACCACTCTAACAACCACCATGTCAGACTACACAGAGAAGCCATTGAAATCCACAAGCATGTGGACAATTTCAACAGAAAGGAAACCATGAAAATGAACAAAATCTGGCTACCAGTATTAAAAAACTCTAAAATTACAACAGCAAAACAACAGAGAGGAAACAATCTGGGACATTTAATCACTCCTCAACAAAAGATTGCCTCAAGCACTGCCAGGCCATCAAATGCTAATCAGGGTGGTCAGTTGAAACATTCACACATAGCTCCAGCAGACAAGAGTCTCTTGTCCCACCCCAGTCATTTCACAGATATATAAACCCCTTTTCCTAGTTCCAACAGACCTTACTACCTCTGAGGATTCTTGCCATAGATGCAGTTGAAACATCAGGAGAGAATGCCTCTACAACATGGCCATATAGCCCAAAAAACCCTCCAACAACCCAGCTCACAAAAGGTTAAATAGGTAAAATTAATGAAAGTTGCCCATAGTTTATCCCGTATTGTTGTGTGGCCTTGTTATTTTGGGGGTTGGGTGGCAAATAATTGTAATGAATTCACTGAAGTATATTTTAAACTTCATCATTAATTGGCAAATCTAGAAGGGGAAATCATGTGCATTTAATATATTAATAATTTAATAAGTTAATTCCAACCTTTGCCCCTTCCCAGTTCTCTTAATATAAACAAACAGGATGGGCATTTGAATCTTATTTCAACACTGGCAGTGGCAAATTAAGAGAGAAAGGACAGATTTTGGTGTTATACAGAGCCCTATTGTAGAGGAATTTGAGTCATTAAGACTCAAAAATAACACTCAGGTGGGGTGATTCCACCATAAATATAGCAGAATACCAGAAGTACACTTCAGAACTAGAAGAAACTTACGTGTGGTGAAGCTGGGATCATCTTCTATTCTTAGGATGGCACAGGTTTGCAGTCAGAACTTTAGGTTCAAAAATATTTACTGAAGTAAAAGAAATACATTCTGGATAGAAAAGGTCTTGTAGCTAACTAGCTTACTAAAACTCACCTTCTAATAAAGGTAAAAGGATAAAAAGTCAAAATATCCATGCAAATACTTTTTGCCTAGAGAGATATTCACTGGAAGGAAGTAAAAGGCAGACGGGACAATGGAAGATGACTGTATGGCCAAACTCAGGGCAATAAAAATACCTTTAAAAAGGAAGTTACCTCACAGACATTCAATTGCAACATCTTCAAAGAGGCAGGGGGATAGTGGCAAGCAGGAAGAGTAAAGGCAAAGTCCTTTCTGAGAAAGAAAGCATGCATAGGAATTGGAGGTGGGGGGTGGGAGGAATCCCTCACTCTAATCTTATCTCTAGTCTAGCTACTTATTGAGGACTGGAGACTTGATGACACAAGGGAATTCTGCAGTGCAGGGATGAAACAACCCAACATCTATCTTATAGCAGAGGCAAATATATTTCAATCATGACAATGCCACTTCTTTCTGCTGGCTTTGTTCCCACTTTAGCAGCCTCCCACATCCCAATGAAAGGGCTGTTCTTTTCCACTACAC
Source organism: Anolis sagrei (assembly GCF_037176765.1). Classification (NCBI taxonomy): domain Eukaryota; kingdom Metazoa; phylum Chordata; class Lepidosauria; order Squamata; family Anolidae; genus Anolis; species Anolis sagrei. The sequence goes on along the minus strand of NC_090023.1, from coordinate 85,825,056 downwards.
CATTCCAATCACTCCTGCTTTTCTGGTTTGTGATTTCTTAGAGAAAAGGAATAGAAGGGAGACTGAACAACTCTACCATACATTGTCTTACACATGCTTTTTTAAAATAGAAGCTCCTACATGTCTGCTTGCTTGTAAAAAGCAGGGCTTGGGTTATTTTTAATTTGTTGAGGTATCTATCTCTGCCTTCCATCCTCAGCAGTGTTTGAGCAAAGGTGGATAATACCTCCCAGTGTGCATTTTTCTATGGAATAAGGTAATAGACAACCAACCTTTGCTGCTAATGCACACAAGGAGAAAATTCATACACCAGACTACAATTCAAGATCAGTTAAGCTGGAGTAATTGCTCCACTGAAAGTCCTGATACTTCCAAGTCCTTTGGCTTAATTGAGTTCTGACCATTGTTCCTCCAATCAATGCAATTGCTCCATTGAATGTTCACATATGGCCTTTGTGTAGATTTAGTATTTTAATTACAGGGGATGATAGGACTTCCTCAAAGGAGTAGCTCAACCTTTAGCATGGCCTTTTTCTTTTACAGGTATTTCATCCCTTGTGCATTGTCCCAGTTCGTTAAACTTGCAATGAAAGATGAAGCAGTGGCTGCAAGAGGTACTGATGCACACAGAAAACGGCTTCTAGCCGAGGTAATCAGCTTATCCTCTTTGAGCTGTGGGAGTAAATTTTAATTTGTATCTCCCCCTTTGGTGCCGAGGCATTGATTTTCATTTGGGAGATAATACTTTTCTGTTGAGCAATTGGCTCCTTGCTTCATGGAACCATACTAAACCAATGTCAAAAGTTAAAAGTGTTGCCAAAGTTATAAAACATTTTCTCAGTAGAAGTGTCATATTTGTTACTAAAAAAATACATAGTTTAAAAAGTGCTAGAAGATCTGAGCAAGGGAACAGTTCGACAAGCTTTAGTAAAAAAAACAGAAAGCTGAATGAGTTTCCTATGAATAGAAAAAAATCACTTAAGACTTCCTGTGTGATCAATACTTCACATCAACACCATTGAAAGAGTTGTTTGGTTTTACATTGGCAATGCAACAACTGAAATCCTAAAAAAACAGGTGTTGTGAGCAGAATGACAAATTGAGTGTGATTGACAAAGGCAAATATTGCACCAGGCCAATTGTACATAGGTGGCTTGGTGTGTGTCAACAATTAGGTTTAATTCTGGGTCAGGGAAAATTTTAATTCATATTTTTGTGTTGAAATAGATTGTGTATTTTTTAAAAATAAAGAAGTGGTCAGGTCAGTAATATTCCTGAAAATCATTACAGAAGGAATGAATTTCCCCATAAATCCAGTCTGATTCTCTGGAAGTGGTTGCACTGAAGACGCAGCTCTCCTCATTTTGGGCCAGTATAGTAAATATTGAGGGAAGTGTGGCCTAACAACCTTTAGGTCACTCCGTCCCAGATTTGCCATAAACATGAAACTTCTTTGGACATTTTTGTTTTTCCTTTATGTTTCTGAAATACTCTATTTTTTCAACTTAGGACAGGGGAGGGTGACAAGGATTTGTGGTTAGGGGGCCACAATGCCCCCAGGAGACTTGGAGGGTTACTCTCCGCTGCACCCCCCCCCCCAATCAGTCGTGTGTCTCTAAATGTCCTTTGAAGCATGAGGGAATTTTTGCTAGGTTTTGACTAAGTTTTAGGTTCAGGAGAGCCCCATTAAAATTTTAAAATACACCAATTGTATTAAGCTAAACTAGAGTCACAAACACACATTCTTTTTCTTTGTTTTTATCCCACTCCTTGTCCCTAACATACTCTTCATATACAGAAACAGAAATCTCCTTTCTTAGTCACATCTGGCAAACATTTGTTAGGAGAAGTGGAGCTTGACTGTGCTGGGAGGAAGGACTTCATTGCTCGACCACAGAGCATGCCAGATAAAGTACTTACTGAGTAGTACAGGAATATAGAGAGGGAGAGTATGACAGTAACTTAAAACTGCAGTCAAGCATCTCAAAATACAGTTTAGGTATCCAAAGAAAAGGGGGAATAATATCTAGGGAAACAGCACACAGTGAGTATGAGAGTTTTTACAATTGTCAGTGTGTCACTCTACAATGCAATAAATTTGGGAAGGAAAAATTGATTTGGAGGGCAAAACTCTGATTTGGGTGGTAGAGCCCTCTTTTTGGACACACATAGCTACACTGCTGACTAACAAGATGTAGTGTGTTCTGTGGTTGTTTTTAGAATGCACCTCTAAGTCTCTACTAGGAAAGTAGTCTACCATCTATTCTACTTTGAGATTCTGCTGGCAACAAACAATTTTTAAATTATTTAAATTTTCAAATACATGTTTTGATATGTATTTTAATTTGTGCAATTATGTTTTTAGATTTGCTTTATTTATATGTTTTACATGATCTTTTTGATTAATTTATGTTTAATTATCTGTTAATTGTCTATTATGTTTTGCACTGGGATTGAATGTTTTCCATTTCACTTTGAAAGCCGCCCTGAGTCCCCCTGGGGAGAGAGGGTGTGTTAAAAATAAAGTATTATTATTATTACAAAAACACTGCTTCTTAAACTGAGAGCTCCAACCCCAAATGGGGTTCTCATAGCTCAATGTCAGGGCCACAAAAATTGGCAACAATAAAAGGTTTCCGAATGTCATATAGACATTTAGCCACAATGTGCACTGTTTACAGTGAATTAAACAAAAAATGCTTCAGCTGTAGTTCATAAAATGGAAAATCAGTTTGTTTAGTAAGATTTGCAAATGCTGATTTATTGTCAATAAGTGTTAATTTGTATACCTATCTTATATACTTATATACCCAGGGTTGCATAAAAAATTCTCGGGCAGAAAGGGGTCATGAGTAGAAAAAGTTTAAGAAGCCCTGTATTATAAGATTGTTCCATTATCTGCTCTCAGAGAGTCAAGCATGAAGTGAGCCAGTTAATTTGTATGGTATGTACCTGAAGTGATCTATGGTTGGTATCTGAACTTCTCCCCATTTCAGTCATACTCAAAACATCCTATGTTGTGTGTAGTATGTAAGATGGATAGCATGAAGATTGTATATACTTCCCCACAGTAATGGCTGCTGGCTCCCATGTCAGTAGGATGGCAAATCTGCTCTCAAAATTAGGTTGTTTTGTGGATAATGTTCAGCACCTTGGCTAGCTCCTTTAAATTTGTAACCCAAACCTTAGATTTAACTCAATATTCTGCCTGCATCTCGGCTACTAACTTCCACTGGTTTTATACTTGCCTGCCCTGATGATGGAAGGAACAAAATTGTGGGGGTGGGAATTTCGGAAGGACAGCTTGTGGACCCTGGTTTAACTTGTGATCTCAAATGGAGACATATTTTAATTGGTGTATAGATACAACTTGTAACAGCATAAAACATCTCCCTCAGTTATAATGGAGGTGAAATGCAGGAGGACTTCTAGACCATACAGTTTTCAATGTAGACTTTTTATTTTCTGCATGCTAAAACAGGGGATAGCTGCCTATAGAACTAATAATCAATAGGGTTATGTCTGAACTTATAAAACTCCCAGTTGTCAGCTGACTTCTCAGAAAGAGCTATTTTTACATCTTAAATGTTTTGAACAGCTTCTCTTCAATTACATATGCCTGGAAAGCAAATGCCTTATGTGTATGAAAGCAACTGACTTATGTATACAAACGTTTAACATCGCCAAACCTGTTACCTGCATACTTATGTATCAAGTATTTTTTATGTATATTTGTCTATTTTTGCAGCTAGTGACTTCAGAATCTGATAGCCAGTGGTTCTTTAGCACTGTTTTGTATGCATGTGATTGCTGTCATAATAAAATACCAGCAATCACAATATTCATTGTCATAAATGCAAGGCACTGGAGAACAGATTGACATCACAAAGGAAGACAGGTGAATGAAGATTTCAGATTGTCTTCTGTGAACGTTTTACTTGTTTTTTTAAATTTTGTTCATAAATATTTTACTGATAGTCATACAACTTCCCTTGTATAATGCTGAAAAGTTCACAAGATTTTTCAGTTCTGCCCATGTTGTAATCACTCATATGAAAGGAGCTCAACCATAACATTTTGTAATTAAGATTAATGCATGGTTGTAAGAACTTCAGAGCTTGCAGAACTTTAGAAATCTATTAATTTCTTATTAGTCGCTGCATAGTGATTAAACCTTGTAAAAGAAAGGCAAAATAAACCACTGAACCCAACTTTGTGACAAACCTAGCATGTGCTGTTCATTTAAGCACTTTCAGTGATTTAATTATATTTGATCCTATAATACTTTCACTGAGTTGGAAATTCAGGCGTTTCATTTAGATTTAAATGATGGTTAATGAGGTTAGAAGAATATCTTTTGTGGTGCACAACTTGTACGTAATGTAAACTATAACTCTTCTATCTCTGAGCAAAGAAAACTGAATGAAATCTCTTGAGAGTACGGTCTCATTATAGAGGTTAAGTGAGGAAACACAGAGGAAATTACCAAGTTCTCGTTGCACACACAGGTGGCAGCAAGCAAAGCTTGTGTGAGCTTGGCAGGTTTCCCTTTTCTTATAAATAGGGGAGTCCCTCCTCAGGACATGCATTTGGACTTTTGTCAGCTATTGAAGTCTGTGTATTTATTGTAACTGGATGTCAGTTGTAACAATGGTGCTATGACTTTGCCCAATGTTTAAGCTGCAGGCTCCTGAAGGGGGCTTCACTTCCCTAGCAATTCCTGGAAAAAAACAGAATGCCATGGTGGTGAATCAAGGATACAATTATAAATATAAAGGATGCATTTCTGCCCCACATTCCAACAAACCAGAATCTGAACTGAATAAAGACCTTGAGGCCAGTATTCATACATGCTAATAAAGAAGGAGCCAAGTCACTCTACGTTGCATTCGGCAGGCTCCTGGTATAACTTTCTACTAACCTTTTTGAATGGCCTAAATCTCCTATAGATGCCAATTCATCTTGAATCAAGTAGAGTCAGCCCTGGTTAGTACTTGGATGGAAGACTGCCAATGAATCCCAGGTTCTGTAGGCTATATTTCAGAAGAAGGTGCCCTCTCAGTATTCTTTCCTTAAGAGAGCCCTATGAATTTCATGGAGTCACCATAAGTTGTCAGGTGACTTGAAGGCTCTCTCTTGTGTACACACACAAACGCACAATCTTTCTGACCAGATACTTAGATTATTTAAGCTAGGCATCAAAACTGGACTGTCACATCCTTTCTATCATATGTCCTTTAAATCTTTCATTTCAGGAAGAAAAAATGTTCCATGTGTCATTTAACAGTGTCATCTTGGTTTTTTTTTCTGAAGGAAAATTCCTGAAAGCAAGGCCACAAATTTATTTTTCAAAAATGCAAATATTTTTCAAGGGTAGCCTAAGCAAAGCCATATAAGTATTTGCTTCCCCTTCACTCCTTTGCATAACTTAGCCTATGAAAGGTATAGGTGATATGACTTTAAAAGTATATTCCTCAAGAAACCTACCAGTCTTTTTAGACACCTTTGAAAATATTTTTCTGTCCCCCTTTTGATTCTTAAAACTTTTGTTATCATTCTTGTTAGTTTTTAATTTAGATTTTTGCTATTTTCAATCTTATATATATTGTTTTATTGCTTGATAGCATGTCATTATAAACTGTTATTTAAATATTGATTTTCCTACTCTTTTTCAGTTTTCAGGCTTTATATACATGCTAAAAAGTGGAATAAAATGTTTTAAATGCATAAATAGGTATTTCCAAAGGCAGCAAAATAATTTTGAATTAGTGTTAAAAGAAACATAATCTTCTGAAATGCTTATCTTCTTGTTATTATCATCATTATCATTTGGCAGATAGATCACAAGAATCACGATTACATCTTTCTTTAGTATCCCTAAAATATTATAGTGATTTTGTCCTTATTTCTGATACAACCTTGCCAATTAAGTCTAACACAAAATATTGTGTACATTTTTAAATGAGATCTGAGACTGAGTGTCTCCAGCCATATGTCTCTAAAAGAGAAGAGGGTATTGAAGGCACTGGATATAAATGCAAATGTAATAATATCTAAAAATAGTGGAAATATCTCTCAGCATCCGCTATTTTTCATTAGAAATCAGAGTTAGGGATCCTAGTCTCTAGGTACACATTAGTAATAATGATTATTTCCTAAAAGAGGAAAGTGTTCAAGTCTCTACTCAGAATACTTTTGAATTAAAGTTCATTCAGCTAAAAGGGTTACTTCCTCATGGGCAGAATTAGAGGAAATTTCCCATTACTGAGATATGCTAAGCTGCCTTTTGGGCAGCTAGCCAACTTTTTAAAAGGCATTACAAGCTTATCTCAGAAAATGTGTATTCCTCAGTAATAACTCAGGGAGTCTTTTCCATTCCTTGAAGATTTGGTTAGAAACCCACTTCACATCTTCATTGTTTTGATAGAGCTATCCAATTGCATTGAATGAGTTAGGGTAAGAAGAAAATGGAGTTTCACATGATTGTTTGCCACATGAGGGCAATTCACTTTGCACAATCACCTTTTCTGAAACTTGAGCTTCACTGTCTCTTAACGGTTTGTTGTTATATTACAAGTGTCTCTGGAGTCCACGTTGGCTCAATCCTTCAGAAAAAAGAAAGGAAAAAGAACCTGGAAAAAGTGGTTCATGGTTGCATGGTCTTACTGAACATTAGAGGATTAAAAAATACGTTTTAAAAGTCTGTAAAAAGGCAAATGAATCCCACATGAAAATGGAATCTTTCTGAGAAAGAAGAATGAACTATTTTTAAACAGAAAGATCTGATCATTTCTTATCAAGCCACATCTTTCCAAATGTCAAAATAGTCCTATTAGGCTACATATTCACTGTCACTCAATATTTTATAAGATTGAATTTTAGCAGTCTCTTCAGATGAAGGATCTTTTGTTTTCTTTTGTTTTGGAATGATTTTCTCCCTCTGTACTATCTGTGTAGAGTCAGCCCTCTAAGTTTTTGGGTTTCACCTTTTGGGGATAAGATTACTCATAAATATGAGTAGGTATCTCTATGGGCCATACTACATAAACCACATACCGCAAAGTGGGTGAGACGTTGCTCTGTGGCATCTACATGTTGGGCAAATCAACTTAACATGGTTTCCCCCTGTGTTAGGTAAAGTTGGGGAAAACAGATAGCATTCTCATTTTTCATCACTGTAGCTGCAGCCACAGAGCTTCAGAGAGCCTTTGGCCATCACCCACTGCCTTTGCCAATGTCAGAAAGGTGAATTGGAGAGGGGAGTGGGAAAGGAGGCATGATCCCACTCCCCTATTGAAGTTGTGTGGGCACCTTTCCTGACATTGGCAAATAAGTTGAATGATGGTAAGCTCTGCATCCACCACCACAGTGATGAAAAATGGCGAAGGTAAGGGTGGCTATCCAGCAAAGCTGGATTGGGTTTTGCTCAATTGGACAGTGATGCCTCAATTTCTCTCACTAACATGGCTTGGGAGCAGAATGGTGTAAACACCTTGATAAGTGTTCCAATGGAACTCTGTGGTCAACCTCAAATTTCCACTGGTGTACCTAAATTTTTTTAAAGTGTTCTCTCAGATAAAAAAATAAGCATTTTAAAATGTGTGTCTTTTCTACTTTTGCAGGTGCCCTGCACCTCTAACCTCTGTGAAAGTAGAAGGTGCACTGTGTAGCTATCCTGTATCTGCAGGGTATGGGGGAATTTTGGAAATGGTCTTTTCCTCCACTCCACAGTCATCTATGCTGTAATTCAAGATGATTTCCAGCAGCTCTGGGATTGAAAAAAGGATAGAAAGATAATATAACTTGTTTCTTACATGAGTGCTTCATAAGATTCAAAGAACAATCTTTGTTGGAACATGTGATATAACTGTTGGGCAACATAATGTTAGCAATTATGTTGCATGCCAGAATATGAAGACGTTGTTAAATGCTGTGAAGTCTGCTTCAATTTATGGTGACTGTATGAGTAAGAGACTTTGATGAACCTTGGACTTCAACAGCCATTCTCAGGTCTTGCAAATGCAGAGCTGTGAATTCTTTTAATTGCTCTGCGTTTGAACTATTTTAACACTGTATTTTCAGACTGGTTTAAAGTTTGAAAAGAGTATTTTAATATGTTTTTAAAGTGTTTATCTTTGCATTGTTTTAATTGCTTTTATTTGTTCATCGCCTTGGGAGCCCTTTTGGTTGGGAGGCAAAACAGAAGCATCTTAAACAAATAAAAGAAACTTACAAGACTGAATCCGTCTGTAATTTGGGCATCATTTTTTTTAGTTTTCACTTTACTGATTGTTGTCATATTTTCTGATGAGTTATGAAGTGCAATTGCCTCAGTTTATCCTAGTTTCTAGTGAGAGTTCAGGCTTCATTAGCTCTAGGACCCATCCTTTGGTATTTTGGCAGCATATGGTATCCAGAGAACTCTCCTACATCATCACATTTGTTGATATTCTTTTGACCTTATCCCATGGACAGGAGGGAAGGGGGTGGGGGAACAGCCTTAATAGCAGGGACAGAACATATCCCTACAAAATGTGTTTTAAAGGTGGCCATTCGTTCCATGACATTTCCCAGCTTTCCTTCGTTTCTGCATGCTGTCTTCAATCAGGAATCAGGGGAACAACCTGAAAATGGACTTTTCTCTCAGTCTTTGCATGCTGGTGAGATGGATTTATATGCAGTCACCAGGAATGGTTGTGCGTGTGGGAAGACCTCTGTGGGATTCTGTTACACCAGCATCAGAAAATGGTGAGAAAACGGGGAAAATTTAGTGTGGGATAAGGTCATTTCTGTCAGCTTTCATAATTATCCAGCTTTCACATTCATACAGAGAAATGGGAAATACAATGAAATAAATGGCCCTGAATGAATGCCTTTTACTCTGCAAATTCTATTATGATGAGACAATCCAAAATGAAGATAATTAGAACAGAACATTTGAATTAACAGAAAGCACAGTATTTTGCTTTTAAAATGGTTGCATGTTGTCTTGGATACTTTGTTGGAAGGAAGGTGAAAAATAAAGGAAGGAAGGAAGGAAGGAAGGAAGGAAGGAAGGAAGGAAGGAAGGGACAGAATTTATATATAGGTATTTACTTACCAAGTTACCATTAATGCAATGGATTTATTCTAGTGGGGACTAACAATAGAATATGACCCAGAGGACCCCATTTCCTCATTTCAATCAGAGCAATGCACGTGTTCATGGCAATTAGACTCCCCCATGCTAGTGTAGCCATGCTTAGGGGTGGGGGTTATTTGATGGCCTCCTGGGATATATAGTCCAATTTCTATATTTGTTGGGTGCCCTGCACAGTTACAAAGAACAGGACTTTGAGTCTGTTTAAAGCCTTGCTGTCTCACATATCTTTTTCTTGCAAAAAATTGACCCACCAGCTTCTGCTGTAGTGTGGGTCAATTTCAGAACCAGGTATGCATTTTCTCCTCTGTTGAGGTCTTTTTCATTACCAAATACTATTTGCAGGGGACTTGTTGCCCAAGGAGAGTTGTGGAGGAAGCTTAGTAGGAGACTTCCTGCCACAACATTTCCCTCACCAGGTTGCCCCCTCTCCTTTTACACCACAATTAAAATGAATAAATAAATAAATAAATAAATAAATAGGTTATGATTAATAAAGCTGGCCCATTTTATATTCAATGTCTGTGTCTGGCTCATCATTTCTCACGTTGGTCATCACAGCTAATTAATACATTTTAGCTTCCACCAATGGGTAAAACCTTAATACAGTGGTTCTCAACCTGTGGGTCCCAAGGTGTTTTGGTCTACAACACCCAGAAATCCCAGCCAGCTTACCAGTTGTTAGGATTTCTGGGAGCCGAAGGACAAAACATCTGGGGACCCACGGGTTGAGAACCATTGCCTTAATGCCTTCTCATTGCTCTTAGTGCCATTGTCCTTTCTTCTTGTTTCTCAGAGTATCCTGTTTTATTAAACCCATAATATCACAACCCTACTGATAATATTTGCCTGCATTCCACACTTACCAGCTGGCTTTTTAATCATGGTTTCTACTCACACAGTATCTACTATCTGCCAGTTTTTTCAACAAGTAAGTTGGCAAGCTCCACAAATGTTGCAAGCCTCTCAGTTGGCTTTCATCTATGAAAACCAAATGTCAGTTGGGCTTTATCGAACACATGGTTATTGTAAAAGAAAAAGCAAATATTTCTGGTTCTAGTTAGTATTCTTTTGAATCATTTATATCAAAAAGTATGGGGGTTTTTTTGGTCAGAGGTTGTATTCTTTACCAAGTATTTATTAACCAGTGTCCTCTGACTAAAAAATAGCATTTTATACTCGCAGTTGTTAAGTGAGAGGTATTTTGCCTCAAAGCTGAGAAGAATGAGGGAAATGAACATTTTCTTGAACCACCTGTCACTCAGTCCAGAAGCTGACAAGCACTCTTTTGAAAACTGAATAATGCTTTTAATGTAAAGTGAAGCCAATGTTCTCCCTCCTTAGTGCTGTAGTTCATACATTTTAAGGATTTATTATCATTTTTTTAACTAGAAGCTTCAATATTTCATAGGAAGGGAACAAACGCAGTATGGTGCCAATACTTGTCAATATGAACAATAATTCCCTGACCTGACCAATTCCTGCAAAAATGCCCTCGGAAGCACTTTATTACCTGTTAGTGCAATGAAACCCTACCTTATCTTCCAGATCCCCTGTCCAGATACATTACACTGCTGTCTCACCAAGGGTTTTTTAAAATAATTTTTTAATCTATTGGAACTGGCTCTGCCCACTGTGATCAATTTCTATGTTTTAAATGTTGCGACTTTATTTTGTTTGATGTGTTATTTATAATGGTTTTTGTATTGTATTTTATTTCTTGATATTTTTTGTTGTGTTCTGTGTATATTGATGCATTCTATTGCTGGGCTTGACCTCATGTAAGCTGCCCCAAGTCCCCTTAGGGAGATGGTGGTGGGGTATAAATAAAGTTATTATTATTATTATTATTATTATTATTATTATTATTATTATTATTATTGTCCCCATAACTATTGAAGCTTACTTTTCAGCTGGAAAGCACCTGAAAATGTGACATTGGCATAATTGGGAGTCACTTCCCATTGGAAATTCCAGGTGTTTGTGAGTAATCAATTTTGTAGATTAGGGAGAGTTTTACTGTAAACCAACATTCCAGGTAGTATTTTTGACTAATTTATGGGTAATTTTCAAGCCATTTGAAAAACTTTTTACCAGGGACTGATGGGCATAGAAAGTGTTGGGTGCCACTTTCCCCATTACTTATTTAGGATTGAAGTTCCTTGTAAAACTTGGGTTTTTTTAGTGTCATGAGTGACTTGAGAAACTGCAAGTCACTTATGGTGTGAGAGAATTGGCCATCTGCAAGTACGTTGCCCAGGGGATGCCTGGATGTTTGATGTTTTGCCATCTTTGTCGGGGGCTTCTCCCATGTCCTATTCATCAGCAGTCCTGCCAGCACAAGAGTTTAACCCATTGCCCTACCAGGGGCTCTGAATATGGGATAAGGGGGATTATGAAGTACAGTATATCCTTGAGGTATCCTTTTGCTAAATTACAGAGCTTCAATGCTATCCATGCTAACTACGGCAATGGTTCCGCTAGATGATAATAACTAACCACTGCTAGATTTAACAAATAAGCAACTAAACATATCCAGTCTTCCATCAAACTGATGATAGAAAATACAGATATTTCCTCTAGTCCTAAAGTGACTTAGCCTTTCTAGCCTTGGAATTTGAAATCATGCGTTGGAGTGAGCTCCTGCTGTGTTGGATTCTGGCAAGTCTGAGTGATTCCTTTGCGGGTTTTTCAAAACAATTCTTCTACTGTACAATACTGCGGTATAATTTTATCATTGAAAAAAATCTCACATTCCAAGTCAATGGAGGTAGTGGCAAATTGGACATTTTATATAACATTATTCTGCTCTCCAAGACTGAACTGTGATGCAACCCCATAACATAGATCACAAAGAAAAAATATACCTCCCCGTTGTATATTATTTATAGTTGAAAGCATTATATCCCTGAATCTGATCTGAAATATTTAGTATCTGAGAATTTAAATAGCTGCTGGAGTAATGAGTTGATATGTGTATATGTTTATTGCTTTAGATTCTAGCATTTGATAAATGGTTTTATTTAATTTTTAATTCTAGACACAGAGCAAAAAGTATGGCTGTGGAACATTTCTTTACTTTTCTCATCTCCAATAAGCAATTTCACACTTTCCTGAATTTCAAAGAGACTATACTTGGAAGTGTTAATTAACTCAAATTACTAGTTAGAGGCAATGAAAAATAGCATATAAAATGTACTTTTTATTCATCACGTTGGAATATCTATTATATGACATTATATTGCAACCTTTTATATAGGCTACAATTTATACTTAGAACTTTTCAATTTTTAAAAGATGGCTACAAAAATCGAAAACTGACATTGGGAAATAGAACACTTTAGAACGGTAAAAGCCCTGTTCATAAGTATGCCAAAACAGGTTGGCCCTGTGTTTTAGCTTCCAATCACCTTGTTTGCACAGATACATTAGAGAAAAAGAGTCTATTTATATCCACTTGAATTTGAGTAGGACTCTCCTATTCATGATAAAGAACTTAAATAAATGAGGCTTCTTAACATGCAAAGCCACCTAGTTGTGTCTAAGCAAATGCAAGTGGAAATGTTCTTTAGGCCTCCAACCCGTTCTCAACATTGAAAAGTTAAAGCACTGTAGAAATTGTAACAGGTATCTGAGATGCCCAAGCCCTATTATATACAATGGTATAAAAAAAAATGATGCCCCTTATTTGTTGTTCATTCGTTCAGTCGTCTCCGACTCTTCGTGACCTCATGGACCAGCCCACGCCAGAGCTCCCTGTCGGCCGTTACCACCCTCAGCTCCCTCAAGGTCAGTCCAGTCACTTCAAGGATGCCATCCATCCATCTTGCCCTTGGTCGGCCCCTCTTCCTTTTGCCTTCCACTTTCCCCAGCATAATTGTCTTCTCTAGGCTTTCCTGTCTCCTCATGATGTGGCCAAAGTACTTCAACTTTGTCTCTAGTATCTTTCCCTCCAGTGAGCAGCCGGGCTTTATTTCCAGGAGGATGGACTGGTTGGATCTTCTCGCAGTCCAAGGCACTCTCAGCACTTTCCTCCAACACCACAGCTCAAAAGCATCGATCTTCCTTCGCTCTGCCTTCCCTAAGGTCCAGCTCTCACATCCGTAGGTTACTACAGGGAATACCATGGCCTTGACTAGGCGGATCTTTGTTGCCAGTCTGATGTCTCTACTCTTTACTATTTTATCGAGACTGGACATTGCTCTCCTCCCAAGAAGCAAGCGTCTTCTGATTTCCTGGCCACAGTCTGCATCTGCAGTAATCTTTGCACCTAGAAATACAAAGTCTGTCACGGCCTCCACGGTTTCACCCTCTATTTTCCAGTTGTCTATCATTCTTGTTGCCATAATCTTGGTTTTTTTGACATTTAGCTGCAACCCGGCTTTTGCGCTTTCTTCTTTCACCTTGATTAGAAGGCTCCTCAGCTCCTCCTCGCTTTCGGCCATCAGAGTGGTGTCATCTGCATATCTGGGGTTGTTAATGTTTCTTCCAGCAATTTTCACCCCAGCTTTGCATTCATCCAGCCCCGCACATTGCATGATATGTTCTGCATACACGTTAAAAAGGTTGGGTGAGAGGATGCAGCCTTGCCGTACGCCTTTCCCAATCTTGAACCAGTCTGTTGTTCCGTGGTCAGTTCTGACTGTTGCTACTTGGTCCTTGTACAGATTCCTCAGGAGAGAGACAAGGTGGCTTGGTATGCCCATCCCACCAAGAACTTGCCACAATTTATTATGATCCACACAGTCAAAGGCTTTAGAATAGTCAATGAAGCAGAAGTAGATGTTTTTCTGAAACTCCCTGCATTTCTCCATTATCCAGCGGATATTGGCAATCTGGTCTCTGGTTCCTCTGCCTTTTCTAAACCCAGCTTGAACATCTGGCAACTCTCGCTCCATGTATTGCTGGAGTCTTCCTTGCAGGATCTTGAGCATTACCTTACTGGCATGAGAAATAAGGGCCACTGTACGGAAGTTTGAGCAGTCTTTCGCATTTCCCTTTTTTGGTATGGGGATATAAGTTGATTTTTTCCAGTCTGATGGCCATTCTTGTGTTTTCCATATTTGCTGGCAAATGGCATGCATCACCTTGACAGCATCATCTTTTAAGATTTTAAACCATTCAGCTGGGATCCCGTCGTCTCCTGCTGCCTTATTGTTAGCAATGCTTCTTAAGGCCCATTCAACCTCACTCCTCAGGATGTCTGGTTCTAATTCATTCACCACACCGTTAAAACTATCCTCAATATTATTATCCTTTCTATACAGATCTTCTGTATAGTCTCGCCACCTTCTCTTGATCTCTTCAGCTTCTGTTAGGTCCCTGCCATCTTTGTTTCTTATCATACCAATTTTTGCCTGAAATTTACCTCCAATGTTTCTAATTTTCTGGAAGAGGTCTCTTGTCCTTCCTATTCTGTTGTCTTCTTCTACTTCCATGCATTGCTTATTTAAAAATAGTTCCTTATCTCTTCTGGCTAACCTCTGGAATTGCGCATTTAACTGGGCATATCTCCCCTTATCCCTGTTTCCTTTTGCTTTCCTCCTTTCTTGGGCTACTTCCAGTGTCTCAGCAGACAACCATTTTGCCTTCTTGGTTTTCTTTTTCTTTGGAATGTACTTTGTTGCCGTCTCCTGAACAATGTCTCGGACTTCTGTCCATAGTTCTTCTGGGACTCTGTTTACTAAATCTAGTCCTTCAAATCTGTTCTTCACTTCCACTGTATATTCGCTAGGAATGTTAGTGAGATCATATCTAACTGGTCTGTGTATTTTCCCTGATCTCTTTAGTTTTATTCTAAATTGGGCAATAAGAAGTTCGTGATCTGAGCTACAGTCAGCCCCAGGTCTTGTTTTCACTGACTGGATGGATGTCCACCACCTTTGGCTGCAAAGGATGTAGTCAATCTGATTTCGGTGCTGACCATCTGGTGAGGTCCATGTATAAAGCCATCTTTTAGGTTGTTGGAAGAGAGTGTTTGTTATACACAGCGAGTTTTCCTGGCAAAATTCTATCAGCCTGTGTCCTGCTTCATTTTGTTCTCCCAGACCATGCTTGCCTGTGATCCCTGTTGTCATTTGACTTCCCACCTTGGCATTCCAGTCTCCTGTAATGAAAATAATGTCTCTTTTTGGTGTATTATCCAGTAGGTCCTGCAGATCCTCATAGAACTGATCTACTTCTGCTTCTTCAGCAGCTGTGGTTGGGGCGTATATTTGGATCACTGTAATGTTGAAAGGCTTTCCTTGCACTCAAATTGAGATCATTCTGTCATTTTTTGGGTTGTATCCAAGCACCGCTTTAGCGAATTTCTTATTAATTATGAAGGCTACTCCATTTCTTCGATGTTCCTCTTGTCCGCAGTAGTAGATCTGGTGGTCATCTGATGTGAAGTGGCCCATTCCAGTCCATTTCAGTTCGCTGACCCCCAGAATGTCTATCTTTAGTCTTGACATCTCACCAATAACAACATCCAACTTGCCCTGGCTCATAGATCTTACATTCCAGGTTCCTATGGTGTGTTGATCTTTAGAGCATCGGATTCGTCGTTCACCTCCAGTACCGTCGGCCGCTAACCTTCCTTTCGGCTTTGAGCTAGCTGCGTCATCACATCTGGGATGCCCCTTATATAAAGTGGCAAAATCAAAGCTTGCTTTGGATGATTTGATGTTTTTATCATCCTTGTGGGAGGCTTCTCTCATGTCCTCGCATGAGGAGCTTGAGTTGATAGAGGGAGCTCATCCGCCTCTCCCTGGATTCGAACCTGCGACCTGTCAGTCTTCAGTCCTGCCGGCACAGGGGTTTAACCCACTGCACCACCGGGGGCTCCGATTCATCCTGTGCTGGATGAGTTTACTTTCCAACCACCCCAAAAAAGGCAGGTTCACATTCAACTTTCTAGGCATGATTTAACAATGTTAAAATCACTGTATTGACTGCTAATTAGTTTATTGGAAAGGGACAAAGTGTTAGTCATTACCTTTAAATCCCTACATGCTTTCAGTGTTGGCTCCTTTCCTTCTCTCATATAATTCACAGTGTACGCTCAAGTCCTCTGGGTGACATTTACTTTAGTCAGCCAGGACCAGTGGACCTCTTCAGCCACCCCTAGATTGTTGAATGACCTGCTGGAAAAGATTTAACAGCTGAATATACTGCCTGAATTTAAAACAGCAATAAAGACCCGTCTCTTCTAGCAGGCCTAGCTAAATGATTTTCAAATTTCATTTTTTTAATTATGACTGCAAAAGTGTGCACTGATTGTTTTAAAAGTCATTCCACATTGTAATGCTTTTAACTGTTAGTTGAATTATAGGGTAAATGTTTGTGATGTATTATACAGTATTTTGTTTATTCAAGTCATTAATTTTGATAATTTTTCATTCCTTTATGGATTAACTATTGTAAGTTTTATATTGTGATTGTTCTTATTTATTGTTTTTGAGTTTATCTGTTGTTTGTATGTAATTGGTATTGAATGTTTGCCTCTTTTATTGGAAACTACCCCTAGGAAATAGGGTGGGTTACAAATAAATAAATAAATAAATAAATATTTCATTGCTGTTCCCATGGATGTCTCGATTTATGGGGAGGGGAAAATAAGAAATAATCTTAATCACAATCATAAATTGATAATTAATTATGTCTAAATGAACATGCTCAATTTGTATCATTTCAATAAATGTATTAAATGTTTTAAGATACTTTATACGCCTTTGAATCCATTCATTGAATCCACTTTAGGAAAACTCTTTCATGCATTCCCTGATCCAATGTCTGATGACATCTTGATCTTTGCCCACACAATCAAAATGCTATCTACCAAGGGTTTTGTTCATCTGACCAAATAAATGAAAGTCCGAGGCCACTGGATCATGTCTATAGGTAGATGTGGCACCACTAAGTATTCCATTTGTTCAAGAACCTGTGATGTTGCTAGATAAGTGTCAGGTTGTGTATTATCATTCTGTAACTGAACTGCATTGAGCTGTTTCTGCAGTCTTTTCTTATTGATTAATTCCTAAGGAGTAGCTCAAGAGAATAGTGTCTGACTTTATAATAAATACTATAATAAAACTTTATTTTTAACCTGCCCTCTCTCCCCAAAGGGACTCAGGGCAGCTTCCAAAAGTCAAAATGGCAAACATTCAATGTTATGTGTAATGACAAAATAAAACAGAAGCAATACAAACAATTAAAACTAACAGTTAAAATAAGTAAATAAAACAACCTTGACTAAAACATAAAATCAATCAGCCTCATAAATAACACAATAGGCAGTTAAAATCTGCATAAAATATGAATATATGAAAATGTGGCTCTCCCATAAGTTAAGGTAATATAATCACTGTCAGCATCGTTAGGTGAGGTAGAATCAATAATTAACTAATCATCTTGCTCTCCATAGGCAAATGTGCAAAAGTAAGTTTTTAATTGTTTATTAAAAGAGAGGACTGAGGAGACTATTCTAATTTCTATAGGGAAGGAATTCCAGCAGGAAGGAGTGACCAAGGAGAAGGCCCCTCTCTCATTCCCACCAGCTGCGCTTGAGAAGAGGATGTGACTGAAATGAGGATCCCTTCCAATGATAGCAGTGTCCAAGCAGATTGGTTTGTCAAGTAGTCTGGCCTGAACTGTTACAGGCTTTGTTGGTAATGACCAGCACTTTGTATTTAGCCTGGAAGCAGACCGGTAGCTAGTGGAACTGCCGTAACATGGGAGTTGTCCACTCCCTGAACAGTGCTCTGTTAGTAATCTGGCTGCTGATCTCTGAACCAACTGAAGCATCCAAACTATCTTCAAGTGTAGCCCCACGTAGAGAGTGTTGCAGTAGTCCAGATGGGATGTAACTAAAGCGTGGACAACCATAGCTAGATCTGGTGTCTCAAGGTATGGGCACAGCTGGAGCACAAGTTTTAATTGTGCGAAGGTGCTCCTGGCTACTGCAGACACCTTAGGCCCCCAGGGTCAATGATGAGTCCAGGATCACGCCCAGACTAGGAGCCTGTGACTTCAGGAGGAATGTGATCCTGTCCAGGGCAGGCTGTAATCCCAAACTATGATCCACCTTTTTACTGACCAGAGATACCTCTATCTTTCTGGATTTCATTTCAACTTATTAGCTCTCATCCAGTCCCATTACTGATGATAGACACTAGTTCACGACAAGGATGGGATCCTTGGCTTTAGATGGAAAGGAGTAATAGAGTTGAGTGTTATCTGCATAAATTTGACACCAAACTCCAAAATTCTGGATGATCTCTCCCAGCGGTTTTATGTAGATATTAAACAGCATGGGGGACAGAATGGAACCCTGAGGGACCCCACAGACCACTGGTTAGGGAGTCGAACAATGCTACCTTCTGGGACTGGCAGTCCAGGAAGGACTGGAGACACTGTAAAACAGTGCCTCTAATCCTGGAGAGATGGTCCAGAAGGCTACCATGGTCGATGTTATTGAACGCAGCTGAGAGGTCCAGGAGAACTAGCAGGGACACACACTTCATATCTAGCTCTCTGCATAGATCATCCACCAAGGCGACCAATGCCGTGTCAGTTCTGAAACCAGGCCTGAAATCAGATTGAAATTGATCCAGATAATTGGCTTCCTCCAAGAAACTTTGGAGCTGAGAAGCCACCATCTTCTCTAGAACCTTGCCCAAAAGGGGGAGATTTGATACTGGCCTGTAGTTGTCCAATTGAGTGGGATCCAGTGCTGGTTTCTTTAATAAATATTTTACTACAGCCTCCTTGAAACTAGATGGCATTATGCCCTGGGTCAAGGAGGCATTGACAAGCACCTTCACTCACTCTGCCAGCCCCCTACTGGCCAATTTAATTAGCAAGGATGGGCAAGGGTCCAGAAAACAGGTAGTCACCTTCATCTCTCCGAAGATCTTGTCCACGTCCTTGGGTGCAAAAGTTGAAAAGAATCAATTAAACAGGGACAGGCAGATGCTTCAGTTACATCCACAGAGACTGCATCAACACTGGTAAGTCAGCACAGATCCAAGTGATTTTATCTGTAAATAACTTGGCAAATTAATTGCAATGGGCTGTCGATTGGTCAGGGATCCCGGGTTGAACAGGGTTTAATAGTCCTCTGGCCAATTTGAAGAGCTCTCTTGGGTGATGCAATGTTGTCAGCCACAAACTGTTTTTGTGCTACTTTCATTGGCGTGGAATAGGCTTTTAAATGAGCTCTAGACCGTGATTGATTGGATTCTCTATGAGATTTATGCCAATACAACTCTAGTCTCCATTTCGCTCCTTCGTCATCGCCAGTTTCTCGGAGTACCAAGATATGACTCTGCTTTGCAAAAGGAGACTTTCAGAAGGGAACGTGTCAACTTCCCTGGCTACCTCCGAGTTCCAGTGGACTGCCAGAGCTTCAATAGAATCACCTACTGAAGTGGCAATAAAATCCTCAAGAGCTGCCAGAAATCCATCAGGGTCCATCCTGGGCAGACCTTCCTAATCAGTCCCCCATCCCTGCAGAGGTTTAGAGCCCCGGGGAGTCTGAACTTGACCAGGTAGTAATTGGTCCATGACAAAGTAAGTGTAAAAATTCCTCCACTATACCATCACTATCATCCCATCTGGAACAGGAGTCCAGATCTACTGTGTGTTCGGTACTATGGATAAGGCCAAAAACCATTTGGGACAACCCCATGATTGCCATGGGGGCCATGAAGTCTTAAGCTGCTCCCGAGAGAGGGGCCTCCACATGGACGTTGAAGTCTCCCAGCATTATAAGCCGTTGGGACTCCAACACCAGGTCCAAGACCAGCTCAGGCAGGGAGAATGTTGAGCAGCAGGGTGGTTGATACACCAACAGAATCCCTGTTCTGTCCTGGCCACTTACCCTAAGGAGGACACATTCAAAGGTGGACAACTGTGGGATGGGACACCTGGCTAGGTGGATAGAATCCCTATAGACTACTGCAACTCCCCCTCCCTCCCCCCTCCGAGTCTTGTCTGGTGCTGCACACAGAAACCTAGTGGATGAAGTTGGGAGAGATTTATCCACCCCTCTTTCATCCAGCCAGGTATTTGTGATGCAAGCAAGGTTGGCATGCTCATCCAAAATTTAATCTTGGGTGGCCATTGTTTTTCTGTTTACCAACCTGCTGTTAAGCAGCAGGATTTTCAACCCAGGAGGTCTGACAACTTGGTTACCCAGAGTATTTGTGGGAAGAGCCCTTGTGAGCTCTGGGCCACCTCCTGCATCTCCCACGGCTCTGGAGCACAGGGATAGAATGGTCATAACCCCCCAGGAATCCCATTCATCGATGACATGTACACGCTTGGGGGCTGACTACCAGGGCTATCTGGGGGGTGGGGGTGGGGTGGAATAGTGTGTCTGGTGGGGTGGTACTAATGTTGGATCTCTAGAATGGGTACAGAATCTAAGAGCTCAGAATTTTGCTCCATATTTTCCTCTACCAGTCACTATACAGATGATAGAGGAAAATATGGGTGGGGATTGTGGAACTAGTCAATCCCTGGCATTAGGAGGGCAATGCCTCACGGAATTCTCTTAGTAACAGTTCGAAGGAACCAATTATGCTCCCAGAGAACAACTCAGGCAAGAGAATTGTTGGGTTAGAGATTATCTCCAACTTCTTTGCATCTCTCTAATCTAAACAATTGTGGGTCTCAAGTGAAATAGTTGTCAGATGGGACTTTGGACTGTTACAGCAATGGGAAAGTTGCATGACACTATTTACTACCAAATGTAATCATGACAAGATGGCTGGGTGAACAAAGTATTTCAGTAAATTATCTTCCAGCCTATATATTTTAAAATAATAATAATAATAATAATAATAATAATAATAATAATCTTTATTTATGCCTCACCTTTCTCCCTGTGGGGACTCAAGGAGGCTAACAATCTCACACTTTAGTCAAGTTTAAAAATGCAATACAAAAGCTAAAAAAATTAAATAGTACAGTGCTGTAAAAGCAGATTAAAATATAATAAATTCACTTAAAATAGCCTTTAAACTCACAATACCGACCCCACCCCCACCCCATACCGTTAAGGTGAAAAGATCATGATTTGGGATTTTGTTTTTGCTCATTGAAGGATGATTCCAACAAGCTGACATCTCTCTTTAGACCTAATTTGTCTAACCTATGATCTACTGCCTCTGGTATTTTCTTCCTCCTCACCTCCATAGATGTTCTTTGCCAACCTGTCACATCTTACATTTGTTTTGTGGTGAATTCAGGCAAAGAACATCTCTTGTTATTTTAGCTCAGGGTACAACATAAAATTAAGGCCTGGCCCTATACACACACACACACACACACACATCTGTGGGGTAGTTCCAAAAAAAGGAGTGAGTAATGGGATAATTCTCTCTTATCCCTGGTATTGAGCCTATTTTTCCCATCTCAAAAAGCAAAAGAATGCCTCCATTTGTAATCAAGAACCTTTGCATGCTTACTTAAGTCCATAGATATGAATCAGGATTGTAACATATGATTGCTTTTTCAGGTTATTCTTAAAAACATGAAAAAAAATCATGGTGGATGATCTCATTTAATGATCCAGTGGATACATCAAATGAAGACATACCATCTGGGAGTTTACAACAGGCTATTTGCCAGGCCATCTTTTGGCTCCTCAAAAGTTGGGAAAGAGGACCTGGAGTTGATAACAAACATGGGAATAAAAATGTTTAGAAGTTAGGAATTAGGGCCTGGGAACAGCGTAAGAAGTGGGGAGAAAAGGGGGAGGGCTTTTCTTTGGGATATTAATAGTGTCACTTTTTTCAGTTCTGTAATGTTCTGGATTGTGAGTGGACTTCATCCTAGAGAACTGCAGTTCAGGACATGTGGCACCTTTCACAATAAGTATGTAACTATGAACCCACTTGACAGTCATGACAACCTCTTGAGAAATCCTGTGGTTGGCAAGCAGGTGTGAAAATAGAGCTTTCTGACTGAGAATCCAGATATCCTTCCCTGAACTGCTAATCACAGGATTCTGTATGATGTTGCCATGGCAGTTGTGGAAAATAGCACTATAAATGTGTACTAAGAAGTGTTCCATGTCCCTAAGTGACCTGGATCTGTACATTGTTTAGAGAATCCAATAAAATAATTACAAGACTCCAAATATAAACAAAACACATGATAATGTAGGCAAAGGTCCAATGACATTCAATTCCACCTCAATGGATTTGAATATTATTAGGATGAAATTTTATTAGGCTGACCTAGGATTAAGCCATAGTGAAATCACTGAGGCTTCATTGTTTTTGATCATACTGTAAAAAGCATATTGTGACAAATAAGTAAAAAAAATATGATTTGCTCCTTAAATCAAGATCTCTAACAGGCAAATACACTCACTGTTCCTGTAACAGTATTTTAAAAGGGTTAAACTGGTACCATTTTGGGGGGATACTCTGGGGTTTGCAATGTTGACACGGATGCTGAAATGATGGTTCGAAGCAGCGGTTGTGGCCTCGGCCTGGCTGGACTGCATGGAAGCTAGTGTGGCACCACCACCAGATTTGTCCAGTGTGTCAGACCACTTCTGATATTAGCCTGGAGCTGTGGTTCTCACAGTGTGCTCTGTAGATCCCTTGGGGCTCTGTGAGGCATACTAAGGGGCTCTGTGCTTCCTTCCTCCTCCTTTTTCCTCCCCCTCCTGTTCCAAGGGTATGTGCTGCTGCTGCCAGCATGCTGCTTCCCTCCTCTTCCCTCATCGTTTTCTTCCTGTTCCAAAGGCATGTGCCACTGGATTACATCTTTCACACTAAACGGCCTCCTGCCCCTAATATACTTAGCAAATCCTTTATTATTGATCTTAATATTAGTAATATATTCTGTAAAATCCTTTTTTGTATCCCTCTCGTCTTCTGCTTGAATTATCCTGCATGTTCAAGTAATACCAGCCAGGCTTAAGTCCATAGTCACCTCCTTTTTGGTTGGTTTCCTGTTCTAAGAAAGCTGTTCCCAACCATTTTACAGAGGCAAAGTGACATGTGAACCGGATACATTTAAAAAAGGCTTTTAAATAGGGTAAATGGAAACACATTTACCCTATTTAAAATAAATAATTCAAAAAATAAAAGTTAACTTATTTTATGCAATGATTAAAATTGTAACTCATTAACAAGCTTAAAAATTCGGGGTTGTTAATGCCGACCTCATGTCATTCTCAATATTTAATCTATTTCTTGATTTGGTTTTCAATTGAAGAAGCATTGAAAATCCGCTCTCACAGAGATATGTAGAACCAAAGGGGAAACTTTTAAAAATTCCCTTCTAAAAAAAATTTCATAGCTCACTACTGCTTGGCGATTCCAGAGAAAACCCTTTGTGATCCCATTTGGGGTTGTGACCAATGGATTGGGAACCACTGTTCTAGGATATCTAAACTTTTTTGCCATAGCCAGAGCATACATTCAATCAGAGTAAGGGTAATTAAAAACAACCATTTTAACAACATTGTTTCCTTCTGATAGCTTGCTTATTTCATTCTCTGTCTCAAGAACTCACTGAGAATGAGAACATATTCCTGGGACTAACTTATTTTTAGTGTATGGTAGAGGCACCTTCAATAACTATGTGGAGAAACCACCCCACCCCCAAAGTAAATACTAATACAACACAATGCCATCCCTAATATACACAGAGCAACACTTGTTTGATACACCTTTCCTGTCATTCTTACAGAGGTGGATAGGTAACTGTTGGATGTTTGGGTGCTCATTGGTTCCCTCAGGGAACTTTAAAGAACCACCCGTTCCTGATACCCCTCCATTTTTAAAAAAAAATTATGCATGGGGAAAATTTCACTACATATCTGAGCATTTTAGGCAAAGAGTCAACTTCTGAGTCATTTTCTTGGTTAAAACCAATGGGGAACACACATTAAAATAAATTTTGACATAGACTCATCTATTTCTGGGATTGGCTATTGTGTTTTATTGCCTGCTCATCATCCGTTCCCACCTACACACTAATTACAAATTCAGCTTTGCTTGGAGATATTTTGCTTTGGCATAAATATTTCAACTATCAGATTTGATATCAATTAATAATTTATATCACATCAAATATGAGGAAAGGAAAAATTAGATCACTTAATTCCTTCGAGACAAAGGATATTGTTTCTGTTATATGTTATAAACACATACTTATTCAGAAACCCATAACTTTTAATGTAAATTATACTGCACATTAAGACATCATTGCTGAACGTTATAACTGGAAGACTGTATAAATTATACGTTAAGTAGACTGACTATAGCATAAATGAGCAATATTACTATAAGCAACCCTTGGTATCCACTTGGGTTTGGGATAGAGGAGCTCTGTGAAGGTGAGAGACCACAAATACAAAACCTGCTCTCTAGGAATCTCTATGTTCTTCAGCGTGGATGTATGGTGAGCTTCTGGTAGAGCTACACCGAAAGACCTAGAGATTTCTAAAGAGAACATTTTAAACAAATCTGTAAATAATCAAATTCACATAAGTCAATTCTACAAATATGGAGGTACAACTCTACAAATATTTCATATGAGGACTTCTCTCTCTCTCTCTCTCTCTTATTATCTATCTATCTTTCTATCTATTGTAATGATTAATTATGTCTCATATTCATTTTTTGAATGTACCCTTGTAGAAAGTGGGGATCTTTCTGGTAAATATGTATTGGAAACAATAAATGTTGTATCAGGCTTTGATATTCCTCATGGTATGTGACAAGGACAAAGATAAATACTGTTTTAGATGGGAATGTAATAACACTATCATATTTAATACATTGGTGTAATCAGATCTGGATGGTATAAACACAGAATATTACAGGTTTGTAAAGAAGACTCAGGCTGGATCTACACTGCCATATAATGCAATTTGTAACAGCATTATATGGTCAGAGTAGACTCATATAAAGCAGCTCAGTGCAGTTAAACTGCATTATATGGATTTACACTGACCATATAATGTCATTCCAAACTGCAGTATTAGCAGTGCAGATCTAGCCCTATTCATCCTGTTTGTTGAAAAGCTAATTTTATTTATAATACCTTGAAACAACAAATTACAACATACTGTGCAATCTTATACATGGTGTTTTCTTTTGCTGACCTGTATTTTTCTTTGATATATAAACATTTTTGAAAATTCAAATTAAATTTGGAAAATACATAATTATCCTGATTTAAAAGATCTCCAGCTATTTCCGTACAGTAGCTTAATCTTTTCAGGCGAGCCACTTGCTGAGTTCTGGCCTGGGCCTTAAGAGCTGAAAAAGGTCAAATATGCATATTCACTGCCAGCGGTTAGGACAATCTAACTAGAAATTAAATCTATTTTGTGTATAAAAGTGTTTCTCTAATTAGTTATGTCCTTTTTATTGGCTGTTTTGACTAGAGGTTAGTAGGAATAGCCATTTATGACTTGGCTTATTATGATTAGTTGATGAAGGAAAGGTCAATGTTCTCTAGACTGGAAGATCAACACAATTTTACTCTGCTAATTAGTTTGTAGCACTCGCTGCCTTATAAGAAAAATATGGTTGGATTAAATGTGCATCATGTTTTCCTAAAATGTTATCAGTCCCATGATTTCAGGGGATATACCAATATGCTTTCCCCCCCCCCCCCATTGTTATCAGTGATAATTTCTAATTTGTATCAAAACAACAATCTAATAATGACATAGTATTCACTAACCACCTTTTTAATTATCAAAAGCTTTTTTTAGAGTACTGTAAACTTATTACAAAATTGATTACTGACTGATCTTTATTCAGATTTTCCTTCATTCACTGTGAACCCATATTTATTTATTCTGAAAGATGTTAGCCCTTTCTTATCGTTAAAGAGTTCAAGGTCTTTAAAGAGTCCAAAATTGCCTTCAACAAATCAATAATTAAATAATTAAAAACATCTTTCAGTTTTAAAACATTTTAAAAAATCTCCTCCCACATTTATTTACTTTATTTATTTACTTTATTTGTATACCGCACTATCTCAGCCCGTAGGCGACTCAGTGCAGTTTACAACAGGTCAATATACAAAGTGCATAGCATTAGCATTAACATTTAAACAGTCACTAAAGCAGTTAAAACAATACAACAATACATCAGTAAATCAACATAACATCAATACATCCAAATAACTAATCCATCACGTCTCATCAGTAAAGTTATAATCCGATCTCCTCGTCCATTATTCCAGTTCCAAACTCAGTCAACTGATTGCACTGCTTAATTGAACGCCTGTTCAAAGAGCCAGGTCTTCACTCTTCTCCTGAACACCAGTAGGGAGGGAGCTGATCTAACGTCTGCGGGGAGGGCGTTCCACAGCCGAGGGGCCACCACTGAGAAGGCCCTGTCTCTCGTCCCCGCCAGCCGTGCTTGTGAGGCTGGCGGGATCGAGAGCAGGGCCTCCCCGGACGATCTTAATGTCCTAACTGGTTCATAAGGGGTGATGCGTTCGGACAGATAGGTCGGGCCAGAACCGTTTAGGGCTTTAAAGGCTAAAGCCAGCACTTTGAATTGTGCCCGGTAGCAAATTGGCAGCCAGTGGAGCTGGTGCAGCAGAGGACTGGTGTGCTCCCTGAGTGCCGCTCCTGTTAACAACCTGGCTGCTGATCGTTAGACCATTTGTAGCTTCCTAGCCGTCTTCAAAGGCAACCCCACGTAGAGAGCGTTGCAGTAATCTATACGGGATGTAACCAGTGCGTGGACTACCGTGGCCAAGTCAGAATTCCCAAGGTATTTCCCACATAAGAGTATTGTTTTGAATTCATTTTACTTTTACAGAAAGGACTTGAAAGTCTCATAAATGTGAGAATGCCCAAGGAACAACACACTTTGTGAGATGTGAAAAATGCAACTTCACAACAAGATTGCAGAGTGCATCAAAATTTCCTCCCATCTCTAATTCCTTTACATATGGAATCTGCCATTCATATTGCAGTTTGAAGTGCTCTTGTGAAGGGTCCAATCACATCTTCTTCCTGAGAAATCCTTTTGGTCCATATCTCTTTTAGTATTTCTCACCTCAAACATTTAGCCAGCATTCTATGACCACTGAATATGCTGAGCCTTTATTATTTGTAGTTTATTTAAAACCTTTCTTTTGCAAATGCTTTTTTAAGGGGGGGGGGGGAGAGTCCAGCCTGCCCATATGTCATTCATGTATTATTTATTTACTATTCTTGTATACCGCTGTATCTCAAGCCCGAGGGCGACTCACAGGGGTCCCTAAACTAAGACCTGCTGGGATAATTTACCCAGCCCCTGCCTTAAATTTTAGATGGAGGGTTGCTGTAAGTCTGAAACAACTTGAAGGCACACAACAACAATAATCCTAATTAGCTTTATTATGTCAACAGCCAAAAGCAGGCCCACACTTCCCATTGAAATACTGGTAGGTTTTTTGCACTACAAAAAAATGTACATGAATTATGGTTTTTGTTGGTTTGTTTAAGAGAACTTAAATATATGACCTATTTAAGATTTTAGTTTACTATGTTCTTGAATTTACAAAGCTCTCAAACGTTTTCAAAAATGACATAATTATATGGTTGCTGTGATTTTTGGGGGCTGTATGGCCATATTCCAACAGCATTCTTTCCTAATGTTTCACCTGCATTTGTCGTTGGCATCTTCAGAGGTTCTGTTCACTGCCAACAGAACCTCTGAAGATGCCAGGCACAGATACAGGCAAAATGTTATGAGAGAATGCTACTGGAAAAATGGTCATACAGCCTGAAAAACTCACAGCACCCCAGTGATTCCATTCATGAAAGCATTCAATAATTCATTTAACATAATTATAAATATGTTGTATCAGACAAAGCTTACTTGTATCACTATTTTATTCTGTCACTAATCAGAGGAATGAAGTGAGAGCAATAAGAGCCTCCTGGTCATGATTATAATCTGTTAATATTTGGAGACATACTGCCTTTGACATAAGGAAATATATATCCAACATGATTGGTAATTATCAATAACCTCATCCTTTTTGTTTTTTCTAATTGCCCTTTTAAATTATCCAAACTGGAGACCACTATGAGATAGCAATCCCATATATTAACTATCCCTTATTTGAAAAAAAATCCTTTTATTTGATCTTAATGTTTCACGCCATGAAAGATATGCTTTGATACTATTCCTAATTTTCTCTTTCTTTTTTTGTAAGATAAAACGTTGTAGCTTTTCCTCACAGAAAAATTGCTCCAGTTCCTTGATCATTTTAGTAATTTTTGTATGAAAATTATTTTATTGTTGTGTGTTTCATCAATGATTATTATTTTAAACTTGCTAACATTGAACCAGGCATGTGTCTGCCATCCCTAACTCGGTATCATTTATCAACCAACAAAAAAGCACTAGACATAATACATATGATTGCCTACAGGCCTGTAGCCAAGGGAGGTGGGTGGGTTAGGGGTTCAATCACCCCTGCCAAATATGACTTTTTAGGTCAGTGTCTCCTGATCTGGCATGAAATCTCAACAAGACCCTGAAATTACCATCATTGTGAAAAAGTTCTTCACAGGTAATATGTCCTGTATCATTGCTTTCTCTTAAAGCCAGTTCTTGTCACCCAGAAAGGATCATAGTTTCCACAATTAGCAGAAAGTTCTTTAATAATAATAATAATAATAATAATGATAATAGACTTTCTTTATATTCCAATTTATTTCCCCAAGGACATTCCAACAGACGTCTGGTGTTGTTTTGTAACAACTAAATTAGCAATTAAGAGACATTTTCATTTTTTAAGCTTTTAACTTTGTAACAAAAATTGAAATTTGATTTAATTAAGTATATGAAATATAGAATAACTAATATAATTTAAATTATTTTGTGTTATGGACCTACTCTTAATGATTCGCTTGAAAATTGTTTCAACGCCCCCTCCCCTTCCATCTTTTTCTGGCTACAGCCTTGATCAGCTATAATAAATAGCTAGAACAGTTACAAGTGCCATTGATCCTTAAATAACCCTTTTTTAAAAAAAATAGGTTGCAGTGTTCTTCTCTATTTTTTGATCAGAGTGCAATTTATCTTTTAAGTCTCTGTCCATACAGTTGATCCAATTAGCACATCAAGCAATTTACAAATATTACAACACCCACATGAATAACTTCCCAACAGAGAAGCAAGCATTTTGGCAACTTTCATATGGGGGCTTGAAATTGCTCTTCAATTGCTTCCTACTCCAATTGTGATGGACAATTTATTTACTCTGGATGAAAGTCTAAGCCCAAACATTCAGATTTCCTTCTTTCCAAATTGCAGTTGGCCTTCTGTCCAGCCATCCAGCCATTCAGAATCTATATCCACTTTTCTAACCCATGAACAAACAAGATATGAAGAGGACTAAACATGAATTGTTGAGGTCCCGTCCCCGTCCCCCCCGAGTCAGCAGAGTAGCAGGAAAGCAATTCAAGAAAACAGACTGACACAACTGTTTTTATTACATGGTAACTGATCAAGATTTTTTAGAACTCTGACAGTGTTCTTAGCATAAGGATGAGTAAAAAAGAAGGTACACATTAAGCCAGTCTGGCAAAAGATAGGTTTGTTTGGATTATGCTGCTTTGCATGCAGTTCCCATGGAAACATACTTTCCTCTGACTGAGAACCCCCAAAAACATGACAGCATGACTCAGAGAAGAGGAAGTCCTCAGCAAAACAAAAAGAAAACCTTAACATTTGCTTCATATGTGGCTAAAGAGTAATGAAGATTTTTTTGGTTACCATTTGCAAGTGTTTTTAAGCATATCCAAAGAACTGGCCTTTTAAAAGCTGCACCATATCACAAGCTTTTTTGGAATGTACCTCTATTTTAAAGGTAGCTTACTAGCCAACATGGGTGATAATGGCTAATCGATTTTTAATAAGCAATATAAGCCTAATTTTCATTTAGATGCATAGATCTGGTTGTGGTGCATAACAATGAACAGTTGTACTGATAGATGTATGATATGTTTTTAATGGTTTTTATATGGTTTTTATAATGTTTATGCTGAATGTTTTAATTGTATTTTTATGAATATGTGGCATCAAATTGCTGCCAATCTGTAAGTTGCCTTAAGGCAGAGAAAGGCAGGCTAGAAATACCTTTTTTTTTTTTTTAATAAATTTTTATTGATTTTCCAAAAAAAAAAGTTACAGACAGTGATAAGTAGAAAAGTGTGGGGAGGGGAAAAAAAGGGGGGAGAAGAAGCCGAAGATCCCGAAGGTCCGAAAAATCGAAAAAGAAAAAGAAAAAAAAAAAAAGGGGGTAAAATGATTTGTGTTCAGTGCGTGACTTCCCAATGGCTCCTGGGGTTGAATTTGGCAGGGGGAGGTTTGTTGTAACCTCCTTCTGCACTTTCCATAAAAAGAGGAAAAAAAAATTTAAATGTCCTGTTTACGACTAAACTTCTTTAGTCTCTGTGTTTCTATCTATTGGACAATTCGATTTGCAGGGGGATATTCTTTTTTATGATGTAGTCCTTGAAGCCTGACCAGTCCATTTCTTTACATGTTCCTTTCATCCTTTGTGACAATTCTTCCATTTGGACTATATCAAACAGTTTTAGAGTCCAGTCCTCAATGGTAGGAATTTCCTTTAATTTCCAGACTTTCGCCAGAAGAATCCTTGCAGCTGTACTCAATAAAAATAAGATCTTATCTTGGTTTTTGGTTAGTTTATGTCGTGTCATGCCAAGTAAATAAGTCTCTGGTGCTATGGGGAAGTGTATTTTAAGTATTTTTTGGGTCGCTTGATGAATTTTATTCCAATATTTTTTTATTTTTTTGCATGACCACCATAGGTGGAAGAAGGAGCCCTTCTCTTTACCACATTTCCAGCAGCTATTTGATTGGTTTTTGTTAAATTTTGCTAATTTGACTGGTGTGTAGTACCAGCGGTAATACATTTTATACCAATTCTCCCTTAACTCGTTTGCTATTGTATATTTTATTTTGGTGTTCCAGATCTCTTCCCATTCTTTTGTCGTTATCGAACGTTTTATATCTTTTGCCCATCTAATTTGGCATTCCTTTATTTGTTCCTCCTCTGTAAACCAGCATAATAATTGCTGGTATAGAATTTTTATCAGTTTATTGTTTTTCCCGAGTGCCTTATCCCAAATGTTTTTGTCTTGACTAAAGCCTGTTTTCCCGTCTTCTTTGAATTCCAGTGAGAGTTGATGGTATTGGAGCCAGGTTAGTTTTGGGGCAAGTTGTTTTACTTCCTCCAATGTTTTTAATTCATATTTTCCTTCGATATTTTTTTTTAAAATTTGATTATACGTAAGCCAATTCTCTTCACCGAGTTCTCTCCTGTGTCTCGCTTCCATTGGCGAGATCCATAATGGCACCTTCCTGTATAGTCTCATTTTATATCTTTCCCAGGTTTTTATTAGGGCTGCTCTGATATAGTGATTATTAAAGTTTCTTTCAGTTTTTCTTTTGTCATACCACAAATAGCCGTGCCAACCGGCTCTCAAGTCGTGGCCTTCTAAGTTCAGTAGTTTTGTGTTTTTTAAAGTCGCCCAGTCTTTGATTCCCACCATATTACATGCATCGTAATATATTTTAAAATTTGGTAGTCCTAATCCCCCTCTTTTCTTTTCGTCTGATAATATTTTAATACTGACTCTAGCTTTTTTATCTTTCCATATAAATTTGATAATGTCTGAGTTCCATTTCTTAAAGAGATAATCATTTCTAATGATTGGCAACGTCTGAAAAAGGAATAGCAGTTGTGGCAGAATTTTCATTTTAATTATGGCAATTCTGCCTAGGAGCGAAAATTCTTGGTGTTTCCATTTTTCTAAGTCTTTTTTTATTTTCCCCCATAGGGTCTCATAATTGTTCTTTATTAATTTTGTATTGTTTTGTGTGATATATACACCTAGGTATTTTATTTTTTTCTCTACTTTCATCTCTGTGATTTCTTGTAGTGTTTCTTTTGCTTTTTTATCCATATTTTTGGTTAATAATTTGGATTTTTGTTTATTTAATTTAAAGCCAGCTAATTTGCCGAATTCGTCTATTTTCTTTAGCCATAATTTTATGTTTTCCAATGGGTTTTCTATTATACACACCACATCATCCGCGTAAACTCTTGTTTTGTATTGATGTTTTAAGATTCTCATACCTTTTAAATCGTTATCTTTGTTTATGTTCCTAATTAAGATCTCCATTATCATGATAAAGAGGAGCGGGGATAAGGGACAGCCCTGACGGGTTCCTTGTGTAATTTGAATTGGTTGTCTGACTTCTTGACTGTTTAGTATTAAGTTTGCTTCCTGTGTTGTATATATCGCGTCAATGGCATTTCTGAATTGATACCCCATATCTAATTCTCCTAATAATAGTTTCAGAAAACTCCAATTAACCCTATCGAAAGCCTTCTCTGCATCTATAAAGAGAAGTGCCATCTGTTTCTCGTTATGTACTTCGTAATATTCGATAGTATCTAATAGTATTCTTGTATTATCTTTAATTTGTCTGCCTGGTAAGAATCCAGCTTGTTCAGTGGAGGCCCATTCTTTTAAGAAACCTTTTAACCTTTCTGCCATAATTAGAGAAAAAATTTTGTAATCAGTATTCAATAATGATATTGGTCTATAGTTTTTTATCTCCATAGGATCCGTCCCTTCCTTATGTATTAATGTGATGTCTGCCTTTTCCCACGTTTTTGGGATGATTTTATTTTCCAGGGCGTTATTTAGAATGTCCTTCAGGAGGGGGGTAATCTCGTTTTGGAAAGTTTTATAAAAGAGAGGCGTAAACCCGTCTGGTCCGGGGGTTTTGTTAATTTTCAGCTTTTTAATGGCATACTCTATTTCAAATGTGGAGATTGGATTGTTTAAAGTTTTTCTCTGTTCTTCTGTTAGTTTAGAAAGCTTTGCTTCTCCCAGATATTTAGTAATAGATTCGTTTGGAATATTTGTTTTTTTATATAGTTCTTGATAAAATGTTATGAAGTGTTTTTCAATATCCTTTTTCTCGGTAAGTATCTTATCTTTCGTTTGGATTTTTGTTATAAATTGTTTCTGTTTACGTATTTTCAATTTGTTGGCTAACATTTTCCCTATTTTGTTGGCGTTTTGGAAGTAGTTAGTTTTTGTATATTTCAATTGTTTTTCTAAGTTTTCTGTTTGTAGTAATTGAAATTGTTTTTTCAGAGCTTTTAGGTTCACGGCTACTTTTGAGTTCTTAGGGTTCTTTTTTAGAGTTTCCTCTGTTTTGCTTATTTTTTCTGTTAGTTCTTTTATTTCTTTATGTTTATTCTTTCTGTGGATTGCCTCTTGTTGTATGAGATGGCCCCTCATGACAGCTTTCATAGCGTCCCATTGTATTGTTTTTGAGGTTTCCTCCCCCTTATTAAACTCTAAATATTCAATTAGTAGTTTCCTATTTAGTTCAATATCCTTTTCTTTTCTCAATAGATTGTCACTCAATCTCCATTTGTGTATGATCATCTCTCCTTTTATTAAGAACTCCAATGCACAATGGTCTGAATGAAGTCTTGCTAAGATTTTTATTTTGGTGATCTTAGTTATCAGTGAATTTGTTGACCAGGCCATATCTATTCGTGACCATGATCTATGTCTGTCTGAATAGAAGGTATAGTCCTTCATCACTCCATTATGATGTCTCCAGATGTCTTTCAGATACAGTTTCTCTAATTGTAGCCGAAAATTTTTTGGCAGAAGGCTAGATTTGCTTTTCCCTTTAGGTTTGCCACCAGTATCATAAGATTTATCTAAATTTAGATCTACCACCCCATTAAAGTCCCCAAGTAATATAAGTTCATTATAGTCACATTCTTCAATCTCTTTTTTCAGATCTTTCATAAATTTCACCTTTGAGCCATTAGGGCAATAAATATTACAAACCAATATTTTTAGATTCTTTATTTCAATTAGAATTCCAATATATCGACCTTCTTTATCTTTAAAAATTTGCTGGGGATTAAGCCAATTTTTCACATATGTCACCACCCCTCTTTTTTTTTGGTTGCAGGAAGCATAAAATTCTTTTCCTAATTTTTCTTGCACCAAATATTTGGCATGTTTGTTGGTAATATGGGTTTCCTGGAGTGCTATTACATCCAGGTTTTTTTGTCTTAAGTAATTGAATATTTTCTTTCTTTTATTTGGGGAATTAATTCCATTTAAATTATTTGAGTATACTTTGATGTCCTTATTCATGTGTTGCTTCTGGCATTTCGGGCATTTCCCACTGTATCACTTCCTGGGGCAGCACCAGTTGATAATTTTCGGGGGAGAATTCGCGTAGTCTTTTGTTTTCTCTTTCTTCTTGGCTTTTTTTCAGTTTGCCTATTTTTCCTGTGTCATCTTCTTCTTCTGCTACTATTGTTTTCTCCAAGTTTCCTTTTGAGTCTTTGCGTTGTTTTCCTGGTGTATTGCCATTGGGTTTGATTTTTATGAAATCTGTGTAAAAAGCTCTAGCCTTTTCCTCTGAGTTTAGCCAGAATCTTTTTTCATTTAACGTGACGGAGATGCCTTCCACTTTCTCCCATCTGAATTTGATTTTCCTTCTATTCAGCTCTTCCGTTAAAAATGTATATTTCCTTCTCTTTGCCAGAGTTTGCTGAGAAACTTCTTTCATAATCGTAACTTTCTGATCTTTATAATATAGAGATTTTTTAGAGTTCTCTTTTAGGATCTCGTCCCTTGTGCTCTTCCTACAGAAGGTCAGAACCACATCTCTGGGAGTTTTGTTTCTCTTTGCATATCCCGTCGGGACTCTGTATACTCTATCCACGCCCTGGCCAATGGTTTCAATTTCGACGTCTAACAACTCTGCCAGCAATTCAATCAGGATTTGTTTTAGATTTTCATTCTTAAATTCTACTAAGTTTCTTATTCTTAGTTGGTATTCAAGTTCTCGGTGTTCCAGTAGCTCTATCTGTTGTTGTGTTTTCTGGGTTATGTTTTCTATTTTGTTTATCCGATGCTCCATTTTCCCTTGGGTTTGGGTGATTTTCTGGTTCTCTTTTTTCATCTTGTCCACATCTTCTTGTATCTTGGCGATGTCTTCTTTCAGGTCTTTTTTCATTTTCAGTAGTTCTGCTTGGATTTCTTTGTGTTGCCTGTCCTGTTTTTCGAAGATTTCTTTATGTTGTTTGTCCTGTTTATTCGAGAGTTTTAAGATTTCCGCCAATATGTCTTTAAGGCCTGTCTCTTTGTTTTCCTTATTCTCTTTGGCTTCTTTAGTGTCTTTAGGTATGGTCTCGTCCGTTAGGGAGTCTCTTTTGGTCAGTAGTCTGGCCTGTTGTGCTGATTTACCTTTGTTGCCTTGCATCTTTAAATTAGCTAGTTTTCAGTGTGTGTGTATGTATAAATATATATGTTCTTCTAGTTCCCTATCTATCCAATAGTGCTGTTTTCTTCTTGGTGTGTATTTTGTATGCCGTCTCTGTCGTGTCCTCTTTAATTCCAGAAAATTTGTCTAGTCAGAAGGTCCAATCTAATATGTCGTTTCTTCTTGGATCAATCTATTTAATTATGTATATTTAAGTTTACCTAATTGTGTGTGTATATATGTATCTCTGTATGTCTGTGTTTTATTTTGTTTTACTTATTGAGATTTTATTTTACTTTTAATTTAATAATTTTTTTTTATTATTATTTTATTTATTTAATTATTTGTTTAATTATTATTTCTTCTAAATTAAATAATTTCTTCCTTACTTGTATTTTCCGTGGCTTTAAATCATCCTCCTCAATTTCCGTTGATTTATTCTCTTCCGTTTTCACTAATTGGGCTTCTTTCTTTTTCTATCTTTGATTTCCTCTTCGTGGTCTCGCGATGCTTCCTGTCTTGTTTATTTCCGACGGGGCTTGAGTGTCTCGTGGGAACTTGAGATATCTCGCGTTGAAACTCCAGTGTCCTGTAGTTTCCTGAAGTCTCGCGATGTCTTCTGAGGCTTCCTGAAGTCCCGCGGTGTTACGCTCGCCGTACGCGCTCTGTCCCCGCTCTCTGGGGGGGGGGGGTAGTCCGATTACTGCTGCTTGGCCGCTCTATTTCCAGAGATTTTTTCCTAGCTTTTTGGCATTGGATGCTTCTGAATATATTAGTTTGTCATTAGTTTGTCTTTGAACCGGTAATGGTTTCTTTGTTCAGAATCTGTCCCGGTCCCTTATAATCCCTTTAATCTGCAGGCTTTAGGATTCTTATGATGCCTAGTAATATCTTTGAACTCTTTTTCCCCGGCCCGCTATACCTGTGCTAAGCCTCGGCTGAAGGCCCCTTTAAGAGTCTCCTGCCTCCGCTTGGCCGCGGTTTTGCCGTCCCTTTCGGGAGGGAGCGATACGCTCTACCCAGCCTGGGGGTTGTTGAGGTATTGTGCAATAGATCTATCTTCGATGCTCCAAATCAAATCCTTAGTCGATTATGGGTCACCCGCGGAGCTTATTGCTTTTGTATGCTTTTGTCTTATCCTGCTTGTAGCTCTTGCTGATCAGTGAGCCGGTGGTTCATGGAGAGGTTGGAAGACCGAATGGCTTCCTGCTCAGGAGTGAGTCTGCCCTCGTGTGCCCGTTGCCGGGTGTTTTCGGGTGTCCCCTTGAGGAGGGCACCTCCTAAACACCGTCGGCCGATCGGCACCTTAAGGACCTTGCCTTTGAAGACCTCAAACCGTCTATCAGAGGGGGGATATTTTCCCCAGACTCACCAATCCTTGCTGTTCGCGAGGCGCGCTCTCCGAACACGTCCTCCATGCAGCAACCACCAACCGGAAGCTTAAATACCTTAAATAAATAATAAATAATAATAAATAGGGACTAGAAGCATTTCTCCAGTCATTCATTCATCCCAACACTTCCCTTTATCAGTAAAACCTTTTATTATTTTATTCAGGTATTAACTCAACACATTTATCTGCCTGAAGTGGAGTCCAAATAACATCCACTAAGACTCTCAGTCTTCATCTATTCCACCATCATGGTACCACTGTTATGGTTTCCCTTGAAGCAGGTCACTTCACCATGGAACAAGGCAGGGTGGAGCTTTACTTATTCTGCGTTTTCATATCTTCCAGCTCTTGCCTTTCTTATTGTGGCTATTGCATTTTTAATGTCTGGTGTCAGACAACCAATATTTCATAATGCAGACTGGCTCAGATTATGTTGTTTTCCAAGGAAAACAATCGTACTCCACCTCCACCCCAAGTCAAAGTATTTATCTAAAGTCAGCTAAATTGTTTTGATGAAACATTGACAAAGCAAACCATAAAATTTTGGGCAGAAATACAGTAACATCTATCCTCATCCCTAGTCATAAAATCATAAAAATTAAAATAATGACTTTTAAATTCACCCAAAACCTTTCACTGCATTTTGTGGTTAAAGCTAGCTTATTTATTTATTTATTTAAAATATTAATGTAATGTCTAAATGACAAATGTGCTCATGTTTTTTTTAAAAAAAGTTAAAAAAAAAAGACAAAACCAAAACCACAATTTACAATGTAGGATAATCTCTGCCGGAGAGTCTAAAAGGCAATATCTACTCCAGAACTAGGTTTAGAAACTGGGTACAATAATGGAGGCAGATTCAGTGTTATTTAGAAGTATCTGAAGTTGGTCAGCACTCAAATGAAAATTAGGAAAATTAGGACAATAGAATTTGGGTTCTGTGGAGTTGCCTTCTTCAGGAGAAGTTGAAGCAGCTCCAATTTTAAAGAGATTGGTATTTGGCCATCCTTCAGGAATGCTTCGATCATTTTAAGGATCAATTCCTAATACCAGCTGGTAAATATTGACTGCATTGAACCAAGATGGGCAAGTATAATAGAATCATAGAGCTGGAAGAGACCACATGGGGCATTTAGTCCAACACCCTCCCATGCAGGAAAAGCACCTGAATGAGTGACTAGATAGATGGAACTATACTCTCAGTTCTCAACAACTTTCAGGAGAGGTAAGGAAATAATTTTACAACACAACTAGTGAACTGATGGCATGAAATAAACCTGTACTAGGTTACAGTTTTTTGAAATTGCATTGGGATACTGCAGAAATTAATTTCTCTTTCCTAACCAAAATTTTAGGAACTAAAGAAAAGGAAGTCTCCTAGATCCAGTCAATGTGAGTTTTCCCCTCACTTCTGCAATGATAATGTCAATGAAAATTGGTATTATAATTATTTAGGAAAGCCAAAGAGTCTGCAAATCACCAAGAGCCTTTCTTCCTTTGAGACTGGATAGAACAGAATATACTGTGGAATAAAAAATGGAAACGAGTCAGGTTCAAAAATAGAAACGAGTCAGGTTCAAAAATGGGAACTAGCATCCATTTAGTACCCTTGGGCATAATTCCAATTTACTCCTTTTTTTGCCACTGTGGAGATCAGAACAACCGAAAACCCTGCACCTGCTTTTTCAGTGTGGCAGCCCTCCAACAACATCCAATATGGAAATCCATATCGGTGGAAGGCAAGGACAACAGCAAAGATACATCAAGCTAGTGGATACACTATAATAACATAACCCAGAGGGAACTTCTAAGCCTCCTGGGAGGACTCTGATGTTGCTGGATAATAATGTACAGAGCAAGTATATGTCTCTTGGTGCAATATTTTGATCTGAAATTATTAGGAAGAAGAAAGAACTGGCATGAAAGAATTAAAATATGACAACTTTGCAAATGGTTTGAGAAAATACCTAAAATATTTTCTCAATATTTCAACCAAAGGTCTTATGCAATTAAGCTTGACCAAAATAAAATGTTTCCAAGGTGTGTTTTTTGCAAGCATTTCAGAATAGCATTACTATATTCTGAGCAAACGTATTCAAACTGAATTCCCCTCTTGTGAATTTTCTGTAGAAAGTCTGAAAGGGATGCTTAAGACTCCTGAGAAGCAATACTATATCTGATCAATCTAGAGCAGGCATGGGCAAACTAAGGCCTGGGTCCCTTGGGCACTTACCTCAGGCCCTCCTGTCCTCTCGACATAAGGCCACAGTGACCTGCCACATCCTTATGCAGAAAGGATGGGGGAAGCAGCTGAGAGCCCTCTGGAGTGCTATCAGCCAATGCATGTCTTGCCTTCCTCCTGGCATAAGATGTGAGCGGTCCTATCCTTATGCTGCGAGGACAGCCTGAGAAAGGCATGCAGCGGCTGACAACCCTCCCAAGCACTCTCAGCCATCACCTGTCTCGCCCTCCTCCTGGTGTAATGCTGAGAAAACAGTCCAAAGATTGGGGGAGGGGGATCAGGGAGGAGGATTGGGGCAGTCACCTCATGTCTCATTTCCCTCCTTATCCCATCCTTATGCTCAGAGGACAACCTGAGAATGACCCAGCCCTCGCCTGCCTCTTTCCAGCCCCGCCCTCTCCCAGGCCTTCTCTCTTCCAGACCTGTCCCTCCCGGCCATTGATTACTTTCAATAAATCAAATCCAAATACATCACAAAAACCACCATGAGCTGTATAATCAGCAAACATAATGCATGTTACACATTCATTCAGTTATATGTATGAATGAATACAGATGCTTTTGTAAAGCCCAGCAGTTAAAACTATTATTTGTCCCACACATTCATTCTATAGTATTGTGGTTACAGCATTCAAGTGTACTGAAAGAACGAACCAACTCCTTGATACCTGAATTCATAGATGCATTGCAGTTCCTTTGAATCGAGCCCAAGGCATCAGGAACAACATAGCACAATACCGCATAGACTAAATTGTCACTCTACCACAGTGAATGTTGTGTGGGAATTTAAAGGGCCCAGCATTGGTTGAAGTGCAACTATTATACTGTGTAAAGTGTTATTCATTTAACTTTAAGAATTTATAAACTGAGCTTTCAATTCAAAAACTGGATATCAGATGAAAATGCTTAAAATTAACACCATGCAATATTAAAATATAAAACAATAAAACTAAAATCAAATCCAGTTGACCACATGCTCTGGGATTAGAGACATGGGATGCCTGTAAAAGTGGAAAAGGTGAATAAAAATTATTTTTGTTAACCAAAGGAAACACTTTTGTAGGAATCTCTAGGCCCTCTAGTGCAACTCTACAAGAAACCTCAGCTGGAAGCTGACCATAGAGCCACACTGGAGAATAATGATATAATAATGATATAATAATAATAACTTTATTTTTCTACCCCTCCCCCCATCTCCCCGAAGGGACTCGGAGCGGCTTACATGGGGGCCAAGCCCAGTAACACAGAGTTAAAAACATAGCATATAAAATATAACAATAATATAAAACAGCATAAAACAATATTATAACAATAATAAAACAGCCATCATAAGCAACAGCCAAGAACATACTTCAAGTCTCGTTGTGGGAGGCGGGCTGGAGTACAAACAGAGTAGAAAAAAGGCTAATCAGTAAGATGCTTAGATCATGTAGCAACATAAGGATAAAAGCAAATTATAACAGGGACATCAAATGCACAATGGAACATCCACGTCTTTAATTCCTTACAAAACGTGGTTTCTAGCCTGATCTCCTTAGTGAGGGAGTTCCAGAGCTGAGGGGCCACCACTGAGAAGGCTCTTTCTCTCATCCCCACCAACTGTGCCTGAGACGGGGGTGGGAGTGAGAGAAGAGCCTCCCCAGAAGGTCTTAGAGATCGTGTGGGTTCGTAGGGGAAGATGCGGTCATGTAGATAGGCAGGTCCTGAACTTAGAATGAGCTGAAAATATAATCATTATAAATGTGCAGGAAAATAAAATCTTTTCTACCTGGTGTTGAAAGGAGCACTGTGTTGACAAGAGATGTTCCTCTATTGGGAGTTCATCATGAACGTGGTATATCACCACCAAGAAGTTTTCTTTTCTATATATGTATAATTGATGTGACAGAGCTCCATCTAGATCAAAAACAGTTTTCACTGTCAAATACTGTGCTTGTTGAAACTTCCAAACTACTTCCAAAGGCAGTCCTAAGAAAAACACATCACAGTAATCTAATCTGGAGATGATTAAAACATGGATTTCCCCATCAAGAGAAGTGTGCAGCTCACCAATCAACTTGTGTCTCTAGTGAGAATTGTAGATCAAAGAGGCAGAAGAACTTGCAAACACAGGCAGAAGATCCCTTCTAGCAGAGATGGACAACTTGGTGTTATGTATGTAGGATTTTTCCATCTGTACTCTCACCTCAGACCATAATGGCGCTCTTGGAATGACCAAATATGATATTGTGAAGATTTTTTTTCAAATAGATAAAGAAAGGGGATATCATAAATATATATCACAGGGGCAGGGAGTTCATTCCTTTACAATATAGTTCTGCTTGCATTCAAGACATCCAATTTGTGAATTGAAATCCCAGCAATGAATATTTACAGTGTACCTGGCACACATTTTCATTTTAGTAGGTAGTAAAACCCTAAATATCCAATAGGCATCAAATTTTATTTGATCTTGGAAGCTAAACAGGATTAGCCCTGGTTGGTACTTGAATGGGGTGCCACCAATGAATAGCAGGTACTGTAGTTTATATTTTAGAGGAAGAAACTGGCAAACTACATCTGAATATCCCTTGCCTAAGAAAACCCTATGAAATTCATGAGCTTGCCATAAGTCGCTAGGCAATTTGAAGGCACACACATGTAGTAAACCACCTAGCTTTCTTCTAATTATGTTTGGGTTTTAGTCTGCAGTAAGCTTTGCTGCCTTATCTTGACATTTCCCCAGGAAGTTTGCTACAGACCTACTAGTGAACAATTTTAATGAAGCTACTTTTTGTCTATTGAATATAAAATTATATTTTACAGTGTGTGTGTGTGTGTGTGTGAGGGGGGGAAGTTTATGAATATTTTAGTCATAATGAGCTATAACAAGCCATTTGAATTGCTGTGCTGAATTGTTCTGTGAGCCATTCTCTTGAAACTAAATTGATGGGTGACATTTAGTTTACACAGTGGATATTATAATAGATGAAATAATTTGGAAACCTAAATTGCTAATAAAGAGAATAAATAATGACTTATAAATATGTTAACAATCTAGTCTTATATTCCTATATTCTGTTCTTGAATATATATATACGCTTAAAAGAAGTAGGAAATAAGAAATTTGATATCAGGGGTTTTTTTTCAGTTAAAAGAATTCATCCATGCAATTTCAAGGAAAAAAGAAACAGTTTTAAAATAATAGCTTAACACTGGGCAAAAACAAATCGAATCCTACTTTAATTCAAAGTTAGTCCTGACAACTATAGAGGTGGGATAAGGAAGAAGCAACCCTACAAAATGTGTACCAAATCCTGTTATCCTTCATGCTTAGCCATGTTGCCAGGACTAAAGGGAATTGCAAACTGTAACCGAGTAGCCTACCTTACAAGGTTGGTGTACAGGCAGTAACAGGCCTGGCTGGGAAAAGCTAAGGAGAGCAGGGGGAGGAGCAATCAGGCAGCTTCATAGCTGGAAATGCAGTCTGATTGGCTGATGAAATTGGAGGGAAGGGCAGAACCAGAGGAAAAGAAAGCTGTGAAGCCTGAGTTTTGTCAGTTGGGAGCTGGAGTTTGAACAAGGAGTTGGTTTAGGATATTTGAAGGGGAAGGAAGGAAGGAAGAGTTTTGGGAACTATTATTAGAAAGATACCTCTTTGAGGAAAGTAATTAAAGCCTTCAGGGAGAAAGAGTAAGAAATATAGTGGACCTCTATAGTTTTAATGTGCTGGTGTTGAAGCCTCAGAGAAAGAGGATTCAAAAGGTTTAAAACAACTTGTTCGTATTCCTGTGTGTGGAACACTGTTTGCAAGAAACTCTTGATATAAAACCATTCTTTGTATAAGTAAATCCTGGCTGACAACCTATCGAAACCATTACACTTCTTTAATGTTCAAGAATAAAATAAACACCACATTCCTGTTTTTATTTCACCTGAAGAGTTGGTGTGTCTTCTTGAACATCCTAGCAAGGAGGTGACCTAAGGTTCAATAAATGGTGGCAGCAAAAGAAACCTTAATAATGAATTGGTGGCAGCAGAGAAATATATAACATCATAATCATTCTATATACTGTATATATAACACGATTATGATGTTATATATTTCACTGCTGCCACCAGTGTGTGTGTGTGTGTGTGTGTGGGTGTGTGTATGTATGTGTGTATATATATGGTTGTAGTATCTTACTGTCCTGTCTTGTATGTGTCCTTGTTCCTTGGCCTTGTCGCTGGTATAATCCCTTTGCACAAACCAATAATATATATCACCAGTCTTGGGGAGAGCAAAGTACAGTTCATGGGACACATGGTGCTTTTTTTTGCCCCCATACCCACACATTCCTAAAATATTTATGAGAAATGTTTTTTTCTTGTATTGCTTCCCAAGAGCCCACATTGCTGTGAAGTCTTCTGGGAGCACCACTATCCATTTTATAGCATTCTGAAAGGAAACCTCGCATTTTAAAGCTAATTTTAAATCATTACAGTTATTTCCTGATTTGAAAAAAATGTCTTGTATAGACTCAAAGAAAACCTCTGGAGAATTAAAAAGAGGAATGGAAGTTTCCTCCACTGTCCCCGGGTTTTTCGACCTCCATGTGAGGAGGTCTCTTGAGTGTACCCACAGGGTTTACAAGTATTGCATTTTTTAAAAAGAAACTGACAAGTCAATTCAATTAGATCAGAGACAAAAGTGTTAGCATTGGTAACATTATAATACACACATGCCACATTTTCCTTTAAAAAGTAAATATAATTTACATAATGTTGAGTTCTAACTGAAGTTCCATGCCGATTTGGAGCATTATCAATTCATTCAAAATTACTGGGCAGACTTTATTTTATCCAAGCAAAAAACAGTAGACACTAATTGGAATGGTTTTGCTCTTTCTGAAAATTCTCTTCTTTCCTTTTAAACATTGCTGAAGCTTAAGCTACAGCCTCATAATTTACTCAGAACCATTTACAGGAACAATGTTATACAGCATGAAGACATTATTTAGAAATGCAGTGGATGGCACTGTTGGTCTGTAATTATGAGACACTGGGGAATGCAAATCTTATAATATTATATAATTCAACAAAATGCATTGGATACATCTCAGGATGCACAGGCAGGGCATAAGCCTTAAGAAATGGCCTTAGGGAAGGGAATTAATTCATCTCTTTTATCACATCTAGTTTATTGAATAATGGTGCAAACTGGATTTAACATTAATATTGATTCCCACATTTGAATGTACTAGAACTAGCTTGACTTGGCTTGAATTATTAAAACTCAGTTTTCATTTTGTGATTATCTGGCTGGTGAAGATACTGAGGCAGTGGAAAGACCTGTTTCTTTTGATGACATGCACAGTCTGGCTAAGATCATCAGGGACATAACTAAGTAGAATATTCATGAATCAATATATTTTCTTCTTGGAAAAATGGATAAGCATTGCTGCATCCTGAGCATATCTTTGGTGCATATAACTTCCATAACCAAGCTATAGCTTTATCATGTCCTCTAGACAAAGGAAGAGTGTTCTGATGAAACTGGAAGGTGTTATGACTGAAGCTTCCAAAGTATCTTTGACCTGAGAGACATCAGATAGATTCAGCCTATGCATCAATTTAACCTTGAATGAAGAAGAGTAATGAGACTAG
This sequence comes from Anolis sagrei, assembly GCF_037176765.1. Lineage (NCBI taxonomy): Eukaryota > Metazoa > Chordata > Lepidosauria > Squamata > Anolidae > Anolis > Anolis sagrei. The sequence continues at coordinate 85,780,330 of NC_090023.1, read as the reverse complement.
ATAGACCTGCAAGTTCCATTTTAAAAGCAGGCAGATTCAGTAATATAATATGTTTCTTCTCATTCATATACAAATAGAAAATTCTGCTTTTTAGTTGTACAGTGCAAATTGTGGGTACAACAGGACATTTTGATAAGGAAAATCAGATCCCAAGACCACTTATTTCCCTGGCCAACCCAAGCAGAACCAAAAACTATGCTTGCCTTGGTGCTACTCGGTTTTCTTTTAATAGGTCAGGTAATTAAAGAAAATTGAAGAGAAAACCACCTCCCACTGTGGCTATAGTGAGCTTGTAGGACTTAAGCTATAGCAATTCTTCAGCCCGGACTGTTCTTCCCATGGATTACAGGATTGCTATATGCATCACCATAAGATTGTTGTATAGATTACTATCTTTTAACACTTGTTTCTAATATATCTGCCTTACGTTTATATCTATATATCTATTAGGCATGTGTGATTGATTAAAAATGTTTCAAAAGTCATTACAAAATTAGTGGGTGCTGGTGTTTGGTTTCTGAAGTGTTTCTGAAATATCATTAGTAAATTTTTGTTACTATAAAAATAATGAAATTTTGTTGCTTTTTTGTTATAGTAAGTGTGCATGTGGTGAAACTTCAGTGGCTTCTGTCTCCCTCATTTTACAGCTATTAGGATGAAACTTGCTACAATGGTAGAACACATGTACCATTGTTAGCCCATCAAGTTTTCAGAATGTTTCACTTTTCTATGGATTTTGGGGGAATTTTCAATTTTTTTATAAACAACATTTTTTTTAATAAAACTACAAGAGCTATTTCCTTGGGTTTTCTCTACAATGACACAAGATAACAAAAGATCATTTCCCCAACTTTCAGAAATATTCATACATCTATTGATTTTAGGGAATTTTTAAAAAATCTGTACAGGTCCAGAAAGTGTGTTCACACCCTTGCCTGCAGCCGAGCGCCTTCTCTAGAGTAAGAATGAGAACTTGACTTGGAAAGAGAGTACATGCCTGTGTGGCGTGCAGGCCCAGAAAGCATGGTGTGTGCAGCCAAGCTCCTCTCCTTCAGAGTAGAAACAGGTAAGAAGCCTCCTTAAAGCATATGTGTTTGTATATTTTCAAGAGCATGGTACTAAAGTCGATTGTGGTATCAGAGTTTTCCATAACATTTATTTTTGCTTATACCTAGGATTCCTGGAAGCTGGGATTGTCCTTTCCTACTGCACTCTGAATATTTATGTATTATGAATTACTTTTCTGTTTCATGTTTTCTCCAATGAACTTCATCCAGGTGGTGTACATTTCTTTTCCACCTAATTTCCATAACAACTTTTTTGACTGGCCAAGGTCACTGGTAGAGTTGGTTAGGTTCCCTTCGTTAAAACCTTAAGTTCGTTAAAACCTATTGAATTTGGTTTTTCGAATCAATTTTGAACCATGCAGGAAAACTAAGAGGTGTAATTACAATTTGAACCACTTACCCTTTTTATTCATAAATATTTTGTAATGTTTGGAACTCTCCCAAGGTTATTTTAATTTTCACAAGCATTAAGCAACTTTTGTAAAGTTTTGCTTCCCCTCCCTGGCGATGCAAAGGAGGGATGAGGTGGGTGTGCCTAAGCACAGCCATTGTTGTAGTTTGTGAAGGGAAGGCCCCAATGGTAGAGATTGCAAAAGGCCCTGTTGTTAAACTACATTTCCCAGCCTGCCTTGCTGCGCATTCACCAAAATGGCCGAGCAGCAGGCTCCTCCTCTTCTGCATTACCAGCTGGATTCTCCCTCGGAGTTTGTATTCAAATCGAGTTTTTGTCACTCCCCCCCCCCCCTTCTCAGCCCAATCTCAAGGTTTGGAAATTGGGAGTTTAGCCAGGCAGGAGGCAGCCTCCGCTCAACAGGATCAAAAAAGGAAAGGGGGAAGGCGAGAGAAAATGGGGAAGGGAGTGCTTTCTTTTATAGATCAGTGGCACTAAAAGTTGATTGGGATATTGGTTAAAGCAACCAATTTTTGAAAGGAAGAAGAACTTGTCAGAAGCACCTTCCTTCCGTTCCTCTCTTCCTTCCTTCCTTCCCTCCCTCCCTCCCTCCTTTTTTACTTCCTTGCCTCCCTCCCTCCAAGTGGATCAGGCAGATCTTACGGAGGAACCACTTCCTACTGCTTTGCCTCAATGCTACAAAATCCTGGGAGCTGTAGTTTTGCATGGTTTTTAGCCTCCTTTGCCAAAGAGTGCCATACTACAGTACACACCCCAGGATCCCATGACATTGAACTGTGGCATGGCTGCAACTAAACCAGGCCTGGGCAAAATTTGGCCCCTCCAGGTGTTTTGGATTTCCACTCCCATTATTCCTAACAGCCTGTGGCACCTGAGGGGGCATCGCTGCCTCCTCCTCCTCCTCAGCATTGACAGCTGAGGCAGGCCTGGAGTGGAAGAGCCCCTCGGTCAGGAGTGGCCTGAGTGGAAGAGCCCCTGAAGTTTCCCCATGCACAGTGCCAGTGCTGTTTTTTCCTACTGCACATGTGTATCTGCCATTAACGAAACTGTTTGGAAGTTTTGGAAAGTTTTGAAAAAAATATTTTTAAAGGAGGTGACTTTAGAATCGAACCAACAGCTCCCCCTACATCCGAAATGAGTTTTGAACCATTTTTTTTTAATCAAACAAGCCTAGTCACTGGATGCGTTTTGTGGAAAAGTGGACACCAGAATGCAAATCTCCCAAGTTTCCAGGAGCAGTAGTAATGCAATACATGAACTTGCATTACCTGAAATGAACCTGAACTTCTTGTACACTGGTTACATTATAGAGTGCATTCATACTATTGAATGAATGCATCTTGCCACCATTTTAACTGCCATTGCACAATGTAATAGAGTGTGTCATGAGCATGTAATTTAGTAATTTCTGCCAAATAGTGCTGGTGTGTTACCCAGCTACAACTCCCATGATTGCATGGCATTGAGCCATGCTCATTAAAGTGATATCAACCTGCATTCACTCTACACTGTGGATCAAGAGGACCATACCAGCCTTATGAATACCTTCAAAGGGCTGTTGAATCAATGGACAGAGAATCCATGGATACAGAGGATCAGTTTTATATTAAAGTTTTAATATAGTGGTCAGTGCTCTATAGTTTTTACCTAATGTGGGTTTCCAGACCTCCACACATTAAAACTCACACATAGGAACTTCCAAGAAAAATAAAACAAAGCCAAAAGTTCCATGGCGATCAGTGAATGGCGATGAGGGCAGGGCTGTGAAATCTGGAAGCCCCAAGTCACAGACTGGCACCTGAGCAGTGGATATGAATTCGGTTGTTCTACCTCAAGGTACAAGGCTGTTGAGTAGTCCAGCAGTTGGATCCACAACTGAGCACCACAGCTATGAGATTTATACTAATGCAACCCTTTTCACTTGCTTCATCACCGCCAGCTCCTCGGAACACCAAGGAGCCGATTTGGCTCTGCTATGCATTTGGGAGCAATTGTGTCAGCTGCCCTAGTCCCCTTCGAGTTCCAGAGGTCTGCCAGAGCTTTGACAGAATCACTTAATGAAGTGGCAGGAAGATCCCAAAGACCCATCAGGAATCTGTCAGGATCCATAAGCCTACTGGGATGAACCTTCCTAATCAGTCCACCACCCCTGCTGAGGTTTAGAGTCCCAGTGAGTGACAAAGGAACTGTAGAAAGTTCCCCCACTATACCATCACTACCACTAACTGTTTCTGAAAGAGAAATTAAAAAACAAGCTTTTCTCTTTATTACATCACAACAGGAGAAGCACAACAGGAGATGACCAAATAGCTAGTATCTCTCCCACACAATGATTATTTCAAATATTGAATGTTCTCAGTTGGACTAAACCTTCATTAGATCTTAATTTAACAGGCAGAATTGTTCATAAATTATTTGAAATTATATGTACTGTTCATATTAAGACCTCTATATACTTTGGCAGAAGTAACACTTGCCCTGTGTTAAATTGAAAGATCAATTAACCTTGGACAGCTTAGAGCTATTCTCAGCAAATTTGCACAACATATATAGCATGAAGAACACAAAATAGATATAATGTAGGATAAGAACATTTTTTGTAACTATCCCTTCTCTTTTACTGTGATATTTCCAAATTACTAGCAATATTTTTCTCCCTCGCTAATGTATCTCGCTTTCATTCTCAGAGTACCAGAATGTTCAGACTCTTGGCATGCCTCATTTTTTTTTCTTTTCCATACTGCTGTTCTGTTTAATGCATTCTGCTGATGCCTAGTGTATTCCTCTTTCAAGCTCTTCCATATCAATTAAGTAGCTTCTACTTTGAGCGGTAGATGAATGACTGATAGGGCAAAGCATGCACAATTTGGCACATTGTCATCATGCATTTGTTTCCTAAGAGGCAGCACCTTTTTTCATAGCATGTCTGCATCTGCCTGAGTAATTGCTAGCCTAAAAAAACAGGCAAGGAAATGAAGAGTGATTTTGTGTGTGTGTGTTTTTTTTAAAAAAAATCACTGACAGTTTTCTATTTTCATCTCTTTCTTCTGGCCATGGTTTAATACAGGGGTCCCCAAACTGAGACCTGTGGACAGGATGTGGCCCTCCAAGGTCATTTACCCAGCCTTTGCCCTAAACTTTAGACTTAGGGTTGCTCTAAGTCTGAAACGACTTGAAGGCAAACAAGAAGAATCCTAATTAATGTAACTATCTCATCAGCCTAAAGCAGGCCCATTGAAATATTGGTAAGTTTATGTTGGTTAAATTGTTCTTTATTTTTAAATACTATATTGTTATTTCATTTTTTCAGTACAAATAACATATGTGCAGTGTGCATAAGAGTTTGTTCATTTTTTTTCAAACTATAGTCCACTCCCTACAAAGTCTAGGGGACCATGAACAGGCTTTTTGCTTTAAAAGTTTGTTTCAGTTTATACAAAAGCAAACCCAGAATGTGTGCAGTCCTGTCCAGACTTCTCAGCCCTTTGTGCATCCATAATGAGTAAATATGAGCCAAGTAAATGGAAAAAACAAAATTTACTTTTAAATAACAGAGTCAAATAAGCAGCTTCAAAAACACAAAATATCCAGCTTTGAAATAGCAAAGTCCATCTGCAGAAATAAACTCACATAAAATCCCTAGCATTAAATTCATGCATCATCTTCTTCCTTCAAATGGTACAAGGATACAAGCATAATAGGCTCTCAGCCTGGAACTTACTCCGTGTAAGTTCTGAAAGCAAGTGTTTCAGTAAGTCCCAAAATCCATTACAAAACACTCCCCAAGTTATATCCCATTCAGGGAGTGGTTCAAGCTTGTTAACCTTGATTGCTTCAATTACCCAGGTGTTTTTCCCTTAACACACACACACACAGGAGATGATCCTTACAGAAACTTAGTCATATACATGCATATACCATAATAAAGTTTGAAGACTCTTGATTTAGTAGGTAAAAACTTGACCCTGCCGAAACTAGTGTAAGACATGCTGTTAATTTGATAGTGTCAAAATGATCTCTCAGACAGTTTTGTGATTGAGGGTGCATCTATACTGTAGGATTAATGCAGTTTGACACCAATTTAACAGAATATGCTGCAACATGTAAAAATTACATGTGATTATTTTGCATGGAAAATAGCATTTCTACATATGTTTTAGAAATATGCTGTTTTCTGTGGAGAAACACCTATTTTCTGTGCAAAAAAACCAAGCATGAACTTTGCTCAGAATAAATCCTGAGCTACCAGTTATTTTGAAAACTTTCTTGCAGTGAGAAGAAAGTTGCTAAAGTTACCCATTGGCTCCTTTGGGAAAAAAAATATTACACAAATATAATGAGCTTAATTTTGGGCTTCCCCTGGATGGCACTTCAAAGTTACAGCTGATGTAAAATGTGTCAGCCAGACTGATATCTGATGTTCAACTTAAAGATGGTGTTATCAACTGTTCTCTACCAACTGTACTGGTTTCCAAAAAGTTTGTAACTAAAATTCAAGATGCTGATTTCTAGCTTCAAAGCATTAAGTGGATTATAAACAGGACATTTAAAATGTCAATTTCTCTATACAAGCCTGCTCAGAATATATCTATTTCATAAATCTGAAATGTATAAACTGTTTTATAAAATGTATCAAGATAGCCAACAGAAAGGCTAAACATACCCCTCTGAGCCTTTGTTCCAGGCCAAAGCAATCAGCCAGACCCTTTGTTCATACACATATATACAGAGATATGTGAGCCCCTGCCAAACCAAGACCTGTTTGTCTAGCTGTTCAACTGCCTACAAAAACAGGGGCTTATAATGTGCACCTTTTAAACCTCTTTGAGTACCTTTGAATACCCAAAATCAACATCTGTCTTACACCTTTGTTTTCTGAAGTTCCTATCTTTGTTTGGCTTGGAACTGGGCATTTGAGCTCATCAAAACCAATCAACATATCTTTACCCTGTGTTTCTCAGACTGTGCGCTTCCAGGTGCGGGGCTCTGCAGCTGACCGGTCCTTCGCTCTGACCATCTCTGGCTGCCCTTCTCCCCTGCCAACCAATTGTGGCAAGGATCTCAGCCAGCCTCTTTTCTTGCCAATCAGGAATGGGGGCAGGAAGCCTGAATAGTTATCAGAAATGTATAAGATATTATTTTTCCGTATGTTGATGCTTGTACGTTTTGAAGCAAAATTGCTGCACATGCATCCATTTTGGTCTAATTAGAATAAACCTCTGTGGCTTGTCTTCAACTTTGTGAGTTGGTTTCTCTGTCCTGGTTTATTTGGTTTATAGCATATGGCTGACCAGGCAGGATCCTCTATAACTGTGATCCTTAGTTAACCACAACAGTAGCTCCTACCTCTGTAATTCTATAATTCTATCTAGATCTCTTTGACTGGCTTGAGTCACAACTTTGGTACTGAAAAATGTATTGTCTTATTAATGTATTGCCATCAGATTTTTAACCCCCCCCCCCCACACACAAAGAAATCACTACATTAGACCTGGGCCTCTTTCACACTACACAGTTATACTGCTCTGATTCCACTTTAACTTCCATGCCAATATCCTATGGTATTTTAAGATTTGCAGTTTTGGGTACTTAGAATTTTCTGCCAAGAGCTCTAGTGCCTCACAAATCTACAAACTCCTTAATTCTATAAAATATAGTCATTGATATTAAAGTGGAATCATAAGGCATAGCTCTGCTATATATTTTAGTGAATTTGGTAAATATGAACCAATAGTCTGCCTGACAACTGATAATTAGGTAACTCTTTGGGCATTATAGGTAAGTGAAGAAGAAGATAAGTACTTTTAGAAGATATCGCAAGTTGTTGAAATAGATGTTTCTGCTCTCTGCTGCTAACTTGGAAGAAAACATTTTGAACTTTCAAGAAAGAGACTTGCTAGACATCCCAAATATTGGGCCCTATATATCATGTAGCAGCACGCTTCACCTCTGCTTAGTGCCAAGTAAAAATGCTTCCTACTTTATCTCTTTGATATTTATGGGGGTTATGGGATGAACTGTAGCATTTATGGGGAAATGCATCATTTCTATTTGCTTGTCACACTCTTCAGTATGATTGCTAACTTGTCCAAGCAACTTGTATATACTATAAAATGTAGGCTACTTAACAGGGCAATGGAATATCTAGTGCATGGATAATATGTGGCATGTTACTGTATGTCTCCATTTCATGATTAAGATAGGACCTTCAAAAGTGTACAAAATTACAGGGCTGTAATTGCAATTTGTTTCTCATAGTTACTATGCATTTTCCTACAGCTACAATTCTTCCTTTTTGTGTCTTGCAGTTTCACCACTAATCTCTTCTTTGCCAAGGAATAGATATTTTCAAAGCATATTCAACCAGTGTCTAGTCTGAGTCTTGAAAACAAAAATACACAAACAAATTACAACTTTTAAAAAATACATTTCTTCATAGAGTTTCCAGTTGTTCTTAATTTCCCCCCCGCATGGCTGGGATAAAGTCTCTAGCATATCATTTTGCCAGACATGGAAAATAACATTATGCATGCTTATTGAAAAAACAAGATCTCATAGTTTAAAGGGATTCATTTCTTTTTAAAAAATGAGTGTACAATGTTGTCGGTTATACAGAAATGAAACAATAGGACAAACAATGGTTAGGGATGATTCAAGATACTTGAATGAATGCATTATAATTTGTGGAGGCACCATAAATGTTAATTTATATTTTCCACTTGCAGTTTTTATGTATCATTTTAAGTCCAAACACTGAAAGATATAGGCTGCAGTCTCATATTACTCACATGGGAATAAGCCACAATGGAATTTACTTCTGAATAGGTGTGGATACTTGTATGGTGAAGTTTATTATAATCTGGTATACAATCTACAGTTTCTAATAGCAATGGCTTGGATGTCCAAGTGCATTTGTTCATCTGCTCATCTATTTTCTGAATTGCTGGGGAGGGAGAAAGACTCAAAGATGAACTGCTTTACTTGGAAAACTGTGTAGGTCAACAGGCCCTATACCAAATAAATATCCCTTCAGGAACATCCATTTTCTTAAGATAATATTCCATATTGGAATCAGAAATGAAAGTTTTAATTAAGTCAGTTTTTTTTCATTTCCCACATCTTTATTCTACCTACCACTGACCACTGGACATTTAATTTTTCATCTATAATATAGTCACACTGAATGTGACATTATTTTTTATATCTGTGAACTGTGAGTGAGAAGCAGAATAAATCAAATGAGACTTTATATTCAAACCTATATGTCTAATCATATCTACTGAAGGGTTAATGCATTTAGTTAATTGTTAATAAGCTAAAAATCTGATTAAATTGCATTACATTAGAGGGGTGAAATTTAACTATTAAGTCTATGTTAAACTGTCATTTAAGTTAAATGCCTGCACTAAAAGTGTCAGCAGAATGAAGCTGAAAAATGCCATCCATGATTACGACTGATCTATTATTTTATTACTGATTTCCACATGCATCCCAGAAAAAGGTCTTGAGGTCTGAGTTTCAAAAGCCAGTTTCCTGGGATAGAGTAACAGTCAGTATACAGTGTTTACAAGACACAGAATACAAGACGGTCTTTTGAATCATCCCCATCTTTCAACATTGCCATTACTCATTTAAAATAATTTGACCTGCAATTAACTATACTGTCATAATATTTATTTAATTCTAGCATTATCTGCAAATAATTTGTTAATAACTTAATGAATAAACTGGTCCTGGATTAAGGCTAAGGCTGAAATTCTACATGAAATAATTTACTTCACTTAAAATATATTTTATTAAGTTACTTTTTTTGTTACAAAACCTTCATTTAATTGATATTTTGGTTGATTTTTTTCCAACTAGCTTATATACTTAGCATGACCAGGTGTCATTGGGACCACTGACTGTCTACTTTCTCTCTTATCCAGCTCTGAGAGGGTCTACCTCACAATGTCTCCATGGCAATACTTTGGCAACTGTAGGCAGGATCTCATTGTGGTTCTTTCTTCCCTCCCTCCCTTCTCATAGCATGTCACTTTTCTTTCCCAGTGACCTATCAGAGGGTGAATTTACCTAGAAACAGCCAATCTTTCACCTAGGAACAGCCAATCCAGTGACATCATAGAGGTTCACTGCACCTACCAAGTGTTGGAAATTAAAACCTTCTTCAAGCCTCCTCTAGTAATTTGTATATTATCCGTTTGGTTACTTATTGTATGTACGTTCTGGTATGCAGCTTTCTTTCTTTTACTCTATGTTTTCCTGAAAAGTTGTGGGACTGATTAGACTTTGAGACTGCTCAGACCAACACTTGCCTGCTTTTTTATCGTAAGAAAGATGCCCTGTGCCATCTGCACAGAGAGACTATGTCAAAGATATCTGAAACTGGACTGATAAGTTATGTTCCTATGTATGGTGAACACATGAAGTTGTAAGAAAACTAAATATGTTATATTTTTTTTACCAAAGTCTACTTTATTTTTGTCTCTTGGGTGCATGATATAAAACATTTTTTATGGGAGACTATATATATATATATATAGAGAGAGAGAGAGAGAGAGGGGGGGGGGGCACTGAAAAACACTTCTGAAGCACTGCTATTTTGTGCACTGGCATATTCTCTTAACAGATAACAATCTAACAACGGAAAACATTGCCTTGCATAATTACATCTGGTTGTATACCAGTAGAGAAGATTATACTCAAATGGGTTTTTGGGTCTTCTCTGAAAGACCATGCTTTTCCAAATAGTTATGATTTTCAAATGGTTATTAATGCCATTTTTCCAAAAGCAAGAGTCTTTGTGGTGCAAACAGATAGAGAAACATACATTCTTTGACACACACACACATCCCTATCTCTATTTATCTCTCTTTCTTTCTATATCAGTGCTCAGCATCTATGTTTCTTTCTATATCAGTGCTCAGCATCTATGTTTAGAAAAAGGTAGAGATTTCCTAGTCCCCGCTCATCAGTGAACAGTCCTGATTTAAGATAATAAATCTGTGAATATAGGTATCAAGATGAGTGCCTCTGACTACACTCTTCCATGATTTGGAGCTCGCAGGAGATTATGTAGTGTACTGATGGTTGGTTTGTAAAATAATGGCCAAAAACAAATAGTGTTGGTGGCTCAAATGAAAGAGCAATGGTGGATGTAGATAAATGTATTGAGGCAAGAATATTGGAAGAGTAATGGATGAGAAAGACAGTCCACTGCACAAAAATGTAAAATAATGAATAGTCAGCTGAAACTTTATCATATGTCTCAGTGCCTTGTAAAATATAGAATAGAAAAAGAGAAAGTCAAAAGGGAGGTCTATCTAGATGTTGTTAATGAATTATGTGAAATAGCGGAGAAAAAGCAAACAAATCTTACTGCCTGCATAGAACGGTGATTGTATCGAATCTTTACTATGCAACTCTTCATGCATCATAAAATACAGGGAACACAAAAATAGAAAAACTGTAATCCAAACCAGTGTGCAATAAAAAAGTGAAGAAAAACCAGCTACTGTGTTTGCCAAAATGGAAATATTAAGTTCTTTGGCTTCAATTAAGAATTGGAAATGATGTAGACCTGTATAACACTTGCAAGCCTTCCAAAAAACAAAAGAAAGTAATAAACTCTTAACTTGTTAGTTCATCAGAATGGTCACAGAATGTGATGTGGGGTCTTGGCTATTTGTAACTAGGAGAAAAAAAACACAATCCACAACACAATTTGGTATATTTATTTAATATAATGCATAATATGATGATTTGTTCATTTACCACTTTAGAATTTCCAAAGAGCTTCACATAATTATCTCAGTCATCTTTACAATCAACTTATCCACAGATCACTACTATCACCATGTTAAAGAGAAGAGGTGAACCAAAACTTGAGTGGGCTTGTAGCTGAAACAGTCTTTGAACCAGTGATCTTCAGATGCAATGTATAATCTCTTGGGGCCTCATCACACTTGAGCATTTTTTTCACTTCAATCCACTTTATATGCTGTACCTGCCTCCTGCAGAATTCCAGGGCTTGTAGTTTAGGAGGCCCAGGGCTTCTCTGGATGAGTAGTTTTAAGACCCCTCATTAAACTACAAACTCCAGAATTCTGCAGGAGGAAGTCAGATCATTTAATGTTGAATGAAGTGGAAAATGCTCAAGTGCGATGAGGCGCTAGATGGTTTTTTGGCATTGGCTCTTACGTTGCTAATTTCAGTGTGTTTCAGCATATCAAACATAGATGAGCATAGATGCTTGATATGCTGCAACACACTGAAATTAGCAACGTAAGAGCCAATGCCAAAAAATAATCTATGCTGATGATCGTGCCATTACTGCTCAAGCAGGGAGCTTTGAGATGGTTGAACAGAAGCTCTCTGAAGCTCTAGGTGCCCTTACAGCCGATCCCCAACCCATCCAAAACACAGACATGTGCCTTTCATCTCAAGAACAGAGAAGCATCCCGAGCTCTGAGGATCACCTGGGAAGGAATCCCACTGGAGCATTGCAGAGCACCCAAATACCTGGGAGTCACTCTGGACCGTGCTCTTACTTACAAGAAGCACTGCCTGAACATCAAGCAAAAAGTGGGTGTTAGAAACAATATCATACGAAAGGTGACTGGCACAACCTGGGGATTACAATCAGATACAGTCAAGACATCTGCCCTTGCGCTATGCTACTCTGCTGCTGTGTATGCATGCCCAGTGTGGAACACATCTCACCACGCTAAAACAGTAGATGTGGCTCTGAATGAGACATGCCGCATTATCACGGGGTGTCTGCGCCCTACACCACTGGAGAAATTACACTGTTTAGCCGGTATTGCACTACCTGACATCCACCGGGAAGTAGCAGCCAATAGTGAAAGGACCAATGCAGAGACATCTCCAGCTCATCCCTTGTTTGGGTATCAGCCAGCACGTCAGCGACTTAAATCAAGAAATAGTTTTCTAAGATCTACAGAGACACTCTCTGGAACACGTCAGCAAGCGAGAGTCCAAAGCGGCAGGCTCAAACCCGGAACCTCAATCAATGGCTGACACCAAATGAGAGACTCCCCCCTGGGCACACAGAAAACTGGGTGACTTGGAAGGCGCTGAACAGATTGCGCTCTGGCACCACGAGATGCAGAGCCAACATTAAGAAATAGGGCTACAAAGTGGAATCCACAACATGCGAGTGTGGAGAAGAGCAAACCACAGACCACCTCCTGCAATGCAACCTGAGCACCGCCACATGCACAATGGAGGACCTTCTTGCAGCAACACCAGAGGCACTCCAAGTGGCCAGCTACTGGTCAAAGGACATTTACTCAACTACCAAGCTTGCAAACCCTGTTTTGTCTATTTGTTAAAAATGTAATACAATTGTCTGGTTGATACTGACACGATAAATAAATAAGCATATCAAGCAAAGGACATGAAAAATCTTGTTTTGATTTCATTGTATATCTGGAAATCCTGTCAGCATTTCCCCCCAACTTTATGCCATATCGGTTTTATAAGGTTTACATTGAAATTTGATGCATTTTAAATACATTCTCTCCTTATGTACACATTTCTGTATGTTTCTAACCAGTTTACACATGTTCTCGTGTGCATTTTTTTCATGAAATGAGCATTTTAGGACCTTTTCACACCAACTTATTTAAATGGCAGTGACGATTTTCCCCCCACTTTCACCATTTATTTATTTATTTATTTATTACTTCGCTTATATACCGCAATTCTCAGCCCAGGGGCAACCATGGAACCCACCAGCTCCTGTCACATACTCTAAAAGTACTTCCAGTGTGGCTCCATGGTGAAAATGGGGAAAAAACCCTTCTGCTGCCAAAAAATTGCTGTTGGTGCACAATGGGAGGTTTCCTGTTTTTCAATAAATATCAATTAATTAAGCTGACTTAAAGTGTCTCCCCCCCCTCCCCAGTGTGATAAGGTAGGGGGAAAGCTGGGACAGTGTGGGACATGGGGTCACAGGTCCCCATGACCCCTGGGTGAGCGCTGCTGGGATTGCTGCGGTTCATGGCAATACTCGGTGATTCTAGCAGCACCTGTGAAGAAGTCCTTAGCCATATGTGTTTTAAAAGGAGGCATGCATAGTTTTATGCACCTGTATTTTTCCAAATGCACCATCACTCTAACACTAACAGCATCTGAACATTCATCTGAAGAACCAGTGCATTCCAAGATTCTTAATCTTTCAGTGAAAGCATAACTCCAGGACATGTTCACTATCCATTTCTGAGGCATGCTTTCTATTAGTGAGCAGACTTTTCATCTTTTCTGGATGTGCATTTAGGCCATTACTGGATTCAAGGAATTCCTGCTTCTTGGCAGGGGGTTGGACTGGATGGCCCATGAGGTCTCTTCCAACTCTTTGATTCTATGATTCTATATAATATAACTTTATTATTACATATTGAACAACAAAATTAAATCCTTTCCCCAGCACACAACACAAAAACAACATACCCATCCCTCCACACTCACCTCCTTAAACTCAGAAAACCAAACTTTATTATTGTATATTGTATATTGAACATTGAAATTAAATCCCTTCCCCAGCACACATGACAAAAACAATACACCCATCCCTCCACACTCACCCCCTTAAACTCAGATAGCCACGAGCAATAAATCTTTCAGTAGTACTTAATAATAATAATAATAATCATCATCATCATCATCATCATCTTTATTTATACCCCGCCACCATCTCCGCAACAGGGACTCGGGGCAGCTTACATGAGGCCAAGCCCAAACAACATATTACAGAAAAATAAAACTAAAACATAAGCAACAAGCAACAACATCATAAGTATATAAAAACATATGAATACATTAACAATATAACATTACAATAAACACAATCATAGTGGCAGTGGGCGGGCCACATGTGCAGGATAAAATGTTACAAACTCGAATGAGATAAGAAAATGAGCAAGTTATTTGCAAAAGGGAGCTCATAAAAACACAGAATTGTGGAAGAGGGAGCTCATAAAAAACACAAGATTGTGGAACCAAACTTCCATCCTAAATGATGTATTCTAGTGAGTTCAAGTTGACATGAAATAACATGGGGAACCAGGCAGTACTTTGTTGGATACATGAGCCAAAGGCCATTGTACCAAAGGATAGTCCCCAAACACTGCTTTCTGGGGAAGCACAGTAATACAATACCTTCATTGTCATGTTCAATTTGTCTTGTTTCAATTTTTTATAATGGTCATATAGTTATCATTCCTCCAATTTTACTTTCCTCAGTTGACCTGGCACTAAGGAATCATAGGATTAGATTATAGACATCATGCCATAGTTTCTGCAAATTCACTAATTCTATTATGCAAAGTATAATCTCCTATTAGTAACATCAAACAGTGTTACTTTGTGTGATACAAAGTTGATTATATTCATTGATTTTTGTTGTTTATTCGTTCAGTCGCTCCCGACTCTTTGTGACCTCATGGATCAGCCCACACCAGAGCTCCCTGTCGGCCGTTCCCACCACCAGCTCCTTCAGAATCAGTCACTTCAAGGATACCATCCATCCATCTTGCCCTTGGTGGCCCCTCTTCTTTTTTTCCTTCCATTTTCCCCAGCATCATTGTCTTCTCTAAGCGTTCCTGTCTTCTCATTATGTGACCAAAGTACTTCATCTTTGCCTCCAATATCCTTCCCTCCAGTGAGCAGTTGGGCTTTATTTCCTGAAGTGTGGACTTCATAGATTAAACAATGCAAGATATTTCTTTAAATTACATAGAAGTGGCATATGGTAGGAAACTTCTCCCTGTCCTGTGATTCAAGTTGAAATGTCCTTATCTGGAATTTTGAAATACAAAATACCCTAAAAATCAAAATTGGCTAAGATAGTAACACCTTGGCTTTTTGTTGCACACAAACTTTGCTTTGTACACAAAATTATTAAAAGTATTATATAGTATAAAATTACCCTCAAGCTTTGTATATAAGGTATAGATGAAATGTAAATTAATTTCATGTTTAGACTTGGGTCGCATCTCCAAGGTATCACATTATGTATGTGTATGTGTGTGTATGCAAAGACAGGTATTTCAAAATAAAATAAAATCCAATATGCTTCTGATCTCAAGCATTTCAGATAAGGGATACTCAACCTGTAAAATGTAAGAACTTTAGGCCGGCTTTAGCCAAAGATATAAAGCCACTATGTCAAAGGGATGCCTAAAGTAAGCAGAAGGAATAATTTGAAACTAAATTTCACAAAGGCTCTGCAGATCTGAGAGAGGAAAGAAGGTTTGAAGGTAGCGTTCCCTGAAGTGTCCTTAAAATGAAGAAACCTGTTCTTTAAATAAATCTGTGTTCTTTAGATAAAGAAAAGTATGTTTCATTTATAACAGGCCTATTTTCACAGGCACCTTGGTCAAAGATTCAGTTCTTTGGGCCTTAGGTGCTGAAAAGGAAGCCTGGTTTATTAGAGGAGCTGAACTGAAAACGAAATGAGCTTGTGCCTGGTTTGAAAGGAGATTGCAAATCTGCACTCACTGCTGTTAGACTACAATGTGAAATGTATTGTGAAATGAATTTGGATCTGACCCCAACTCAAGCAAACAAGTGAAAAGGTGATTAGTTAGCCCCATTCAACTGGTCAGGTCCATCAGACAATTTTGTTGCTAATGCACAGCCTTATAAATGTTTGGAATGGAAATCACTTGGTCTAGGTCACAGCTTTCCAAACTATGTATCATAACACTCTAGTGTACCAGCTGTATATGTGTTGCACAAATGTAAGGAGAAACCTTTGAGTCTATGTGAAATAAGCAATAAATCATATATCGGTGTTTTAATAATACAGTAGAATCTTGCTTTATTTATTTCTTTCTTTATTTATTTATTTACAGCATTTGTAGCCCACCTTTCTCAACCTTATGGTGACTCAAGGCAGCTTACAGAAACTGGCAGAATTTGATGCCATACATTCATAAAGTACAATTAAAAACATTCAATCTGATATTATAAAAACCATAAAAAACATAAAAAACATTAAAAACATTTTGCTTATCCAATATAAATGGGCCGGCAAAATGTTTGATAAATGAAAATGTTGGATAATAGGGAGGGATTAAGGAAAAGCCTATTAAATGTCAAATTACATTATGATTTTACAAATTAAGCATCAAAACATCATGTTTTACAACAAATTGACAGAAAAAGCAGTTCAATACACAGTAATGTTATGTAGTAATTACAATATTTACAAATTTAGCACCAAAACAGACAAGGACACTTTCTTTCTCCCACTCTGGACATTATTCAGGGTGGGAGGCAGACTGTGTTGGATAATACAGAACTTTGGGTGAATGAAGGTTGGATAAGCACATTTGAGATCTTGTGTTTCCTTGCAATTCATTATTACAATTTATATATGTGTCCATATCTCTTATAAGAGGTTGGTTTAACTTTTAGTTTGTTTGTAAAACTAAATTACTGTGTCATGAAATGATGCATATGCAAAACATGTCACAAACATGACATGTTTGGAAAGCTCTGGTTTAGGTGATCTGTCAAAGCATAGAAATGTTTTCTCATGCGACAACATTTGCATTGTATTGATAACAATTGAGGCACTTTTCCAAGTAATATATAACCAAAACTTAAGAGAATTGGGTTGTTGTAAAACCTTTGACAATACACTTTAGAGCATTTAAAAATGCAGTTGAATAGGATGATTCTGAAAGCACAGTTGTCCCAGTATAGTTGACATTATATGGCAGTGTAGATAAGTTTAATGGAGAAGATACAGGGAAAAGGACAAAATGGCTGCAGGAAAAAAGAGGGTGTAGAAAAAAAAACAACCCCAGCAACAACAATGAGAAATTTCCAAAAATATATGTTGTGCCTATCCAAAGACCCATTAGTGACCATAGGTGTGCAAAGGTTGTCATCCAATACAGGTACTAAGTGCTGGTTGGCATTATTTCACATACACATAAATGGAAAGCAGGCAAATTAATGCATACTGTGGCTGAAATCCAAGACACAATGAACAGAAACTGCAGGATTAACCATTTTCATTGTGTGTGATCAAGTTTTCTAGTCTCTATTCTTTATATGTGAGAACATTCTTTTGTTTTGCTATAATGAGGAGCGAGGTTTGGCCAGAAGGTATTAGACAAGAAGTCACCAATCAAGGGCAATCTTTATCACAGCAGAGATGCTGAGTGGGTGATATATGCCCCAAATCTCTGAAGAAACTACATGAAATGTTGGGTTTTTGTTTTAATTCAAAATTATTTTGCATTCAAAAATGCAAAACAACTTTGAATGTCTGGTTCATATAGAAGGCACCACTGGCAGTTGTTTCTCCTCCTCCTTTGTCTTCTTTTTTTGTTCATTTTGCCATTTGTCAGTTTTTACATCATCTCTGGATGGAAACTGTTAGTTTGAGGATATAGTTACGGAAGTGATATTCTGTGTAGAGACATGGCAATATATCTCACCTGACTTTATGCTTGTTGTTTGAATATGCAACCTTCTTCTCCCGGCTACATCTAAAGATGGGCACAATGAAACCTCTGTGGATTTTAGAAGATATATGTGGCTTCTGTGGCTATTTATATCTATACAAAGCTTTCATAAAATGCTGCCCTGTCACAAATCATCAGCCACTTGAATAGTAACATTTTATACCCACTTTATGCTGAGATAAATAACTCCACATGGCACAGGAACAAGAGAATTGGGGCCAAAATGCAAGCAAAAGGGAATTACTGAGAACAGCATTTCCCCTGATATATAGCAATTAGCCAAAACAGATAATTTTCTAGCTAAAGTGTTTTGAAAGCTATGAAATATAGGCTCATTAATCTTCTATTGTTCCGTGGAACACATGTGCTTTCAGCTTGCCAGTATACACTTGCATTTTGACATGCAGCCACAACTTTTAAAGTGCTAACTGAAAGAAAAATGTAATAACTAACAGAGCTAGGTGTTGGAGGTGGTGGTGCTGAGGAATGGGAAACATGAAAGAATAATGGAACAGACAGCATGAAAAATAAGCTACTAAAATTCAGATACCCACTATATAAAATAGACATAGTAAAGAAAAGGTGAAGAGAAGTTTACAAAGACCTTGATGAGAAATTCTATATCCTAATTTGTCTATAGAATGGTTTTCTGAAAAGCAACAGAATGCACTTTTATACTGTGTGCTGAAAGTCACCATTATTTTAAGGCAATTTTAAAAGAGATAGCCATATAAACCTCAGTATAGAATGAAAGATCTAGCCTTGTGGCATCTTTAAGGATTATGAACTTATTTATCAATAAACTAGTTGGTCTTAAGGCCCTTCTATACATGCATTATAAGCCAAGTTGAACTGGGTTAAAAGGGGGTGGGGTTGCTAAACAATATTTAGCTAAAATGCAGGAGGAATCTGGTTAGAGACTGGAAAACACGTGTTTAAAAGTTGCCCTTTAAACCTGGTTCTTCCTGAGAAACACACATTTTCCATGCCTATATATCCCCGCAGACATAGAAAAATGGGTTTTCCTTCCCTCTTCCCTGTCTGGACTTCATCCTTCCCCCCATTTTCCCCTCAACTTACAGAATGAAGCCTTCCATGCAGGTTGGCAGTCTTTGCTTCTATTCCTCTTCCTTGGAAGATCCAACAGGGGACTTTAAAGGAGAAGTCCTCTCTCTCCTAACCAAAGCTTCCTTTTGACTCTTCTAAAGGAGGGGGGAGGGAGGGAAGGAGGGGGAAAGTGCAGAGGGAAATTGGGGGGGGGGGGCAGGGAGTGGGAGGCTGGCAGTGCCAACGCCCACCCTTGCTGATCTCAGATCAGCAGGGGAGAGTAGATGGACACCCCCCCCCAGCAAAATCCACAGGCCACCTGTGTGACTTCTATCCCAAGAGGAAGTGGAATTTAAAATCCCAATTTCTCTTGCATTTTTTTGTCTGTTTGGAAGGGCCAGATAATCCAGGTTATCAAAGCAGAAAATCCACATTATTGGATTTGAAATGGATTATCTTAGTCTAAACTGCCATATAATCCAGTTCAAATAAGATAATGTGGATTTTAAATGTCAGTGTATAAGGGGCTTTAGAAAGGTCTCAAAATGCTTTCCTTCTCTTTATTTATTTCTCAAAATGTGAATTTATTCAAATGTGGAATAATTTCACTTGTCATTACTTTAGAATTGTCTGTTTCTTATTTCAGTTAAAGATCTCAAATATTTGTGTGTTTATGTTAAGTTTGGGAAATGTAGTGTCTCATGAAGTTTGCTAGCCTAAAGAGAGATAAACATATTGTCTTCCTTGCAAGCACGTTGCATTCAAAGACCCTGCACCACATGGTTTGTATTGTTACAGATATGAGGAAAACAGATCACAGAAGAGTTTGGTATAGAAAGTTTAAATATTGTGAGAATGCAGCAGGATTAATAGTGTTGATATTGCTCAAGAAGTCAATTATTATAAGAGCACATAGAGCAGACAGTATGAAACATCAATGAAAACATATGCCCTGAATAAACATATGTTGGATTCACTGAAATCAAATTAGATTTTTCTGCCTCCTAACATTTTTCAATAATAACTAAATACAGTTAGTCCTCTGTATCCAAGAATCTTGTATCCAATGATACTGTATCCACAGATGCCACTATACATAGCTTGAAAATATTTTTTAAACCAAAAAAGCAAAACGGAATTTTACCATTGTATATAAGGGATACCATTATGCTATGCTATTGCATACAGTATAATAGGACTTGAGGATCCATGGATTTTGGCATCTCCAGCAAGTCCTGGATCAAAATCCCAGCGGATACCTGGGACTCAATGTAGTTCAAGAACAACATTTTTGGATCTTCTCTCTCTGTATATATGTAAGTTGTGTTTATATTTTTGTGGCTAGTCATTTAATTTAAGATACAAATTTTAGTCAAAAGATAGGGCACATGGAAGCTATAAACTGAAGAATTTTAGATTATAAATATCAACAAAGCTCTCTCAATCATGACATTGAATCCAAGGGCCCTAGTTACCTAGTGCTGTATTTTGGTCATCAAGCTGTAATGTGTTAATTAATACTGATACTGGCTCATTCAACAGACTGGTTGTACTAGGCATTACCCTCAAATCCCCCATCCCCAAATCTAAGAATGCTATATTTATATATGTTATATATGTCTCTTCTTCCTCTGTGCATAGTTATCAGATGGGTTGTGTTAATTTAAGCTTTTTTTTTATATTGTTGGCATGAATATTTATTTTGGTCTAGAAATAGCACTGTAATAGAGGTGAAATCCTGTTACAGCGTTTTTTCCAGGTATTAATGTGAGCAATTGAAAAATATAAAGCTACTAGAATTTATAGAACTGTGCTGCAGTGGAACTGTGATGAGGATTTGGAGTTTAATAGGTCATTCCCCTCCTGAACAACTCAAACAACACTTTTAAAAACACTCCCATATTGTTCCCTTGTAGTTCCTCTGAAAGTATAGAGAATGAAGTCGCCTCTAGGAGTGTGTTTAGTTGCAAAGGTAGATGTACAACAAGTGGAATACATAATATTCATGCTCAAAGCAAGATAACTGGTACACTGCTATATTTCTTCTTACTTTCTGAGGAATATGCTCATCTGTTTTAAACATTTCATTGCCCTAGGCAATACAAATTTGACTTAACCTATCTTCAGTAGACATAGTAATCTTTATTCAAATATGAAGTGTTTAAAATTTCTTTTTCAGTTTCCTTCAGGATATTAAAATTGGGATTGAGGGAGTTGGCATTAGAATGAATCTTCTTGTGATATCCTTGTTTAAAAAGAAACATTTCAGGTAACAATTTGGAATCTGTTTCATTACATTTTTGAAAGAGCGATACTTCCTGTTCTTTGCTTTAAGGTACTTGAAAACAACTTTAAAACTAAACAAAGATTACTCAGCTTTAATGCTGAAATGGTTTCTAATAGATAGTTTCTCCTCAACCTTATGCTTGTCTTGATACTTAAGGAAGTGTATTCAAAATCAGCATTAAATAGCTTCAGGACTCATTGCAAGACAATGGTTGTCAATTGCTTTCATTCTTTGCTTTCATTCAGAAGGTACATAATTGTTGTAAGTGGAATATTGCTGACCCACCATAGGAGAAATGAGAACAGACACAGATATTTATGTTAAATGGGGTTACTATTTTCACCTATTTAAATCTGTAAACAGTTTGAACTGTGAATTGTAAAAGGCAAAAGCAATCAGGTAATACAGGGCCTGTTCAGACAGCCCCTTTATTGAGGAAACTTCTGCAATAAAAAGGGGGCTGTCCAGACGATGTTCTGGCCAACCCACAATTAATTCAGCACAAACCAGGAAAACCCTGATTTGTGCCAAATTTATTAGATAGTGGATTTATTCCACGCCTTCTTGGAAATAGTGGGATAAATCAATGATTTCCGGTGTCTGGACTACAGTACAGAGCTCCAGCAAGACTCGAATGAAGGCTGGGTAAGTTCATTTCACTTTTTTAAACGGTTTGGGGGATTTTTTTGGGGGGGGGGTAGGGTCCCCAGGTGTTTTGCTGGGTCAGTCTCAGCAGAACATATGGACACCCACCCCAGAAAGTGCCTCCCACAAACATCCACATTTTTTAAAACACAGATGCTTGTGGGATAAAAGGCTGTCTGGACCTGCCCACAGGAAAACCTACAAGAAAAAATAAGATTGGAAATATGAACCAGAGTACTTCTAAACTTAAGAGGATGTGCATATTGTTTATAAGTACCAACGCCTAAATATGGAGAGACTCATCATCCAACCCCATAATAGCAGTTGTTGATGCCACTCTGGTTTTAAAGGAATGGGTAGCAAACTCCACCAAAATGCAGAAGTAAAAGTTCAGAAGTACTCCTTGGGATTCCATCTAATGCTAACTATTCTTGGATGATCATATTCTAAAGACTATCCTGAAGTGAATATCCTGAAATGCTAAGGTTTGTCCTGTTTTATTGGCTTCCAAAGAGGATGCTAACTCACTCAGCTGTCAGATACCAAAGAAGGCATTTTGTTCCAACTGGCTCTATTTTCTCTTTTGTTGCTTTGACATTAGGCATGCCGCCTATAGCAAGCACAGTGATAGTTTGTGTAAAAATTAACACATGGAGGAACTGAAGTTGTCACACACTTCTGTTATGCAGGGTTATAAATATCAAAATCTATTTATTGTGAGCAGTTATAGGGCTGTAATACATCCACAGAGCATCCTCTTTAATTTCAGTGGCAAAGAGAACTTAATGCAGCTCACTCCCTATATGCAAAGAAAGGAGAAATGAGAAGCAAAATATGTACACAAAAAGAACAGCAAGTCAAATGTAAGTTTTGCATTGAACGGGGAAAAAACCCTACCCCATAGTGTCAAGCATGACTGCAGAGAGCTAGAATAAAAGAAAGCTCTTTTATGAATATTTAAAATACCATTTGAGGAGTATCATCTTGGAGCTGTATATACTCATTCCATGCAGAGGTCAGTTACAACAATGTTTGTCATATGAATTCTTATGATTAATATTACATCACAACACACAAAATGTCACTGCGTTTTAAACAGCAATATGAATGAACACAGAAAGAGTGTGCTTAGTGGTTTTCAGACCAGTAGATCCATGAAATTTCAATCCATTTACTCTCCACTTACTATGCATACCATTACGGGTAGTGAGTGGAATCAGCTACACAGCACAAGGTTTGGAATGAGTAAAACTCTGGAAACTTCATTTGGACTTGGCAGATTCAAAACTGGTTCCTCCCCTCTGTGAAATACCATATTATGGTTATCTCTGGGCGCTTCCACACAAGACTAAAACTCATGCTGAAATGGGTTAAAGCAAGGAAATTACGTGTCAGGAGGGGGGAAGGAGAGAAATCCTTCCTCCCCCTCTTCTGATGAGCCATTTTCTCTTGCCAAGAGGATTGTACGGGAGGCCTGTGCTGCTGGCAGACCTGTCTGGTAAGTGGGGATCAAAGTGTGTGTGTGTGTGTGTGTGTGTGTGGGGGGGGGGGGGTTGGAGGGGAGGGGGTGGATACCTTTCCATTCCTCTGGGCTGTGGAGACTGACCCTTAGTGTCATGGGAGTCAATCCCCACAGGCCCAGCACCTCATTGGACCCGGGCGTTTCAGTAAGGCCCACATCTTATGAGGTATTTAATTAATATGGAATAAGCTAAGGAAACATTGATTTACTCCTCATTAATTTACTTTAACCAGATGTGTTGTTTGGATGCCTCTGGTAAAACTGAGACACCTCCTGACTTTTGGGCCTGTCTGGATGGGCCCTCTATCTGCTACTACTGTTACCTTGAGCTCTTCTGACACAAGTGCATTGGGATATACCCTATCAACTAGTAGTGTTCCTTACCATTGGCGTGGATGCCAGCTGAAAGATATCTATGCCAACCCCTTCAGCTAGAGAACTATGACTACAATCTATGGTAACTTGTCAATTGTTTCACTTGCTCATTCATTCACTTTATCCTACCTGCCTCCTGACATAAAGCCCTAAAATACTGACAATATGGATTAAAGTAAAGCTCACAGATTAAGGAGACTATCACACAAGTCTGTAAGTGTTGTATGCTCCACAGACATGAATAAAAACACTGCCTCACAGCTTCATTTGTAACCCATCCCAAACCAATATTCAAGTTGTGTTAAACTTGTAAAATACAAATGCTTTCCCCTCATTTTTGCACATCTTTTGGCTTCCGAACACACCTTCAAATTGCTTTAGAATGTCAGTTCTATAAAGTGGTAATGAGAATCTGCTTTAGCCATGAGTTTTGGAGTCTGTAACATCCATTGTGTACTCCCTTTCTTGGCTGCAAAGCAAAGACTTCCCCCATTCCCCCTTGATCATTCAAAGTAAAGTAAAGGTAAAAGTTTCCCTTGACATTAAGTCTAGTTGTTTCTGACTCTGAGGGGCAGTGCTATCTCTGTTTCTAAGCTGAAGACACCTCCAAGGTCATGTGGCCAGAATGACTGCATGGAGTGCAGATACCTTCCCACAGAAGTGGTACCTATTGATCTACTCACATTTGCATGTTTTCGAGCTGCTAGGTTGTTTAGAAGCTGGGCCTAACAGCGGGAGCTCACTGTCAGTACTGTGGTCTAAATATGATGAAATATTGTTTATAGTTCAAACCCTGTGTTCAGTGTAGAAATGTAAAGCTCTGCAAGGGTTAAATGCACAGAGTTATGATTAATGCCTAGAGCATAACTTTGGACAGTTCCTGTTGCGTCATACATTCCAGAGATGTGATAATAGCACGTTCTCTTCCAGCGATGTACGACTAAGAGGAAAGATGCGTCTTTGGCTACTTCTGTATATAGTTTTGTAGCTTTTAGAAATAGCAATAAATCTTTAAGTGCTGCTCTGTGCTTCGGAGCTGACTGAAGGTAGCATGCTTCATTTGATTTATTTTTGTGCCTTTTAGCAGATGCTCTGAGGTCAATAATACGACACTCACCCCAATCCCTGGATTCGAACCACCAACCTTTTGGTCAGCAAGTTCAACGGTTCAGTGGTTTAACCTGCTGCACCATCAGGGGGCCCCTTCAACCAAAGTACTTCCTTTAAAAATAAATGAAGGAATTGCAATGGTTTGAGGCTGCACCATATCCTTAATATGAATTTACACTATTAATTGCCCTTTATTGCAAGGCAATAACATTTCGAAAAACTTCTCACTCATGTATGCTTTTCTCGCACTAAAAAGTTCTAAGTACATATCCACCTCCGAAATAAATACAATATATAAAGTATTGTTGAAGACTTTCATGGCTGGAATCACTGGGTTGTTGTAGGTTTTTTGGGCTATATGACCATGTTCTAAAAGCATTTTCTTCTGATGTTTTGCCTGTATCTACGGCAGGCATCCTCAGAGGTTGTGACCTCACAACCTCTGAGGATGCCTGCCATCGATGCAGGCAAAACATCAGGGGAGAATGCTTCTAGAACATGGCCATATAGCCCGAAAAACCTACAACAACCCAATATAAAAAGTATTTAAATTGCAATTTTTAATTTAAAAAATTAAGTTGTATATGATGTGCTTAGAAACTGGTAAAACAATAAATGTTACACAGTTTTGAACACCTGAATTCTCAAAGTTATACAGTTCTTACCAGGGCTGTAGCCAGAAAAAAAATTTCGAGAGGGGTTGAAATTTTCAGGCAGGGTTTGAAATTTTCGCGGGGGGGGGGGGGGGGTTCAGAGGCGGCCTTAGGTAATTTTCAACGGTAAGCACACAGTATTTTGGCGCCCCCCCCCCAACCAATCACTGATATATATTTTCTGTTCGTTGTGGGAGTTCTGTGTGCCATATTTGGTTCAGTTCCATCACTGGTGGAGTTCAGAATGCTCTTTGATTGTAGGTGAACTATACATCCCAGTAACTACAACTCGCATATGTCAAGGTCTATTTTCCCCCAAGAGCGCCTCAAGAGTGCCCCTGGGCAAAATCAACTATACTGCAAATGCTTACTTTGCGTAATGGGTGAGCCACCCCTGGGGGTGTTGAAACCTGCCTCCTAGCTCACGCTGAAGCAAAGAGCATAGCAGGGGGCAGAGCAGCCTTCAATAGCCTGCAGCTCCGCCTCTGTCAACCACCTCCACCAAGTCTGGCCTCCTTAATGAGAGCATTCAACACACACACACCCAACTTGGTTGCTTCACTACATCAGCTATTGCTGCAAGTAATGACAGTGTGAATAAATTGTCAATATTTGCTTGAGATAGTGCTTACAGTTCTGGAGGGACTCTTAATTTTTTGGATCTCATAGACTTAGCATGGGGATTTGGTTAACCAGTTAAAATTCATGAGTAAACCAGGTTTTTTTAAAAAAAATTCATGAGTAAACCAGGTTTTTTTTTTTTTAAAAAAAGGGCCTTTGTAGAATAGTCTGCCTTAAAGGCTGTTCAGCATACATTACATTCGATGGTGGGGCTGAAAAGTACCCTAATTATTTCAGCATAAATCTGAAACATTTCAGGGGGGGGGGTTGAACCCCTACCCCCCCCCCTCGCTACAGGCCTGGTTCTTACATAAAAAGAAGCAAATGAACAAAAAGGGGGAAGTCAGGGACAGCACAGATTGGAAGAAACTACATTCCTGAAGCTGTATTCAGGTTTGAGCTTTTGCAAAGCTCATACAAAAATTCTTTGAAGAGGAGCTAGGCAGGCAAGATGGGTTTACCACAACAGAAATCATTTTGGGTGACATGTGTGAAAATGCCCTAATTCTTTAAATTTCAAAAAAAAAAAAAAACCAAAAAAAAAAAAAAACCTAAACAACCCCACAATTAAATAAGTAGTTCTTCTGCAAGTTGCTATATTATGTGCTTTCATGATCCAATCCAATTCAATATTTTCTGGCAAGATCCAATTTTTGGAGCATGGCAATGCTACCAGTCCTTCAATATCTGTTTTTATTTATCCTTGGAGTGATAGGTTTGTTTAGGAAGGGAAGAAACTAGCAAGAATGGCTGACATAGTCATAAATCCATTGGGAGCTAAGCTGAGATGAGCTGAGCTGAGCCTGAACTTCAGAAGGAATTGCTATCTAGCATGAAATGGAATATGGATTTCTCCGTTGGAAGAGTCTATATTCCAAACACATTCTGTTTTCATAATCATCTTACATATCCAGTATCTGTCCTCATGTTTAAAAAAATAAACTTCTTTAAAAGTTTATCACACTTAAAATGTCATAGGAACGGTGAGCTTATGCAACTCTGGGTTTTCCTGTGATTCTTGTCCCACCAGGACAGTATATATATGATGTTCATGGAAAAAGTCTTTGGAGGTTTCGTGTCATAAGCCATGAAGGGAACTTCAGTGATGTTTCCTGTAGCTAGGAAGCTGTAACTTCTACTGCTAATACCGCTGCTGCTCCTCCTTGTGATAATTGCATCAGATATCTGATTCTAACCTTTCCAAGGGATAAGAGTGTCAAAGGATCATACTTTCATCTCTCCAAAGCAGGAACTTTAACAAAGGGTAAATTTACTTTACAAATGGAAGTTTTTGTGTATCTGGCAGGGCATCTCTAGAGAGGTATTGATCAATGATAATCGGAACCACATGGCAGGGATTCGTCTGTAATACTGATACCTCATGCTGAAAATTAATGATATGTACTGAAAATATGTCCCCAGTAGTCCTTGTTTTGCAGGCTGCTTCATACTGAAGCTGAAGAAAAACAACAACAGATAAATCCTCAGTGATTTATTGCATAACATACTTTCCGTCTTTTACCTTGAGGCTTGTTATCCTTGACAAAATTAGCACATGGTAAATTTGCATATGATAAACACTGGCACAGTCTCCGTTTTACTATCACTTGGCATTGCAATGAGATAAATATGTTGAATTGTTTTATGTGTTCTGTTTTCCACCTATATTTTTACTTTATCTATAAAGACAAAAATCAAGTTTCCTTCTGTTTATCTGTTGCTACATTACATAAAAAAGACCAGATGGATTTTCAGCAAATTTAGAAGGCCTTTGTAGAATAGTCTGCCTTAAAGGCTGTTCAGCATACATTACATTCGATGGTGGGGCTGAAAAGTACCCTAATTATTTTTTACTTTTCAATCATTACAGTACACATGCACATCATTTGAATGACTGCAGTGAGTGGAATATTTTTTTTTGGTAAGGTTTTGCTGTAATTATATAAATAAAGTTATAATATGTGTCATAGTATGTTTCTCATTATAGTCTTCCCTCAATTTCTTAATTCTTGCAGTTTTAATTATTTAGTATTACAAATTTGAAATGCCATCCACCTGATGAAGTTTGTGTGAAGCTTTATCTCCAGGAGATGAGCAAGGGGCTGTTTATTCTGAGAAGTAGAAACCAGAATAACCGGGGGCCCTTCCACACAGCAATATAACTCGGAATATCAAGACAGAAAATGCCAAAATATCTGCTTTGAACAGGGTTATCTGAGTCCACGCTGCTATATATTGCAGTTCAAAGCAGATAGTGTGGGATTTTCTGCATTGATATTCTAGGTTATATGGCAGTGTGGAAGGGACCTGTGGGTATGAGTGGGCTATATCCCCCTTTTCTTCCTGTTTGTCAAGTATTTTTGTTTTACCTGGTATCTCTGTTTCTTTTCCAAAACAAAATAGACACTCCTCACATGCAGGCCAGTGGACGAGTCAGACTCACTTCCACTTCACTGTGGATTTAGCTCATCTTCTTTTTCCTGATGGCTGTGAATGTCTGTTTCACCTGGGCAGAGGAAGGGCTAACAAGAGAGGAGAGCACACAGGAAGGAAAAGAGAGGATCCTTTTAAATAAGGGACACAGTGCATGTGTGCAGGGCCAGTTCCTCCCCTTTCTGCTGTTTACCACATGTTTACGTTCTCCTTGGTATCTCCTTTCCTTTGCCAGGACAAAACAGACATTTGTCACATGCAAGAAGTGGAAGAAGAGTTAGTATCTGCAGAGTAAGTCAAGTGATTTTGGGGCCAGCATCTCTTCTCTCTTGAACCACAATGAATAGCCTCCACTGGGGGGACCACAATGGTACCCTGTTCCCCTATTCATGTTTTTCCCACTTTTGTGGGAGATCAGTGCCTAGAATACCTGAGAAAATGGGGGGGGGGGGATGGCTGCACATCATTCATAAACAACTCCACTGTTATGTATTTGGAGAGAATTTACAGTCAGAGAATTCTCTGACTGTAAATATCTTGAGCAAACTGTTGTTTTTAGGAGCACAGTGACTACCAGGTCCTATTATAGTAAACAATACATTACCTTCAAATCATACTACCATATTTATATAATTAAATGAAAATATACAGGATGTTATCAATACTACTTTGGAGAAAATCCACAACAGACCTGTATACATGCTTCAGAAACCATAAGCTTGCATTCCTGACTAGCATGCTAGAACAACCAGGCATTTCAAACCTGAAACATCACATATTCTCTGATTTGTCCTTATTTGTACTGAGGTATCTGTTCTTTCAGATATTTTAGACAAAAGTAAGCAATTATGGACTCATAGGCTTCAGACACCAGTACAGCATGTCCTCAAGGTAGAGTATAATATTAACTTAAGAATGTGGAAGATAAAGTGTTTAAAACTGACATATTGGATGAAATTTCATTTTAATCCTCAACAACTGAGGAAGGCAGAAGCTAAAACATTTGGATCACATCATTTTTGTCTGTGTTAACCACTTCAATGAATAAATGTATATATTATTTAGACCATAAAGTAACTGCTACGGTGGCAATTCTATTACTTGAGAGTTGTCTTACGACTTCATCCCACAGTCCTTCTCCAAGCATTTCTATACACTTTAAATACTGCCCTACGGAGGCCATCGGACAAAGCAAGATCATTCTGTGGTTTCCTTTTTAAAGTCCATTTCTTAAGTGTGTATAAATGCAAGGATTTTAAAGATGCTCAGGAATTGATTCTAGATGGTTCCCTGTACATAGAGACTGGTTAAAATGGCAAAATTTAGGTGTGATGGGATTTTTTTTCCATGTTCTTTCTGTTTTGTGACATTTTCCTGTGGGTGGTCCTTAAATGATACAGTTATCACCATTATTCTAAGGACAGCAAAGAGAGCAGTAAATAATTAGATATATATTTTTTATTAATGAGTGTTTGCAATGCTGAAGTAATGCTAATTTGCTTTATAAGAATTTAGAAATTCTCTTTTAAATATACTCTCATGTGATGTAAAGCAAACATGATTTCTGTAGAAATGGGAGAAGGAAAACACATGTGATGGGGGTAAGTTCTCCAGATCCTTTGGAGATGAAGCAACATGAAATACCACACTAAGAGAGCATCTTCCCTTGCCCCCCCCCCCATCCCGCTGGTGGGATGAAGTCCTATGTGACACTAACCATAATTAGTAGGCTTGTTTGATCAAGAAAAAAAAGGTTTTGAACTCGTTTCATATGTAGGAGGTTCGTTTTTTAAATTATTTCCGACATTTTCCTTTAAAAAAGATCAAAATTACCAGGAAATACGAATCATTTCGTTAATGGAAGATGCCCTTCCCTCCCTCTAGAACCATTAAAATCTCACAGTTTCCCTTCCAGCCCTTGTGGCAGAAGGGAGAGGTGGGCGTGGCCAAGCACAGGGCTCCTCGGAGGCCTCGCCCCCAGCCACCTCCAAGCAAGGAGCCCTGTGCTCGGCCACTCCCAGCTCTCCCTTGGACAGCTGGCCATGGAGGAGAAGAAAGGGGATGGATTTTAAAAGTGTTGGTCTTTAAATCCGTCCCCTTTCTTGTCCTCCCTGGCCAGCTGTCCAAGGGAGAGGTGGGCGTGGCCTGTTCCTAAAAGCCACGCCCCCAGCATTTACGATTCACTGGTGGACGTCGTAAGGAAGATGGGGGCATGGCTTCGTTATTGCAAAAACACTTCCGGGTTCCCAGAATGCCTCAAAATCGCTTCTAATTATAAAAAAATAACGAATAAATAACGAGTAACAAAAATAACAATCTGGATCAAAAACCCTAATAATTAGTACAATTGTGGTGTGTATGAAATATTACAATAGAAATGAATTACTGTATTATATGATGATATTCTGTAAGTATAAACACTGGTTGATAAATTCACTGCTACTGTTATTTGCTGCTAGTTCATATTTAAATGAAAGTAAGTAAGGAAGTACATTTTTATTACATGCAAATCTATTCAACATATGGGGGGGGCACAGTTTCCCAGTATCTTTATTATGGAGACACAACATTGAGCAATTCATATGATGAAGAAGCAGTCAGTCACAGGTCTGAGGAGGGAAGGAATGAGATAATGCTCTGAAATAGAGTGCATTCTCCTTTTGTTTTTCCTTGGATCCCGGGGCAGTACTCTCTTCAACATTTGAATTGCCTCCCACACTTACTAGTAAGAAGCAGTAGTAGCCACCACTATAGGCTTGACAGTTATTGGGGAAGGTTTTGAATGATGCAAAGGTCTAGAAACACTTTCCTATGCCCTATCAAAAAAGAAATATTCATGCATATAAGCTATATTTATGCAAGAGTATGTCATTAACAGGATCCTATAGTTATTTGGTTTTTACTTGTGTATACTACGTCCTCTGTAACTGTGGGAAATACATTCCTGGGCTTTGTATGGATATAGAAGACATGGATAAGTGTGAACTCTATTGAAATGAAGGATTTCTGGTCCAAGAATACCATAAAGTCATCCTGGAAAACCTAGAAAATACCTAGAAAGAATATAGGCCCCTTCCACACACCTGAATAAAATCCCACATTATCTGCTTTGAACTGGAATATATGGCAGTGTGGACTCAGACAACCCAATTCAAAGCAGATATTGTGGGATTTTCTGCCTTGATATACTAGGTGATATGGCTGTGTGGAAGAGTTCGTAGAATCATAGAGTTGGAAGAGACCACAAGTGCCATGCAGTCCAACCCCCTGCCATACAGGAATACACAAATGAACATATTTTGTCAGACATTGTTAAATAAAAACAACAGATACTGATCCCAAAGACACAGGGGCTGTACTGTACAGAGTACTGATGCAAAATGTCCTTTGGAATAGACTTTTAGCTGCTTGAGGTCATAAAATGTATGCCCACTTACTAGTATCTTTTCTGTAAAGAAGATAATTCTCCCCTGTATAATTATAAGTCGATTTCCCTCTTGTCTGATCATTAATATTATAGCAGTGGCATATCTATTCTGCATTGTTCCTTTGAACTCACAAAGTTAATGCTATGAAAGGAAAATACTGTTTTTGTATGCATGTGTGTCTTTGTACATCAGTCTTTTTGTTTTATTGTAACATTAAGCTGGTTTAGCTTAGCAAAGAAATGCAGACTGGGTGGCTCATTGCTGTAGTACACTGTTATATGCCTGTGAAACGTGGACTGTCTACAGATGTCATACGCAACTCCCGGAATGATTCCATCCTTCAAATCTCTTGGGAAGACAGGTGGACAAATGTCAGCGTGCTGGAAGAAGCAAAGACTACTAGCATTGAAGTGATGCTCCTCCACCATCATGTTGTCCAAATGCCCGATCACCGTCTCCCAAAGCAGCTACTCTACTTGCCTAAGTAAGTATGTAATATATTCAAATGCTTACATATGATATATGCAATCATTTATGAGTATAGGTTAATGTTGTGACAATAGATTGTAAAAATTATAAAATGTTGTTTAGTCCTTAGCTATGGATGATATAGGGATTTGAGGGACAATGCTGGGACAATCACTTATCCTATTTGGAAAAAGTAAGAGTAGATATAAGTTCCAGCTGAACATGAAAGAGTTTCTTTGCTTTGATTGTAGCAGGGTGATGTTGAACTCTATCCCCAAATATGTTTGGTCTCTTTGCTTCAATGACCCTGGAGTCAACAGCCATTGCTGGCTGAAATGATACATAAACACATAATTTTGCAATACTGGAAAATTTTTTGAATGATTCCCAGTTTGCTGAGATAGTTTACTGTATTTTTTATACTACACATTAACGTTTTGTTTCCTTTAGACCTTCTGACATAACAAGCTGATTAAATTGGCACTATAGGTTTGAGGGATACCTGCTCCAGCCCTTGGCTACTTGGATAAGTTTACATTGAATACTAAATTAATAGTTGATATAGAACGAGTGTGTGTGTGTGTGTGTGTGTGAGAGAGAGAGAGAGAACTCATGTACCAGATGAGAGAGACCACATTAGTACATGATCAAGGCCACTGCACATCATTTCACATATAAGCTGACATCTAGCCCATTTCCTGCACATATGTTGGTTGGACTGATAAGATTTCCGAATATTGAATGGCATCCTCTACAACAGGGGTCCTCAAACTAAGGCCCGAGGGCCAGATATGGCCCTCCAAGGTCATTTACCCAGTCCTTGCTCAGGGTTAACCTAAGTCTGAACCGACTTGAAAGCACACAACAACAACAATCCTATCTCATCAGCCAAAAGCGGGCCTACACTTTCCATTGAAATACTAATAAGTTTATATTTGTTAATTTTTTTCTTAATTGTAATTGTTGTATTGTTCTGCCAACCTAGCAGTTCCAAAACATGCAAATGTGAGTAGATCAATAGGTACTGCTCCGGCAGGAAGGTAACAGCGCTCCATGCAGTCATGCCATCCACATGACCTTGGAGGTGTCTATGGACAACGCCGGCTCTTCGGCTTAGAAATGGAGATGAGCATCACATCCCAGAGTCGGAAATGACTGGACTTCATGTCAGGGGAAAACCTTTACCTTTACCTATTGTTTTTAAGTGTTTTTTGCACTACAAATAAGATATGTGCAGTGTGTATAGGAATTCATGCTTTTTTTCAAATTATAATCCGACCCTCCAACAGTTTGAGGGACTGTAACCTGGCCCTCTGTTTAAAAAGTTTGAGGACCCCTGCTCTACAACATATGAAGACTACAGTGTTGTTTAAATGTTACAGGGTAAGGCGTGGTATACATACAGATTTCTCATCCAACACCTTGCTGTTGTCTGTGTAGTCTGAGACAACTGCATCATGTTGAATAAATCTGAGGATAACCCTGACCAAATCTTATAGATGCTTATTTAAGAAGCCAATAGTTGCCAGCGAAGCTTGCTTTTCAGTTAGAGCCGCCGCAAACTAGCCTCCTGCAGGAGCAAACTGTGCCAGCACGTCCATGACGTCATGAGACTGCGCCTCTCTCTCCGCCCCTTTCTCCGCCTCTTTCTCCGTGCCAGAGTGGTTTTTCCTTTGCTAGGGCAGCATTGCCAGCGTACTCTCGTTGTTGACAGAATTCAACAACGAGAGTACGCTGGCAATGCTGCCCTAGCAAAGGAAAAACCACTCTGGCACGGAGAAAGAGGCAGAGAAAGGGGCGGGGAGAGAGGCAGAGTCTCATGACGTCAGGGACGTGCTGGCACAGTTTGCTCCCGCAGGAGGCTAGTTTGCGATGGGTCTAAGAGTGGTTGTGTTTTTAGTTACTGGAGTAACCTATGATATTTGTTGCCACAAGCTAACTCAATCTATGAATATATGATTTGTGTACAAATCTGACTGACCATCTCTTGGAACATTGTAGTTAAATCAGGAAAGCAATTCGTTACTAATGTTTGTTTGTTCTTAAAGTAACTTATTAGCATTACTTAAAGAGCAACATGTTAGTACTGTGTCAGTAACATGTTACTTGGGTGCTTTATACCTTAAAAATATGAAGAACATGTACACAATTGTTAAAAGATAATTAATATTAACTGCTATGTTTTCCACAGAATAATTAGGTATGGGTATCATTACTTGCAGTATCTTACTTCTTATACTTGATTTTAGAACTCCTGCTCATAAAGTTTGCTCTGTACCAAGATCCAAAAATAATATCTGAAAGCTGTTTACTACTCTGAAACTTCATTCTGCTGGGTGAGTTTCCTAAAGGATCTAGACAGTCTCCAACATGGACAACACAGGAACTACAGCAAAGAAGAGCAAAAACAGTGTGGCTCCAGGCATGCAGGCAATAACTCTTGGCAGGGGTGAGAAGATGAACTGGCAGAGAGTCAGGCAGAAGGACAGAGCTTGCATCTACTGATGTTTCTCATTGCTTGAGTCAGGATGGCATGCACTAAACATGTCAGCTAATTCTGTTAAATTTTGTAAGTAAGGCGACATTTAATTATCACAATAATTATCATCCTCTATATTATCATTAGTTAATTAAATGTCAGCTAACATGAGGAGAAGGTACTTTTGCTTTATTCTAACCATTAATGAGATTTTACGGCACAGTATAAGAAAGTAATGGGGTGACAAGAGGATACAGTAAGATCCCACAGATGAATCTGCTTTGGCTTCTCTGTGATGACTCAGACTGTCTGGCTTCTAATCTCTATCATAGTGCTGTTGCTTCCTCTCCTCCTACCAGCCCCTGATTTTCAGACTTTATCCCGCCATTGCCACTCTGAGCTGTTACAGTATTACTGGAATTGAAGGGAAATAACTATGTCTGCCTCTATCCTTAGAGTCATAATGTGAACTAGTGTTAACTGTTGTGGAGATTCCATGATGGATTAAGAAAATTAAGTATGGGTACATTTTACTAAGAAAGATACTTAGTAGTTCTTAAAACCAATAGTTAGTTTGCTTAAACAAATGGGTAGTAAAATATTTGTGCATTGTTTTCCTTCACAATATGATTATATTACATTTGTAAATGGAATATGATTGGCCCTCTGCTGTATCCACAGATTTTGCATCCATGGTTTCTAACATGCACAACTTTAAGATATATTTTTTAAAAGAATCCAAAAAGAAAATTTTGATTTTGCAATTTTATATAAGGGGCATGATTTTACTATACTGTTGTATGTAATGGATTATAGTATCCATATGTATGTGTATGTGTGTCTGGAATCAAACCCTCATGGATACTAATAGCCCACTTTAACTATTCTAGTTGGCAAACTTAACCAGCGAATAACAGAACTAGATAGATGCTTTTAAAAATAAATTGCACTGGAAAAAAAAAGAAGACATCTAATAAGGAGGCTGATTGGGCTTGTGATGAGGGGGAAAAACTACTGATAGCTAAATATAGCCAATGAACGTCTAAGAGACATGATTATATAACACCTCCAACCACACACAATCCTTTTTTATAAGCAGTGTGACTCGACATTGTTGATGAAATTCCTGCCCTAGATATAATAAATATATCCATCAACTAACCAACATTTCTCTCTTCCAATATTACAACACAGCACTTTGGTGTTTTCTTTATTTGGTCATGTTTGAGACATACAACCTAATCATATGGGGTGATGGACACTTTCACCCTGTCTGGGGGACAGAGGCTGATGCTAGACATCGCATGGTGTAGGTTATGCCCCCAACTTGGGTGAAAGCATTGCTGAATGCTTCCCCAGCAACATGGGAGGATTCCCGCATTGTGCTGGCTCCAATGGAACCAGCACGGGGCCTTCTCACAATGATGATGCTTTCCCTATATGATGGGAAAAGCCTCACCAAGAGGGTGCTGCATGGGAGACGGCGGCGACTGATTTGCCCCGCTGCTCCCTCTTTCCTTTCCAGAAGCTCGGCAAAGCTGGACACTTCACCAGGACTTGATGATGAAGTCCATAGTTTAAGGATATTTTTCCTGCTCTTTTTTGATGTCTGGATCTCTAGATCTATACAAATCATTTTGGACTGTGAGATTCTGCTCCAGAATCTGATCTGACCTGGAACAGGTAAAAATTGACCCCAACAGGTCTGAGTTATTTTGGAAATTAGGATTCATCTAAATTTGATTACACAATTAAATATACTTCTCTCATAAGATTTGTTAATACAATTGTTAATTTGAAAAAATAGATTCCAGAGAGTGTGGCATATGAAGTCTTCTACTTTATCTCTGGAAGTAGAGATAAAGAGTGCCTTGAATAACTAAGCACCACAAAGGATGTAGCTATCACCGTGAATTAGTCAGAATGGGATATTCCTAAGGAATACTGATTCCTTCTTTATCCTCCATAATTAGGGGTACTAGTGGGTTTCTAATGTATAAGGATGTGAAAGAATCATAGTCCAGCCAAGATGTCTTGTTAAGGCAGATTGTTTCAATTTGCAAAAAAAACCCTTCCAGGTTCTCTAGTCTTGCTATGAGACCAAGTTGTGATTTTTGCAATTGTAAAAATATTGTTTGTATAAAACTCATGTTTCAATGTAAACTACAATCTTCCATTTGTGAAGCACACACACACATTAACTAAAATAGGACAGGCTGATTGATCTGCAATAGTTTATCCAATGCTTTAAGTTCTACTAGTTCAAGGTGAAAGCAATTTTCAGATTATTTGCAGATGTCTGCTAGAAAAACTGCAAAAATATGCATTTTTACAAGGCCAACAAATCCAACAATTTCTTGCAAAAAATCTTGAAGAGAAAATATTATAATATTTACCACATGAGAACTAACCAAGTCATCCTTGGTAAGAATACACCATAATTTCCTACTGCAACCTGAAGTATATTGTATCATATACTTCACACTGCATTAGGAAATTTGATCTCTGAAGTATATTCTCTTTCAGATATCAAATATTTCAAAAAGGCTCTATCAAATGATGCTACTCCTAGAAGTGCTTTGTGAACAGATGTGTAACTAAAACTTTTTATGGTCTTGTATGTATCTCAAATATTAAAACTTTTTCTGAAATATTAAATATTTTTAGTCCTAGTATGGCATATTTTGCAAATATATTTAACTGAAGTTGCTATAATCCTTAGTAGTCTTCCCAAAGCAGTAAATTTGAACTCAAATAAAACAAAATAAATAAACAAATACTTCTATCATTCAGATGAAATACCTCATTCATTATACAGGCTTCAGAACTATCCTGACAGAACTGACAGAAGCTTTTTTAATAGGTCATGGAATTAATAGAAAACTAAAATAATTATACACAAAGAAATAATAAATCAGAAGTCTTTGATTATGTCAGTCCCGGGAGCTTTTTCATATGCTTCAAGTTTCTGAATTATTAATCAAGAGGGAAGGGATCCTATGGGACTGCTTACATAATAACGGTTTTAATTATGACTTTATTAGTTTAGCTAAACTCCGATGGTTCCTTATGTCCAAGGTTTGATTTATCAGGTTTATTTGTTGCAGGATGTAAATGTGATTGTCACTTGTGTTAGAAGTAAGAAAGGGATCTTAATCAATGAAAATGAGTAGGGTAGAAATTCTTATGGGACTGAACAAAAAATGAGGAAAATGCTTCTTCATTAGTGATTATATGACATCGGTGCACTGGGCCTTTGCTATTAGGTGTATATAGTTCTAATAGGAGATGGTAGTAGGGAGTGGGTTGGCAAGGAGGCACAGCCATCCTTATTTTAATAAGTCTAAGCTATGTGAGCTGTGTTTTTCTTGCAGAGATTTTTTCCTGTAGTCAGTTTCTACAAATGAAAGAAGTATTTTCAGGAGCATGGAAATGTGGCAAGTCAAAGAATGCTTGAAATATAGCCTGGGACCAATCTACACTTCCATTTAATACTGTTTGAAACTGTATTATAAAGTTAATGTAATATAATACAGTTTAATTGAATTTAACTGCATTTGTACACTTATCAGATATTTATTGTGTCAGAAGCAGACCAAACAGTTGCATTGCATTTTTAACAAACAAACAAACAAACAAACAAACAAACAAACAGAACACAAAGTTTGCAAGCTTGGTAGTTGAGTAAATGTCCTTTGACCAGTAGCTGGCCACTTGGAGTGCCTCTGGTGTTGCTGCAAGAAGGTCCTCCATTGTGCATGTGGCAGGGCTCAGGTTGCACTGCAGCAGGTGGACTGTGGTTTGCTCTTCTCCACACTTGCATGTTGTGGATTCCACTTTGTAGTCCCATTTCTTAAGGTTGGCTCTGCATCTTGTGGTGCCAGAGCGCAGTCTGTTCAGCGTCTTCCAAGTTACCCAGTTTTCTGTGTGCCCAGGGGGGAGTCTCTCATTTGGTATCAGCCATTGATTGAGGTTCTGGGTTTGAGCCTGCCACTTTGGACTCTCGCTTGCTGAGGTGTTCCAGTGAGTGTCTCTGTAGATCTTAGAAAACTATTTCTTGATTAAGTTGTTGACATACTGGCTAATATCC
Organism: Anolis sagrei; assembly: GCF_037176765.1. Classification (NCBI taxonomy): domain Eukaryota; kingdom Metazoa; phylum Chordata; class Lepidosauria; order Squamata; family Anolidae; genus Anolis; species Anolis sagrei. The sequence goes on along the minus strand of NC_090023.1, from coordinate 85,741,188 downwards.
AAACAGGGGATGAGCTGGAGATGTCACTGCCTTGGTCCTTTCACTATTGGTTGCTACTTCCCAGCGGATGTCAGGTGGTGTAATATCAGCTAAACAGTGTAATTTCTCCAGTGGTGTAGGGCACAGACACCCCGTGATAATGCTGCTTGTCTCATTAAGAGCCATTAAGAGATGTGTTCCACACTGGGCATGCATACTCAGCAGCAGAGTAGCACTTACTGTAGTTCTTTCACCAACGGCACTGAACGTTTTGATAAACAAATAATAATAATAATAATAATAATAATAATAATAATAATCCTATCTCCCCGGGGGGATTGCATGTGGTTTTCTCATTTTTAAAAATAAGGGCTGACATCTTACATGGGATATATATATATACATTATAGCTTTCTCTACATGAATCAAATAAGGCAGACTCATCTTTCAACTGCTGTGGAGAGTCCACACACCATACATTTGGATTCACAGTAGAAGTGCAGCATTCAGCCAATGATCTGTCACAAGTGCAAATGATGTTTACTCTGGAGCTTTTGGGCAGCTCTGGAGTGATCATGATGTTTTGGACGATAGATAGTTGGATTGAGGATCTGGCCCAATCCAGTGTTCATCTATCAACAGACACATTAGTGTTTCCCTGGCCAAAAGCAGTTCTGACAGTATCACTTCTGATGAAGTCACAACAGGATACCCATCCATGTGGCTAGCAAAAATGACATCACTAGTCAGGACCTCAATACATTGAGGTGGGAGACTTGCAACACATTGTGATGAACCTGGTGGGGCCCAGCAGGGCCTGACAGGGAGAACCTGTCGCCCCACACCCCACATTGCCCAGTTTGCCCCTCACCTCATTCTACAGGGGGGGTCACATCTTGGCTTCCTTCCGTTGTTTCCTATGCAACATGGAAGCCTCTTGTGTTGCTGGGATTGCCTCTTACACCAACTTCACTTGAGGCACACAGCCCCGCTGGAAGTAAAACAACATTGTGTGATGGGAGTTGGCGGCCTCCATGCCTCAAGTGAAGTCAAAGTGTCATAGGACAGGCATTTTCTTCATCTGACGAGGTCGTATGCCTCTGTGAGGGAGCTGCTTGAGGCCGGTGATACAATGGCAGTCCCAGTGTAACCTTGGTCTGGCCAGCTGTCTGGACTCCAGATTTTCTTTAGAAAAGCTCTTGTTGGCATCAGGGAAGCTCTGGAGCAATGCCAAAATTCTACCTGAAAGTTAACAATACTTCTGAATCACAGAATCATTGTGTTGTAATCGTTTGATCATTGGACTACTACTTTGGAGATCAGGATTTGACTCTTGGCTTGGCCATGGAAATCCACTGGGTGACCTTGAGCAAATCAGATTCTCTCAACCTCAGAAGAAGGGAAAGATACCCCCTCCCTTCCCGAACAAAACTTAACAAGAAAAAAGCACAATAGGTTTGCTTTATTTTATTTATTTATTTATTTATTTATTTATTTATTTATTTATTTATTTGACTTGTATACCGCCACTCCCAATTTGGCTCGGAGCAGTTTACAGCAGTAGATTAAAACAATACAACCAACTTTAAAATACAGGTGTCTGGTCATCTGCCTGCCCCCTGAAAAGGGGGTTGGGAGGACGGTCTACATCACAATCATAGACACGAAACTAGACTATATTTCTATAGGGAAAACTAGGAATCTAGACAAGAAATGGTATAACAAAATAGAGAACCCTTTCCTAAAAAACATATTGGGAATATGGTCTAAATATGAAGAAAAATTAATACCATCGATATCCCCATTAACACCGGTGTTGATTACAAATAATTTCCCCATAAATCTCAAAAAGGAGTTGGAAAGTGAATTTAAGGAAAAAGGAATAATGAAATTAAAAGATTGGGAATCAAAGATGAAAAATATAGATGAGATCAAGGTCCAGTTATCAGGAGGGAACATTGGATGGTATAAAGTTCTACAACTTGAAAGATGGTTAAGGGAAATAAGAAAGAAATATAAAGGTGAGAGAGAATTTACCAAATTTGAAGAAATGATTAGCCAAAGGGGGGTAAAGAAGGAAAAGAAAGAACAAAGGGTATAACAAGTGATATCTACAAAATACTGCTGGAAGGAGTCCAGGAGGAGGACCACCTTAAAAGAATGTGGGAGATAGATTGCAATAAAGTAATACACCCACAAAACTGGAAAGGAATGTGGAATATGCGTATATTAAAAAATATGTCAATAAGAATAAAAGAGAACTATTACAAAGTGGTGTGGAGATGGTACCTCACACCAGTCAGATTAAATTGACAAGAAACATTCTAAGCAGTGCTGGAGGGGCTGTCAAGAAACTGGCACATATATACACATGTGGTGGTCTTGCAAATATGTTCAAAAATTTTGGGAAAATGTATTTCAAGAAATAAGAAGAATCACCCAAATAGAGATAACAGGAACACCGGAGATGGCACTGCTGTCATTTGTTGACAATGTTAAAATACCAAAAGAACTAAAAGAATTAATTGCCAATCTAGTAACAGCAGCAAGATTATTAATAGCTAAAAAATGGAAAGAAGGAGGGGAGTGTCAATTGGAAGAGTGGTATAGGGAGATCTGGGACATCTCAATAAACGATAAACTGACAGGAAACATTAAGGTTAAAAAAAGACTATCAAAAAAAGATGATTTTGGGAAGATTTGGGGGAAATTGATAGAATATGTATATATAGAAGGTAAGGGGACCAAACCTGTAATAGAAACAACTGATTTTTGGGAATAAGTATTGTAATTGGCTGGTCGGGGGTGAAGGGTTAGCACTGGGTGATTGGATGTAATGAAACAGGAGAATGGAATATTATAGGTATCAAGACATACATGTTCTGTACAATTGTTAATGCGAAGTGATAAGTATAAGAATGTTTATATACTGAATATGTTAAAGATACAATAAATAAATTTTAAAAATAAAAAAATACATCACAATCATTGATGGCATCTTCAGATTGATAAATAGTAACAATAGCTGTTGCCTCAGTGCAGTACAGTGATGGGCAACCATTTGAGCTTAGTGTGTCAAAATTTGTCCAAAAAATGAGCATAACTCGGGTGGGGTGTCACTTCGAGAGAAAAAAACATAATTTTATGATATTTGTGGTTTAAATAACAAAATGTATAATTGCAATATATAACATTATTTAATAAACCTCTTTTAGGAAAGGGTGGGGTTACTAAGAATAAATAGGGGTTAATAAGGATGACAACAGTAATAGTGGTGAAATGAAGTCTGTACTATGCTACAAGATGGAGTTCCTTATGTAAATTAAGATGACTGCCGCTATTTCTAATGGCGGAAATGGCACCCATAGCACAGGCCCTTGCCTGTCCAAGCCTCCCCCTCACTTATCTCAGTAATGATGGTCAATTAGAAATCCACAACATCCCAGAACAGTAGATTGGATGATAGTTGCTGTGGTTATGCAGTTAATAATAATATAATAATTTTATTTTTAGACCCTGCCACCATCTCCACAAGGGGACTTGGAGTAGCTTACAAAGGGACAAACCCAAGTTACAATAAAAAAACACATTAAAATCAATTAGATAAAAACACAACAGAATCACAAAACACCATCATAAAACAATAGGCTGAGATAAAAATCAAAGCTGGATTCGGGCTCAAATAAGTGGAATGATTCCAAAATGGAGCCAATGGAAAGTGTGAAATTCAAATAAACAAGGACAAGGAATACCTTAGAAAAAGTGTTGAGGTAACCAATGGCAGGGCTGAAATAAAATGCAGAGCTTAGAATAGGTACAAGATAATTCTCTGGAGAAACTGCCTAGTCAAATGCACGATGGAACATCCAAGTTTTCAATTCCCTGTGGAAGATGGAAAAGGAGGGAGCCTCTCTGATCTCCCTAGGAAGAGAGTTCCAAAGCTGGGGGGCCACCACCGAGAAGGCCCTCTCCCTCATCCCCACCAACCATGCTTGAGATAGTGACAGAAGCAGGAAGAGAGCGTGGTAATGGCGATCACAGGGCCCCCAGAGATGTGTCCCTCCACAGCATTCCACTGCTTCCTGCTCCGCCGGACAGAAGTGAGGTCAAAGATCCCCTAACAGCCTAACCGAAAGTCCCAGAACAAGATGCTCTGTGCCGAGGTTCTGTTGTTTTGGCCTACAGACCTCCAGCACAGAGTGTTTATACTTCACTACAGCAAATGTTTCATCCTCGGCTACTGCATCTGGCAGTGCAGGAGCCAAGGATGAAACATCCTTTTTGGCATGCGGCCCCATACTGCTCTGTATGCGGCCGCATGTGGCCGCGTGTCATCGAAAATGGCTATGCATGTCAGTACTAACACACGTGTCATAGGTTCGCCATCACAGCTTTAGGGTCAGAAATGTTGTATGTCTGAAATTACTTGAAAAGACACAATAACTACAATCAGTATTTTGAAAAATCAATGACACAAAAAGGATTTGTTCAAAATCAGACCGATGACAAAATAAAGAATATCTACAAGATATGTATAGTAAAGAGTATTTCAGAGAGAACTCTTACCTCCTGTGATGAGATGAAAATAGATCTCAATAGTAAACTGAACTACTGACCTCTAACAAGTTCAGAGATCTATGCATTTAATAACACTGGTCTTAAATTGAATCAGCTTTTTGGCATAAGGAAGGAATAACCCCAGAGAAGGAATAATTTGAACATATTAACAGTGGTGATGTTCTATAGTTCAAAAATGAACTTGAGCCATCAATGTAATACTAATGTATGTGATTGTGGATATTTCATCCCTAAAATATATATGATGGATATGATTTTATGACTAAAATGAGTCACACAATCAATAAACTTTAAATGCTTTACAGTATCAGATTACACACAAAATAAAAAAGGGTTGCTATATTATTTTGGAGTTATTTGGGGGTTTGAGGGTTAATTGATCAGTGGTGGATACAAAATGAATGAAAAACACTTAAAGTTGTTTAATAACTTTTTTTACAAAACAGATTTACATTTATCTGAAGAAATTAAGTACAATAGCATTGTAAACATTTCTGGTTATTTCTTTTTGTAAACACATATTATACAGATAATTATCAATTTGTCAAGAACTGAGGACTTTGAATTATCAATATGTACATTCTATCTGTGTAGAGATAGAGTGAAAAAGTGCATGTAGGGGTCATCTCAGGAAATAGTATTATTACTTATGTGCATGGAAGGCTTGGTGTTTTAAATCCAAAGTACATGTGCATGGAAAGGTTGGTGTTTTTAACCCAAATTTGGTCAAAAACTACAGCTGAACCTTTCTACACTCCAAAGCAAAAAAATTTGAAACCTTGCATTCAATATTAAAAAGGCATGCTGTGCACATTTAAAATTATTTTCTTCCTGGATTTTATGGGCTGAATCTCCTGATTGTTCTTCATTGCAGATCTCATTTCATCACAAATATAGTTGGATCTTACTGGTGCCCTGAAACAATTAAATGGAATTATTATGGTATCTTTAAACAGCCTTAAAAATAACATTCTAAGGAACAAGAATCTTAATTACTCCAAAACATGTTGATTCATCATGAGACAATGCCTTTTTAAAATGATCAGCAGCTGACTCATCTAAGAGCTTAGCTGACATTTTACATATCTTGTGATGGACGGAATATATAAATTGTGTCTCACCGAATCTGGAAAAAGGCATTTTCTATTCCAATTACACAACACAACGGTTGCATGAGAAAACACCATGTGAAGTTCTGTATATATTTGCTATCCTCACATAACAAAACGCTGCATGTATAACTTCTTACTTTGTTTTAATTGCTTATGATTTTATTCTCCTAGTTCCCTACATGGGAGCCCCTTTCAGCATCTGACATAAATAAACAGCTGTTCAAGCCCAGTGTCTGCACTTATTAAATTAGAACAAAGCCTCTAATATTGTTTCAGACTGTGTTGCACTAATTAGGCCTTGGAGCAAAAGAAAGAAAGTTATAGTCCTTATTCATCATTATGCTCCCTTCCTTATATTACAACTGAGCACACAGTACTGAATGTAAAGAATCTTTTTTTCTTATAGGAACACAAAATACAAAAACAAACAAGAAACAATAGATCTCAAAGAATCATGGCCTTTCATTATTGAATGTACAGATACCATGAAATATGATAATACTGCATGATTAAGGAACATTCCTGTCCTCTAATTTACCGTGGCAGAATTCCAGTGTCATTAATGAACAGGTAAGTTTTCATATTAATTTTAAGGTTTTTGCTAGTGGATACATCAGACTATTGACCTTATTAAATGTGCTGCTGGAATTGTGATTGATTATAGCGATTCCAGTGGTGCCCATCTGGGGACATGAAGAACCCATCGCCCCATGCCCTGCATTGCCTGACTCAGCTGAATCTCCATCCTATAATGGCATTTCCTTGGCAAGATTTGTTCAGGGTAGATTTGCCTTTGCTTTCCTCTGAGGATGAGAGAGTGTTATTCATCATGCTGAGTTCTCTGATGAGTGCAAGGATATCTGATTTTTGTTCTCTGTCTTGCTGAAGTAGTTATCCCACCTGGCTCAGTGTCTCAGAAATTGATTTGTTCTAGGGTTGGTCCTTCCTTCTCATTGCTGCTCCCATTAACTAAGGGGGTTCCAGGCAGGGTCTTCTCTTCCCAAGACATGAAAGTGGCTAAACCTTTGGGGTCAGTGTATCAAAGACATTCTTCTCAATCTAATCAACAATGAGAGATGCTGCCTCTCATCTTGGTACTCTAAGTAACTGGAAGAGCTGATGAGACCATTTCAGGAACTCCTATGCCATCATTGTAATGTTGCTTGTTCTCATAAATAAAAACAAGATGCTATATTATTTTATGTCTATATTTACATTGGCCATAAGGATCACTGATGTAGTGCCTCAGTTCTGGCTCATTCTTCTTCTTTCTGGCAAACTAGATAGGTCCTCTCCTGCATTTGATAAGGTCCCAATATTTGCATGATTTTCCCAAAATACTATGTCCTTAGGCAGCATCAAATGCACTGGGATGGCAGAGGTTTTTCAGAATTCTTTAATTTTACCCAGGAAGATTTCTATCAAGCGTATCACTTGAGCATCTTACATTTTGACAGCAATAGCTTAGCCACTGCTTACTTAGCTGTGCTTCTGAAAGCTTTGAAGCAATACCTATGTGAAACATATATGCCTTTTATTAAGAGGCATTACATGGTTCTCAATCCATCTGAATATGCAAGTTTTGTAAAACCAAATTGTTAACATGTTTCTGAGGTTCCACTATTCCAGAAGCTAATTAATTGATTTCAAAATTGCTCTGCAAGAGCTGAATAATGGCAAACTCACAAGGGAATAAAGTCCAATGACAAGTAAAACAAAAATGACAATTTATACTGTTCTAATTCACGCTACAAATATAGATACAGTATTCATGCTTAGTGTATTTTCCCCATGAGAAGTTCTGCTATTGTCACTTTGCTCAATGAAATAAGAAATATAAATCCATTATTCAATACAAGAAGCAGTACTGGAATCTGTTTGCTGGAAATTGTAAACCAAGAATATCAACTAAATGTCACTGAAATTAGAGGTGAACTTGTATGGCATTGGTTTGGATGTGGAATCAGTAGCTACTTATTACTTCTATTTTAGGGACTAAGACTAGAGTTCACAGTATAAATAATAAATTACATTATCTATACCAACACAATGAATTCAAAACATCTTTTGAGACAGACTCTTTTATATATGGATGTGTTGGTTTCAGGTAGTATTACTTAAACTTAGAAAAATAAAATTAAAAGATTTGTTCAAATTTCACAGTGATTCTACATTTGAGATATCATGTAGCATACAGTCATACTGCAGTAATGAGATACTCAAACTGGAATGGCAACAATTTACAGTGCCATACATTGTATATCTCCAGCAAAGGATCACCGCCTTGTCGGGGCGCTGGAGCTTGAGCACCTCAATGATGTCATGAGCGAAACCGTGAAGGGACACCCAAGACGGGACGGTTGTGGCAGAGAGGTCAGACCAAGCGTGATCCCTGGGGAAGGCAATGGCAAACCACTCCAGTATCCTTGCCAAGAAAACTAAATGGACCAGTACAACCAGAGATATGTCGGTATGCCATTGGAAGATGGGACTCCCAGGTCGGAAGATGGCCAAAATGCTACTGGGGAGGAGCAGAGGATAAGTTCAACTAGCCCCAGATGTGATGACGCAGCTAGCTCAAAGCCGAAAGGAAGGCTAGCGGCCGACGGTACTGGAGGTGAACGACGAATCCGATGCTCTAAAGATCAACACACCATAGGAACCTGGAATGTAAGATCTATGAGCCAGGGCAAATTGGATGTTGTTATTGGTGAGATGTCAAGACTAAAGATAGACATTCTGGGGGTCAGCGAACTGAAATGGACTGGAATGGGCCACTTCACATCAGATGACCACCAGATCTACTACTGCGGACAAGAGGAACATCGAAGAAATGGAGTAGCCTTCATAATTAATAAGAAATTCGCTAAAGCGGTGCTTGGATACAACCCAAAAAATGACAGAATGATCTCAATTCGAGTGCAAGGAAAGCCTTTCAACATTACAGTGATCCAAATATACGCCCCAACCACAGCTGCTGAAGAAGCAGAAGTAGATCAGTTCTATGAGGATCTGCAGGACCTACTGGATAATACACCAAAAAGAGACATTATTTTCATTACAGGAGACTGGAATGCCAAGGTGGGAAGTCAAATGACAACTGGGATCACAGGCAAGCATGGTCTGGGAGAACAAAATGAAGCGGGACGCAGGCTGATAGAATTTTGCCAGGAAAACTCGCTGTGTATAACAAACACTCTCTTCCAACAACCTAAAAGACGGCTTTATACATGGACTTCACCAGATGGTCAGCACCGAAATCAGATTGACTACATCCTTTGCAGCCAAAGGTGGTGGACATCCATCCAGTCGGTGAAAACAAGACCTGGGGCTGACTGTAGCTCAGATCACGAACTTCTTATTGCCCAATTTAGAATAAAACTAAAGAGATCAGGAAAAATATGCAGACCAGTTAGATATGATCTCACTAACATTCCTAGTGAATATACAGTGGAAGTGAAGAACAGATTTGAAGGACTAGATTTAGTAAACAGAGTCCCAGAAGAACTATGGACAGAAGTCCGAGACATTGTTCAGGAGGCGGCAACAAAGTACGTCCCAAAGAAAAAGAAAACCAAGAAGGCAAAATGGTTGTCTGCTGAGACACTGGAAGTAGCCCAAGAAAGGAGGAAAGCAAAAGGAAACAGGGATAAGGGGAGATATGCCCAGTTAAATGCGCAATTCCAGAGGTTCGCCAGAAGAGATAAGGAACTATTTTTAAATAAGCAATGCATGGAAGTGGAAGAAGACAACAGAATAGGAAGGACAAGAGACCTCTTCCAGAAAATTAGAAACATTGGAGGTAAATTTCAGGCAAAAATTGGTATGATAAGAAACAAAGATGGCAGGGACCTAACAGAAGCTGAAGAGATCAAGAGAAGGTGGCGAGACTATACAGAAGATCTGTATAGGAAGGATAATAATATTGAGGATAGTTTTGACGGTGTGGTGAATGAATTAGAACCAGACATCCTGAGGAGTGAGGTGGAATGGGCCTTAAGAAGCATTGCTAACAACAAGGCAGCAGGAGACGACGGGATTCCAGCTGAACTGTTTAAAATCTTAAAAGATGATGCTGTCAAGGTGATGCATGCCATATGCCAGCAAATATGGAAAACACAAGAATGGCCATCAGACTGGAAAAAATCAACTTATATCCCCATACCAAAAAAGGGAAATGCAAAAGACTGCTCCAACTTCCGTACAGTGGCCCTTATTTCTCATGCCAGTAAGGTAATGCTCAAGATCCTGCAAGGAAGACTCCAGCAATACATGGAACGAGAGTTGCCAGATGTTCAGGCTGGGTTTAGAAAAGGTAGAGGAACGAGAGACCAAATTGCCAATATCCGCTGGATAATGGAGAAAAGCAGGGAGTTTCAGAAAAACATCTACTTCTGCTTCATTGATTATTCTAAAGCCTTTGACTGTGTGGATCATAATAAATTGTGGCAAGTTCTTAGTGGGATGGGCATCCCAAGCCACCTTGTCTCTCTCCTGAGGAATCTGTACAAGGACCAAGCAGCAACAGTCAGAATTGACCACGGAACAACAGACTGGTTCAAGATTGGGAAAGGCGTCCGGCAAGGCTGCATACTCTCACCCAACCTTTTTAACTTGTATGCAGAACACATCATGCGATGTGCGGGGCTGGATGAATGCAAAGCTGGGGTGAAAATTGCTGGAAGAAACATTAACAACCTCAGATATGCAGATGACACCACTCTGATGGCCGAAAGCGAGGAGGAGCTGAGGAGCCTTCTAGTCAAGGTGAAAGAAGAAAGTGCAAAAGCTGGGTTGCAGCTAAACGTAAAAAAAACCAAGATTATGGCAACAAAAATGATTGACAACTGGAAAATAGAGGGAGAAACCGTGGAGGCCGTGACAGACTTTGTATTTCTAGGTGCAAAGATTACTGCAGATGCAGACTGTGGCCAGGAAATCAGAAGACGCTTACTTCTTGGGAGGAGAGCAATGTCCAATCTCGATAAAATAGTAAAGAGTAGAGACATCAGACTGGCAACAAAGATCCGCCTAGTCAAAGCCATGGTATTCCCTGTAGTAACCTACGGATGTGAGAGCTGGACCTTAGGGAAGGCTGAGCGAAGGAAGATCGATGCTTTTGAACTGTGGTGTTGGAGGAAAGTGCTGAGAGTGCCTTGGACTGCGAGAAGATCCCACCAGTCCATCCTCCAGGAAATAAAGCCCGACTACTCACTGGAGGGAAAGATACTAGAGACAAAGTTGAAGTACTTTGGCCACATCATGAGGAGACAGGAAAGCCTAGAGAAGACAATTATGCTGGGGAAAGTGGAAGGCAAAAGGAAGAGGGGCCGACCAAGGGCAAGATGGATGGATGGCATCCTTGAAGTGACTGGACTGACCTTGAGGGAGCTGGGGGTGGTAACGGCCGACAGGGAGCTCTGGCGTGGGCTGGTCCATGAGGTCACGAAGAGTCAGAGACGACTGAACGAATGAACAACAACATTGTATATATTTTCAGGAGGTGATGCTACTTGGGCCAAAACTGGGATTCTTTATAAATATTCTTTTTACATTTGTCAGGAATTGGACAAAATGATACTTACAAGAGTACACTGAGATGTCACTGCTATGGATAAGCACTATTTCCTGGACATCATTATTCTATGTTTATATATCCTTCCTTTTCAATAAAATACACTTTCTGTGCTGTATTGGGAAGGCTGGTAATAATTTTTCAGATTCTACTTTCTGCAATTTTGTGATAGGAGAATCATTTAATTGCACATAAAGAAAATTAGAAATTAGTACAAGAATGGATTGGTTTGCAGATTGTGCTCACTGCTACAAGTAATGCTGAAATATTATCTTTTTGGTAGCAGCAAGGGGGCAATTACACAGTACTATGCAGAAGAACGGAATATCTCAGTCAATTGGCTGGCAGCAGATTACTTAGTATAGGCAATAAATTAGATGCAATCCTGGAACCATTCTTCCAATATGAGGTGCTGATATTCCCCCCCCCCCTCTCCAAACCTCATTAGAAATGGTAGATGAAAAAGGAGAAACTATTGAACCTTTACAAATTATAAGATTTCAGGAGTTTCATGCAAGTGTTTTAGTTGGAAGACAGAGGAGGATTATGTTAATTTGGGTATGTGGGAAAGATTTCACTGAGCAACAATTACTATTTGGGTAAAACACATTCAGCTAACTCAAACGTATTAGTACCTTGAATCTCTAGATCTGTTCAGTTTTTAAGTTTAAAAGGCATTCTAATAACTGGAGCAGTGGGCTTGCTCATTATATCTTTTCATTTTCTTTTTCTTTTTTGGAAAAACTAAAGCAAGAATCAGACCAGTCTTGAGGAAAGGCAGAATAGATAGTATCGATTCATTGAAATGGAATGATTAGACGCAACCAAGGAGATCTATCCTTATTTTCCAATGTTAAGAAAGACATGCTGGAAACATGGTGGGCATGGTTGTGGTGAAGGCCAGAAGGATCATTCATTTTTCTTGATTTTCAAAGAACCATATCAAAGTAAAAGAAATAATTGAACAAATAAGTAATTCCAGACATGATCCTCATTTTAACATGCAATAAAAGACTGAGATATACTGAGTTTGATATAATATTATTTGCAAAATAATATATTTTCTTAATTAAATTGTTTTTGTTGTGGAAGACATCAGTGTAAAGATTGATCAATTGATAAATGATACCAACACTGCCAATTGATAATAGTGATTGCTTGCCTTACCATTGCCGATGATAGTCTGGGAGGCAGGAAGTTGCAGTTCAACACCAACAATTTAGGTTCATGTTTATATTTAGTTGATTAACTCTATGTATTAGAGCAGTGGTTCTCAAGCTGTGGGTCCCCAGGTGTTTTGGCCTACAACTCCCAGGAATCCCAGTAAGTTTACCAGCTGTTAAGATTTCTGGGAGTTGAAGTCCAAAAACATCTGGGGACCCCAGGTTGAGAACCACTGTATTAGAGCATCTGGACCATGTGAAACCAAGTATCCTTCTCTAAGACATTATTACTCAAGGGTCCTAAAACAGATCTTTCTTGAGACTAGAGTATGCCTATCTAGTCACTCTTCTTATTGTACCAATCCTTACCTAGAGCTCTTTGAGAAAAGTGAATTTATCTTACTGCAGCTGCATGGATATAACTCCTCCCAATCTATGTATTCCTTGTCTTCATACATTACTCCCTTTTTGTTTGTACTTAGTTATAGCACGTGAGCATTGTGGTTTAGATCTGCACACCTCTGTAGTAGACTTGTGTACGATACTTTTTAGCAGTTTTCCTTTGGCTTCTTCAGTCTGGTTAGAAGGCCTTGATGGTAAGGCTTCAGCTTTCATTTATTTTAAACCGTAACAGGACCACATGACAGCCAATCATGATTCCTCCTCCCCTTTTCAGGAGCATGTGTCGTCCAAAGAGGCTGTTGCTGTGTGCTCCTCACACAGGGTTTCCCTGTGAGTCCTGCCTGTTGGACCAATCAGAATAGAAGAACACCGTGACATGTCTTATACAAGCTGTATCTACTTCCTTAACCCCGTTGCTGAAACCCAGGCTCCCTTGAAGGGAAGAAAGGAAAGGATCCCAGGAAAGGCTGCTTCTTTAACCCCGTTGCTGGAACCAGGCTCTCCTAAAGGGAAAAATGGAAAGGGTCCCAGGAAGGGTGTTTCCTTAACCTCGTTGCTGAAACCCAGGCTGTCTTGAAGGGAAAAAAGAAAAGGATCCCAGGAACGGTGCTTCTTTAACCCCACTGCTGAAACCAGGCTCCCCTGAAGGGAAAAAAGGAAAGGGTCCCAGGAAGAGTTTGTCCTTAATCCCATTGCTGAAACCTAGTCTCTCTAGAAGGAAAAAAAGTAAAGGGTCCCATGAACGAAAAGGGGAGCCTTGTAAGTTTCCCCACTGCCGCCAATGGGCTGGATCTAGCTGTATTTTTTCGGCTACAAACTGAAAACGGTTATCCGGCTACACAACAGTTTTAGGGAGATGCACAAAAACTGATATGGAGGTCTACTGGAATCTGGCCAGCAGAAACAGATCAAAGTTCAGCCAAAATGCACAAGCCTACCCTGTACTGGGTTTTCAAGGGATTGAAGCACCATCCATACAAACTCTGAAAATATTATTTAAACAATAAATGAGTTTTTTTAAAAAAAAATTAAAAGGCTTTTCCTATTGTGTTTATTCTGCAAAGGAAAGTTGTAGTTTTGATTTTGAAACATTTTTAGCAATGCAAAACCATACATGAGTGGGAAATTCTGCAAAACAGCCTTGCTAGAAAAGGAAACATGAAGAGGGGAAGTTTATATCAGCAGTTTTTTTTTACCACCACACAGTTGTGCAGTAGCTTTTGGAGGAAGCTATTGGAGAAAAGGAGAAACTTTGGCCCTGCAGCCACTAGAGGTGGCAATGGCAGCAAGTTGAGATCAGGCAACAGCAGTGGGGAGGAGTAATACCCACAAAATGCCCACAGCACATGTTCCTGGGCCCAAAGGTATTGCAGAAATGACTTCAGATTACTACATGGCTGAAATCACTTTGGAAGACTGGTAGTACATGCATTGGTAGCCCTGCATTATAATTTGACTGTTTTCATGAACTACCGCTTGAAGATTGGCTTGCAGTGAGTTTAGGATAATGTCATGCAATGTAAGTTTTTTTTCAATCATGGCTAGAGAGATTCTAATATATCTTACAAAATTTATGCAACAGCATGTGTAGTTAGTGCTATATTGTGGACAATATTGCAGCAAGTACTTCTGCAAAAAGCCCAGCTGGAAAAGATCAGTTTAAAAATACCCCCCAAATATCGCTTTGTTATCACCGATATGGCACAGAGGAGTAAAGATGGACTACTATAGAATCAAAGAGCTGTCACTAGAATGATTCTTTGGGGCCTATTCAGTTTTGGGTGAAATGAATTCTATAGCTCAATAATGTCTCAGGTAGTGCTAAACACATGTGGATTAGAACTATGTATTGTAGAAACCTACAAATGTTTTCTTGGACTTCATCACATGGGGCACTCTCCCTTCTCCCCATGCCATTTTGCTTTGTCACAGCGACACTATCCCCATCTCACAAGGAAAGCATTGCAAAGCAGCACAGATCTTCCATGTTTGGAAGGAAGCTCCCTAGGATGTTTCCACTCTGGTTGTGGGCGGGACCTCCGCCAGAAATCCAGTGATGTCATGGGATGGGCAGCATGCCCATCTGCCACTGTATTGGCAGGGAAGTGTCCTAGAATGCTAAAAAAGCCCCATTTGATGAAGTGATAAATGATGCTTGTATTGTTCAGTTATCAGAAGGTGTATATATTCTTTTTGCATCATCTGTCTTTATTTTTGCTTGTAAAAAAAACCCTTAAGAAAAAACACAGAATTGTTGCACAATATTTTTCATTTGTGACCTGTAACAACTCTTCTTAATTGTGCTTTTGTGTGGTAGATGAACTGTGTATAATCACAGATGAATGATACATACAAAGACAAAGTCTGTGAAAAACTGAAAGAAATATACATATATAAAAAGGGTAAACTTACCCTTTTTTGCCATTTAACTCTCTTTATCCAATCCAAGAACCGTCCTTCCCCTATTAGCCATGGAATTAAATGCATTCCGTATCTTCAAATGACAATAACTTCAAATGAAAGAAAAAAGTGCTAACAGCCCAACAATCCTGCTTTATTTGTCATCAAGACATATGTCAGGAAGTGAGTTTATGATTTTTGTTCCAACTCATAAACCATCATTTAAACATGCAATGTGGTTTGGGAAATTATGTCTCCCAAATGTCTCTATGAGGAGGAAAATGTAGATTTAATTAGCCAGAAACGCCACTTTTTAAAACATGGTATACGTCAAAGGTTAATGGACAGTTTCTTGCCTATTGTCATGCAGCACAATACAAATATTTGCCTATGACATATTTATAGCATTTATTCTGGCACACACGACAGGCAACATTTCTTTCAACAACACACTATGGCTAATACTTCACTCATGTACAGCTGGAAAAAAAGCTCCAGGAAGACATGAGGTGGCTAAGTTTGAATCAATCACACTAATTTGTTTCCGCAGTTTGTGAGGCTATTGCTGTCTTCAATAGCAATTAACATGACATCTGGCAAAGTGTGGGGTTTGAACATTGATTATTCCAGTGTTGCTCATTAGTAACCATTAATAACAGATGAATAATTCAACCAATTATCAATTAACTCTTGGCTTAGACTTTCATCCACTCTCTAAACATGCGACCATGCACACCATTTAACACAGTTAATGTTGACAGTTTTCAATCTGATTTGGTTTCTTTATTTTGGTTTACTTTTTTTTTTACCTTGAAACATTTATAGCTTTTCAAGTCATTTTAGCTGAACACAAGACAATTCACTGCTGTTTTCCAATTTTATTTTCAACTCCTATATAAAATATATGAGAGGTTAGACCTATGTTTCATGTGCAAGAGTGTGCATTATTGTCTGTTTGTTAGCCTGAAGAAAATTGACATGTGAGATGCATCAAAAGGCACTTCCAAACAGCAATTTATTGTGGGGGGAAATGGGTTAAAGTAACCTGTTTTCACTTGTGTTGCTGTCCCCATGGGCACTTAAAAGAACTGGGCTTTCCTGGGGGTTGTCCCCATGCCATCCCAAAAACTTTCAGGGTGGCATTGGGCCACTGATCCCTCCCCCCAAGCCTTAAAAATAAAGAAAAACTTACCTGACCACCATTAGCCCTCTCTTGGTGTGTAGAAATGATGCAACAGGAGGCAGAGGGAGGGGTGGAAATAATTCCTGCCCCCCTGTCTTCTGGTGCATCATTTCTATGTGGCAGGAGGCCTCCAGAGAGACCTAATGGAGACCCAGTAATTTTTTCTTTATTTTTTAGGCTCAAGGGAGGGATTGGGGAGGGGGTGGGTGCACTGCTTGCTTCTCCAGGCTTTTGGAGACTGGTGGAAGTGTGATGGGCGTGGGGACTGGCATCCGGGAGTACCTGGCAGTCAGTCCCATAAGCCCAATATCCCGTTAGACCTCGGACTTTCAGGAAGCCCCGAGTCTAATGGGGTATATAGTTAATTTGGAAAAAAGCAAGTTTTAATTCGCTTTTACCTGAAGTATCGTTTGGATGTCTCAGGTAAAAGTTCGAAAGGGCTTGCATTTTGAGCTCTGTCTGGAAGGGCCTAAGTTTTCCATTTTCATTGTATGGATGGTTAGATTGACATGTCAGGAACAAGTTAGCGACCAGGAAGGTGATTTTACAACCATGGAAGCTGACCTCAAACCAGTCGACAGCCACCAGAGAATGCATTTTGTTCTCTTGACTTCCTTGTCAAGATGTGCACCAGTGTTCTGGAGGCATACAACGTGCAGGGAAAATGGGGAAATGACAGTAGTGGAGGTAATTAATTACCTGCTCCAAAGGGTTAATTGGCCCCTGCTGCCTAGCTATGCCCTTGGGGTGTTTTTGGCATCCTTCTCTTGTTCCGAATTTTACAAATGCTATAGCACAGACAGGCATCTACAATCAGTTTTGCATTTTGTGGAGCAGATTTAACCAGGTGAAGTAGTTTACATTTAGGGCTCTCTGAAGCACATTAAGGGACTTATTTTGGACTTATTGCCTACTTTGCTTGATGGTCTTTAAAAGGCCTTAATTTGTGCTGCAATGTGTTCGGCAATGTGCATTTGTAACTTTACCAGTTTGCAACTTCAAACTCTTTTATATAGTCAGTGTAGATGTGCCCCAAGTCCTTCTCACACTATGCTATATTTCACTTTAACAACCATAGCAATATCCTATGGACTTACAGTTTAGGTAGTGAGTTTAGAATTCTCAGCTGGAGAGCTCTAGTGCCTCGGAAAAACACAAAGGAGCCATACCATGAGTCAATATTACTTAAAGTGGAATGATAATTCCACACTTCTGTATTTCTATAGTGTGATGTAGCTCCAGCATTGTTCTACATCTTTATCAATGGAGGATGATCATGAAATTCACAGTCTCCACCAACCTGGGAGTGGTAGTTAATTTCTCAGAAGATGGAAACAAAAGTTATTGTATTATTGACAGATTCGACAATTAACAATGAACATAAGCATGACGAATGTAAGGACATTTATGCAGGTAAGAAAAATCAGATGAAGGTTGAGTGCCATACACTTTAATGTGCAAAGAATTAGGAAAGTACATCACAAGTTATGCATACATCAATGGTTTAGCACATATTTTAAAGATGCTAATTCTACTTTAACAAAGTATAGTTGTCTGGATCACAAGTAATCATTTTCTTTTCTTTTGTTTTCAACTCTGTCCTGTCCTGGGTACTGCAGTTTCAATAGCTGATTGATGAACTGTATATTTTAGAGAAGGTTACAAATGGGGAAGAGTTTGGAGAAGTCCTGAGATTAGAGTTTGAAGGATACTCTAGTTTAGTCTGATAGAAGTGACAATTAAAAGGCAAGATGACAACAGACATCCTTACATATTAGAAGGGCTTCCATGCAGATAATGGAGCAATTTTGTTTTTTGTGGCTACAGAGGGAAATAGAATCAATTTATTTAAATTATAAAAGAGTTTTTTTTGGCTAAGTATTAGAAAGGGCTAACTACCCCATGGTATAAGAAGCACATATCTCAGCAGATGGCAAATTATATTTGTCAGACATTTTTAAGGCTGAATGTCCCACCTGTCAGACATACTGTAGCAGTGGGTTTACCTCCTAGTTTCTTCTTCTTCTTCATCATCATCATCATCATCCCACTTTTCTCTCTAAAACGAGACTCAATGGCTTACAACAAAACCAACTAAAATACAATTAAAACCTAAAATATACAAACATTAAAATGGAATTAAACATGAACAGTATTATAAGTAAACAGTTAACCCCCTTAAAACCATTTAAAAACCAATTCATGGCAAAAACCACAGCACATCTTGACTTGATCTTAAAAATCTCCTTCTTTAAAAGACTGCCTGAAAACAACATTTTAGCCTGCCACTGGAAGGATTGCAGAGAGGGGTCCGTTCACTTGAATGAACATTACAGACTCAGCAGTACTAACACAGGTAATGAAGACATAAGTAATTTGCCAAAGATATAAATGTAAATGTCTTAGTACAAAGACATTTATACTAAGGGTGCTTCCACACAATACCTATAATTTAGAGAAGAATGGGTTTGTGCTAAATGCGCACTCAATCGCAGCAACAGAGGGAAAATCCATTACAAAAAGGTCCTCCTTTATCCTGGTTCTGGGCCAAAAAATTGGATTTTCCCATGACTGTGTGGCCCTGTAATCATATAAAGTTTGGGATTTTCCTCTTTACCTCCGTGAAGACTGCTTCCCACTCATGCCAGTTTTCACATACTTGAAACAGCTGTCTCGCACAGAGACACAGCTGATTTCCAGCTGGTTTTAAGAGAGGAGAAATGGACATCCATTAGAGGTCTCTGAAAGTTTTTATTTTAAACTTTATAATATTTAATAAGCATTCAGGAAAAGAGAGAAATCTGGTGGCATTTTAAAAAAATCCTGCTGTTATGCACGGATGAATATATGTGCACATAGGAATCCCTCCATATGGGTATTAGGATATTTGTGTGTGTGCATATAAACATCAGCACATAATTGAGTGATTAAATTAAAAAAAGCAGATTTTCCCCATCTGTCCTCCATTTTATCCTGAGACACAGAAGGGGAAGAAAGCCTGGGACCGGCAGGTCTGTGTGGGAACCTGCTCTGAGATCTTGGGTTTGTTTATCCCGCATATTAATCCTGTGTTTTGGCGCTGTCTGGAAGCACCCTGTGAAAGGTTCTATGAGACATTTTGCCTGTTTATAGTAGTAATAATAGATTCTTCTCTTAACCCTAAAATTGCCCATGAGGGCTGAAAATCTGGCAAAATATCCACTACAAGTTTTAATAGAAAAGAAATTAAAAATAAAATTCAGAAAATGATGGACACAATAAGACATCAATCCTTGCATAAAATAACTTGTGACAGGTAATTCTAGAGAGCATGCCTTTTGTTTTACATGCCCTTTTTGTTTAAAGCAGGGGTCCTCAAACTATGGCCCGTGGGCCACTTCCTGCCTGCCAAGGGCCCTTATCTGGCCCGCGGAGGAGGAGCTCCCACCACACACTGGCTCACGCTATCCATCAGGCCCGATGGGCATGAGCCAGCCAAAGGCAGCTGCTCCATGTGGCCTAATCGCGAGGTGCTTTACGCGAAAGTAGGCCGTGCGGTGCTGCTCCTCCCTTGGCAGGCTCACGCTATCTGTCAGGCCCGATGGGCAGCGTGAGCCAGCCAAGGGAGGCTGCCCCGGCGCTCCATGCAGTCATGCTGGCCACATGACCTTGGAGGTGTCTACGGACAATGCCGGCTCTTCGACTTAGAAATGCAAGATGAGCACCACACCCCAGAGTCAGACATGACTGGACTTCATGTCAGAGGAAAACCTTTAACTAGGAAAATTGTGGAAGATCCAGGGTGGGAGAAAGAACTCTTGTCTGTTGGAGGTAGGTATGAATGTTTCAATTGGCCACCTTGATTACCATTTCATAGCCTGACAGTTTTTAGGGAGAATCCTTTGTTGAGAGGTGATTAGCTGGCCCTGATTATTTCTTGTCTGGAGTTCCCCTGTGTTTGAGTGTTGTTCTTTATTTACAGTTATAATTTTAGAGTTTTTTAAATACTGGTAGCCAGATTTTGTTCAGACTAGAAATAGGAAGATTTTCCATTCTCTGCTCCTGGAATTACTGCCTAAAGAGGGCTAGAAAGAACCCCCTCTAAGGGCCCTTCCACACAGCAAAATAAGATATGTGCAATGTGCATAGGAATTTTTTATTGATTTTTTTTAAAAAAACTATAGTCCGGCCCTCCAACGGTCTGAGGGACAGTGAACTGGCCCCCGGTTTAAAAAGTTTGAGGACCCCTGGTTTAAATGTTTGATCTATGTACTCAAGCCTTTTTATTTCTTTCCTGCTTGCAGAGATAAGTTCCGTGTTCTTCCAAAAGTTAGTAGTCCTTTCTTAGTCCTTTGAAGCTCCTGTTTCAGGATTGCTTACATCCACACATGAGAGCTAGTCTTAAGGACTATTCTTCTGAAATTTATGTCTACCTTTTCTTTACTTCCTTTTGTCTAGCAATGGATCTCACCATATTTCTGACTCATATCCTCAAATATTTCATAAATGAAAAGTGGGACATTTTTAGCAAAGCAATATCAGAGTGAGCTCAAGATGCCAGAAGTGTTGTAGTAGAGCCTGTAAGTAACATTGCAAGCAGTAGTATGGGTGCCAGAAGGGGAAAAAGGGGTACTCGTGAGCAGGAGTCAGATGAGGAACAACAGAGGAAAAGGATCCGAGATATACTTATGGCACCTACCGATGAGGACTCATTTGAGGGGTTCCCTGGAGACGAAGGGTCAATGAGTGAAGGAGATACAATGGATGGGAATAGGGGAACAAAGAGGGTTACTCGGGAGCAAGAATCAGATGAGGAGCAACAGAAGAAGAGGATCTGGGATATACTTACTGCTCCCACAGATGAAGAATCATTTGTGGGTTTCTCTGGGAGTGATGGGTTAGGGAGTGATGAAAACAGGGATGACTCATTGGACTGGACTAAGGTAAAAGAGATACAAGCTGTATGTGCGGAGCCGACATCTAGTGATACATTTATGGGGTTCTCTGGTAATGAGGACTGGCAATCAGGGAATACATCTGAGTCTTGTGGGATCTAAGTCTTGACAGAAGATGGAGAAGTTGGAGAGACGGGAATAAGTATTCACGTGTAGAATCAAGAACAGCTGCAAGGAATTATGATGGGGCGGAGGTCAGCTCATCTTTTGATGATGATGTGTAAGAAAAAAGTAGGCTCTGAAATGGGGAATCTTTGCAGAAGACAAGGTGTTGGTTTACGCTCGTGCATTGGGTACTTGTGGCTGCCTGTTTCGTGTTGGCATTGGGTCCTGGATCTGCCAACATGGGGGATATTTTAAAAGCAGCTGAAAAAGTGTCCTTGCCTAATCCGGGCAGTTGAGGCATATACGAATTATGCCAATAAACTTTTTAACACCCCGCTCCCCTGGTTTTGAAAAAAAACTTCAAGGAATTTTGTGCAGTATCCATTCCTGATCATGAAACCATCTTGATGAAAGAAGATCCATCTACATTTTTAGGCCCTTGAGGATTGAACTAGAGAGAGAGATATGCAGACAGTCTCAGAGTTACAAACATCTGACTTATAAATGACTCATAGTTAAGAACAGGACTCAAACAACAGGATCGAGAGAAATCTATCCCTTGGAAGGGAAACTGAAAGAATTATCATGGGGAAAAGATGTCTCAACTGAAGCTTTACTACCAATCCTTGTTTCTACAACAAGCCAAATTTTTCAAAATCCAGTTATCACAGGAACAGAAAGTGAGGTTGAATCTCCTAAACAGGGGCACAGATAGCAAAACAAAGACCACAGGGTGTAAATCCTTTTCAATGCTATTCAAAGACACACACACATAGACATACACATACAAGATTGGCTGGAGTTACACTTCAAAATGTACCTGTTCCACCCTACATACAAGTTCAACTTAAGAACAAACCTATAGAACTTATCTTGTTCGTAACTTGCAAACTGACTGTAGTGAGTTTTCTTTTTTTAAAAAAAATGCAAGGATTGTAACTTGAAAATACTTGCTATATTAGTTTATATGAAGTTTCATGCCTTAAAATCGAGAAAGAGATGTCAGCCTATTGAA
Organism: Anolis sagrei; assembly: GCF_037176765.1. Lineage (NCBI taxonomy): Eukaryota > Metazoa > Chordata > Lepidosauria > Squamata > Anolidae > Anolis > Anolis sagrei. The sequence goes on along the minus strand of NC_090023.1, from coordinate 85,718,742 downwards.
ATAGCGCGCATAGAAACTTGGGTTGATGGGAACATATCCAAGATCCTCTACTAAAATGAACTTCATTACAAAGAACAGCAGGCAGCCCCACATCCAGAAGATGCAATACTTCAATTCTTTGTTCAGATTATGCTCGTTTGGATGGAATTCAGTGCAACGTGCCTTTACGCCCTGGACAATATACTTAGATAGATGGAAGAGAAAAGTTGCATTGTTTTATCATGAAGCACGATTTTGGTGTTCTGAAAGTAAAATGTGTTTATGTGAAAATCTATACAGCCATCAATAGCAACCTTTCTGAAATGCCTCTCTTTTAAAGGCCTGGAAATGTATTTTCAGCCTAATATGTTTTGAAAGAAAAGATACAGTTTTACAAAAATAAAACTTAAGCATAGCACTTTCCACCACAGCAGGTAGACATATTCGCAATGATTCCCACAACCACATACAAGATCCTTACACTATCAGCCACCATGAATGACTTTGCTCTATCTAATCTACTTACATATCAGAAGGCCACCATTTATTATGGACAGATTTTCCAGTTTGTTTCAGAGTCTTCCACAGACTTTGGAATTTGTAGCCAATGTTTTTGTTATATCTCTCTAAGGTAGGAAAATTAAAATGCAATCACTGCCATGACAACATCCTATGAAAGCATGTTGTTTGTAGCGAGGACTCTCTGGGTAACAATTCTAAATTTTGTTGTTGCATTCCTTCAAGATGCTTTGATCTGGCAGCGACTCTAAGACAAACCTATCATGGGGTTTTCATAACAAGAGTTTTTCAGAGGGGGGTTGCTACTGATTTTGCTCTGAGGCTGAAAGAGTGTGACATATCCAAGTCACACATTGAGTTTCCATGGCCAAGCAGGAATTTGAACACTGGACTCTTGGGATCTTATTGCAAGACTCAAACCACTATACTAAACTATCTCTATCCTTCTCAACATCCCACAATTAGGCCCTGCCATGCTCTCTATGGTTATGCCTTGTGCTTTTTCTATATATAACCATATTGGTTATACATGTTTTGATATTCTCCTGTATTCTCTCTCATACATATACACATATATATTCAGCTAGAACTTTACACATAATAATTGCTTTAATGTTCCTATATATAATGGGAGATAGCGCATATGGGAAAACTTGTTAGAAAATAATTGCTTGTCTGAGAATGGATTGACTTAACTTTCTTAGGAATTCAGGCAGGCTGAATTTTGTTTTGAGACAGATAAACTACAGTATACTTGAGTCTGTGCATATTTTTAAGGTAAACTATGCCTCCCAAATCTGGATGCACATTAGACATGATGGCACATTAGAATTGTAACCCCTCCCCCCTCCCCCCAGCCAGCTGGTGGGACTCAGCTGCCACCCTCAAAAACCACGAGGGCCCCCCACTTCTCTTATCCACCCACCCATGAGGCCCCCCTTTATTATTATTATTATTATTATTATTATTAACTTTATTTGTACCCCACTAGCATCTTCCGAAGGACTCGATGCGGCTTACACAGGCCGAAGCCTCAAAACACAATACAATAGAAAACATAACACAACAATAACAAAGCAAATCAAAAACAATAAGCAAAATAACGACAATGGCAGTACATCAAGACATTATTAAAACTGGTTCGGCCGGCGCAATGGGGTACAAGGGTTAAAAGTGCTGAAATGGCAGGAGGTACGTAGGATTAAAAGTGCGGTGTGCAGCGACGATTAGTTATGCTAAGGTGCTACTAGGACTTGGGGTGGGGATTCCTAGTCTGAGAAGGCACAACGGAACAGCCAAGTTTTTAAATTCCTTCTGAAAACAACTAGAGTAGGGGCCTGTCGGAGATCTTTTGGAAGGGCGTTCCAAAGTCGGGGGGCCGCCACAGAGAAGGCCCTGTCCCGTGTCCCCACCAAGCGCACTTGCGACGTGGGTGGGATCACGAGCAGGGCCTCCCCAGATGACCGGAGTGAGCGTGTGGGTTCGTAGATGGAGATGCGGTCACGCAGGTAGGGTGGTCCCAAACCGTTTAGGGCTTTGTAGGTGAGCACCTGCACCTTGAATTGGGCTCGGAAAATAAATGGCAGCCAGTGGAGCTCCTTAAACAGAGGGGTAGACCTCTCTTGATAATGAGCCCCGGTTAGCATCCTGGCTGCTGCCCGCTGGACCAATTGAAGTTTCCGAGCCATCTTCAAGGGCAGCCCCACGTAGAGCGCATTGCAGTAGTCCATTCTAGAGGTGACCAAGGCGTGGACCACCCCGGCCAGATCAGCCTTCACGAGGTATGGTCGCAGTTGACGCACAAGTCTCAGTTGCGCAAAGGCCCTCCCGCATACCGCCGACACCTGAGCCTCAAGTGTGAGCGAAGAATCCAGGAGGACACCCAAACTGCGGACCTGTGGCTTTAGGGGGAGTGTAACCCCGTCCAACACAGGTAACCACCCTATACCCCGATCCGGTTTACGATCGACCAGGAGGACCTCTGTCTTGTCGGGATTGATCTTCAGCTTGTTCTTCCTCATCCAGATCGACACAGCGGCCAGGCACTCGTCTAGCACCCGAGAAGCCTCCTTGGAGTTAGGTGGAAAGGAGTAGTAGAGTTGTGTGTTATCCGCATAGAGATGGCACCCAACTCCAAAATTCCGGATGACCTCTCCCAGCGGTTTCATGTAGATGTTGAAAAGCATGGGCGACAAGATGGAGCCTTGCGGGACCCCATAGGTCAAAGGCCAGGGGTCAGAGCAGGCATCTCCCAGCTTCACCATCTGGGTCCGTCCCTCCAGGAAGGACCGGAGCCACGACAGAACCGCGCCCCCGAGGCCCATCCCAGAGAGACGACCCAGAAGGATACCATGATCGATGGTATCGAAAGCCGCTGAGATGTCCAGGAGAACCAGCAGAGTCACACTCCCCCTGTCCAGCTCTCTGCGGAGGTCATCCACCAAGGCGACCAAGGCTGTCTCGGTACCATGACCAGGCCTGAAGCCAGACTGTGAGCGATCTAGGTAGTTGGTATCGTCTAAGAAGCTCTGGAGCTGTGAGGCGACCACCTGCTCCAGCACCTTACCCAGAAAAGGGAGGTTGGAGATTGGCCTGTAGTTACTCAGCACCGTGGAGTTAAGGGAAGCTTTTTTGAGGAGTGGCCGAACCACAGCCTGCTTCAGATTAGATGGAAAAATCCCTTGCTCCAACGATGCATTGATAATCAGTACAAACCAATCAAGCAACCCCTCCCTGGCTGATTTAATGAGCCAAGATGGGCGTGGGTCTAGAGGTGAGGTGGTCGCCCTCACAGCCCCAAGAATCTCCTCTACGGTTTCAGGAAGAACAGGCCTGAAAGAATCCCACAAAATCAGACAAGCAGATGCCTCCGTCACCTCTTCTGGCACTGCGATGGAATTGGAGTCGTGCTCAAGGCGTATCTGGGCGACTTTACCTGCAAAATGGTGTGCGAAATCGCGACACCTAGCTGCTGGGTCATCAGTGACCTCCTCCACCACAGGAGGGTGGAGGAGTTCCCCCACGACCCGAAACAGCTCCGATGATCTATTTGCAGCAGACGCTATACGGGAGGTCGTGAACGATTTCCTGCCCCCCCGTATAGCCACGGAGTATGCCTTAAGAGAGGCTTTAGCCCGTGCTCGATCAGAGACGCCTCGAGATTTCCTCCATTTGCGCTCTAGCCCCCTTCTCGTATGCTTCATCACAGCCAGCTCCTCGGTGAACCAAGGAGATGGCCTGTCACGACGCAACGAGATGGGGCGTTCGGGTGTGATCATATCTAACGCCCTGGACATCTCCCCATTATAGAGAGTTACCAAGGCGTCGATAGGATCGCCAGCCTCCAGGGCAGGAGGAACCCCAAGATTCCTCAGGAATCCATCCGGATCCATCAGTCTCCTAGGGCGGACCATTTTAATTTGTCCTCCACCCCCTTTGACTGTCACCAAGCTGATTCTATGAATGTGCAGCCCAAAAGCACCATCACCTTGGGAAATCTGGAAGCCTCTGCTTGAAGGAGAAGACAGACTTCCTCTCTTCCATCCCTTCTTTATTTCCCCTCTTAGGAGGGCTCTTTCCAGGGATAAGGTAAAGGCAAAACGAGACATTTCCATTGCCCATGCTGTGGGATTTTTGAAGCGTTGAAAGAAGTAAATTTGTATGGGCCCAAGATCCAAATTTGCTTTGATCTTTAATTAATATTAGTTATTGCAAGGTGTGTAGACTGAATCTGCTTTTATTTTAAAGACATGTTGGGATTACATTCCATTTCAATTAATAAAACTAAAAGTGTTTGGCACACTCTCAAGCATTACAAGCAATGTGTACATAATGGGAGACTAGAGTTGAACTTCTGACCCACCCCAATCTGGCATGTGCCACCAAGCCTATCCCCAGCAACTTCATGGAATCTGTAAGGGTTGCTGACTGTGTAAGTATGTGAAATTGAATTGACAGTGCAATCTTATGCACATTTATTTAATTGGACTTTCCTCCCAGTAATTGTGCATAAGATAAGTGAATGTGTCTGATATGCAAGATCACTGATACTTTAACAATATTGTACTCTGTCTTTCTGGTTCTCACCCCACTGTTTTCTCTGGACATCAGAGCATTATTTTCCATTCATTATGCGGAAAGCAGAATTTATGGCGTTCCCTCACTTATTGCAGGTGTTATGTTCCAGGACCACCTGCGATAAGTGAAAATCTGCAAAATAGGAATGCTATATATGTACTGTCTCAGCACAAACGAGGCGTAGAACTGCCCCTCCTAGGAGTGGCCCCGCCCACTTTGTTGTCCCCCTCCCCCTCTCTTTCTCTCACTCACTCAATCCCTTCGCCTTCTCTTTCCTCTTGTCTTTTCCCCTCCCTTCCTCCCTCCCCCTCCCCTTGCATACCACACTTCCCGCTGGCTCCTCCTCATGCATCTGGCTCCCCCTCCCCTCTTTCTCCTCTTTCTCCTCCTCCTCTTCCCCCTCCCCCTTCCCTGCTCGTACATGCCTTCTTCACTTTCCTCTCCTCCTCCTCTTCCTCCCCCCTCCCCCGGTGGCTCCCCCCACCCTTAAACTTTCACTTAAAGCTCTTCTCCTCTCTGAACAGTATAACTCTTCGCTCTTATCACTATGTCATCTTGGATGTTATCATTGACCCATATCCTACTTGTTTCACATTACTGAATGTTCGCCAGTTTTTTCAAATACTAAAAAATAAGTTCTTATTGTTCTACTAAAATGAATGGAAGGCAAACTTCCTCCCACATCAACCAAATAGGTGTACTAGAAAATCCATCCTTCTACACAACTAGATTCAATTAATTTGTTCTTAGTGTAGCACTAGCTGTATCCAATTAAACAGGTGAACAATAACGTCAAATTCTCTATTTTAATTTTTTTGAAATGGTCAGTCACACTCTCCAAAGCCACTTTTAATTGGAGGATTCTTAGTTGCTAGTTTTATTCATCAAGTAAATGCAATTCTCTTGACATACTATAATATCCCAAAAACTAAAAATACTGAATATCTGGAAATGTAGTCATAAGCACAGTGCTGTAATGGCAGATACAGAGAAAAGGTCATTTATAGATCACTGTTGAATTGAATCAATAGTTAGGGCACATCTACATTGATCACTTAATCCTGGGTGAAACTAACATAGAACTGAGTGTTTTCACTTTGGGGATGATTATAATGCAAACCCATGGAAGTGGTTAGTGACCTGGAAGGTGCTTATTGCAGAAGCTGACCTCAAACCAGTTCCAGGTTCTGCACTATCCTTATCCTGACAGTCATATAAATGTGTGCTAAGTGTGGGTGCAATCTCTTATCTTTATGTTGTTTTACATTTAAATATGGAGAACTAAGTATCTTTTCTTGTAAACGTTGATACACTGAAGAACTGTACAATATAGATCTCTCTTTTAAAAAATACTGATGTACCAAGACAGCTCGTCTCTATTTTCTATTTTAAAACATCCCTCTTGATTTTATGACCATATTGTATTGACTGATTTCATTGCAAATAACTTTTAGGCAATCCTATTCTTGGAATAGAATTTTTGGAAGTGTATAAATTGTATATATGCATACATGTAGGTAAGACTAAGTAAATAAATAACAAAAACATTTATTTAAAAGATGTGGAAACAAAATTAAAGACAGATTTAGAAAAAGCTCTCTTGCATAGTCAAAATGGAAATTACCCATTTATAAACAAATATAGAAACAGAGCACATTTACTGAACAAAGCTATTTAGAAACGAAAGGAACTAAAGAGCTCTATTTTAAAAATCTAATCAGAGTTAATGTTGTTTATGCTAAGTTCTGGCTTCTATGCACTAGCTAAATGAAAATAGTGCTAACGCAATGTAGAAACACCTGAATCTGTTATATATCTGCATTTTGGAATATGATAGTACATCTGATTTTGAATGATGACTCTAGCTATATCATCACTCATATTTACATTTTTAATCAATGAAATGTACTTGGTGTCTTTTTACTATAAACTATTATTGACAGATTTCTCTCCCCCCCTTCCCATTTTTATATTTATAAAAAAACACACACAGAAAAAAAAATCAATTCAATTTCAGGCTTGAAATCTTAAAGTACAATTGTGGGATGAAAAATAATTTGCAGAATCTTTCTTTGTTTTCCTTTGAAAATAATGTTGCAGAAACTTTGCAGTGTAATCCTCTCCCTGTTCATTTGGACTAAGGGCTTGTTTACACTGACCCAACACCCAGTTTCAACCAGAAGTCATTCCTGAATGTTCACCTGGTGGGACTTTAGGGACTACAAAGACTTCAGTGAGGGGTATAACCAGTTAACATACTTTTGCCCCTCATTAGAAGGTCAGACAATATTTTGGAGTTTCTACAAATCTCTGGAGCATCCCCACACTCTGAAGTGGTCACCTAGACTGGCTCTAATTTGAACTGATCCACTGTCCACATGGCCAAGCACTATCATCCTCTTATCCCTGTGGCAGAAGGAACTCTGCAGCAGAAAGGAAAGAAAATTGATTGGGGCTATGTTGTACCTGCTGCTGTGGCAACTGAAAGCTCCAGAGAGCTCATTGACATGGCTGGGCATCATCGCTGGCATCAGCAAAGGGTCATGCAGGGACCTTTGCTGATATCAACAAGTGTGCCTGATGATAGTCAAGAACCCATCAGAATGTTACACCTGCTGCTGTAATGATAGATACAATAGTCCAGGTAAGGGTGACCATTCAGCAAGCCTGACTGGACAGTTTGAATTCTGCTCCCAGTATGAGTGGTGCAGTATGTAAACCAGAGTTCCTAAAACTTTTTAAACAGAGGTCCAGGTCAGAGTCCCCCAAACTGTTGGAGGGCCGGATTATAATTTGAAAAAAACATGAATGAATTCCTATGAATACTCCACGTATCTCATCTGTAGTGCAAAAAACACTTAAAAACAATACAATTATTAAAACGAAGAACAATTTTAACAAATATACACTTTTTAGTTTTTCAATGGGAAGTGTGGACCTGCTTTTGGCTGATGACATAAGATTGTTGTTGTTGTTGTTGTTGTGTGCTTTCAAGTCGTTTCAGAGTCGTTTCAGTGCTTTCAAGTTGTTTCAGTTTCCGGAGCCCAGACTTTGGCGCCGAAAACTAGACTCCTGACGTTTTACCCCGATAAGGAATCTGCAGCTGGTGGCCTTGGAGGGAAGCAGTTGTCTGGTGGCGGGAAGCTTTTGCGCGGGGTTTTGGGTTTGGTGGGAGTTCACGTTTTGAACTGGTGGGAGTGTATATAAGGGATTGCCCGCTGCGACCAGGCAATCCCGGCTTTTCTGTGTCTGAGTATCTGATAGTAAAGTTCTTTGTTTGATTACGATGGAAGTCTCGTGTCATCATTGAGCCCAGCTGTCGTGAGCTGACACTAAGTCGGGATTCCTCGCACCATCCTGCAGCAGTAGTGAGGTGCTATGATGGAAGAGGGGAGCGAATCCCCCTTGGAGGAGGAAGAAGACACCGTCCTCGGAGCGATGGGAGGAAAACTAACATCGCCTCTCGGCGAGGCTGAGGCAGAGCTCGAAAGTGGCGGCGTTCGCCTCCTCAACAGCATATGCTAACCCTAACGGGGTCACCCAAAGGTGAACGAGAGAGGTCGCAGGAAGAGGCAGCAGCGAGATAGACTTCACCTCCCCCCAAAGGTATGGCTGCTTGGAGGAGAGAGTGGCTGCCATGGAAACCACATTAGCCATGATGTCGAGGCTGATGGATCACCTGGCCCCCCTGCTGGAGGAATCCCAACCCCGAGCGGAGTCGCCTTGGGAGGCGAGCGCGGGGAGCAGCCAGATCTTGGGAGCGAGACGTAGGACCCAGGCACCCCCAAGTGACGGAGGAGAAGGAATGCCACGGGGAGCTGCGACAACCCCGCAGACCTTTCCTGTAGCAGTCCCAGCCGGGGCACGACGTGGCACGGGGCAACCCGGAGCGCTGTTCGGGCAACCCGCACAACCGGGAGGAATGGCACACGCAGGCGCCCAGGGGATGCAGCCCCAACCCCTGCAGCAGAGGAGAGAGGAGCTGCGTGCAGAATTTGGAGGGAAGTCTGAAGACCTTGATTTCTTCCTGACACTGGTACGAGGGTATCTGGAGGACAACATGCATACTTTCAGATCGGAGGCCAGCCGAGTGAGAGCCGTAGGGGCAGCGTTGAGGGGAGGCGCAGCAAGTTGGTACATCCAGCTCCATGCCCGACGCGACCCATGCCTGGGGTCAGTGAGGGCGTTCTTAGCTGCTTTGGAAGCGCGCTTCCGGGACCCCCTCGAGCGCATCAAGTCGAGAGATAGGTTGAAAACCATCACTCAAGGCCAAAGAAGTGTATCGGAGTTTGCCGAGGAATTCCAGTTGCTCGCTGAAAGGGTCCCAGAGTGGTCAGCACAAACCAAAGTAGAAATCTTTAAAGAGGGCTTAAGGAAGGAATTGCTGGCCTGGGCGCTCCACCGTGATGACCCGGGAACGTTCCAAGGATGGATCCAACTAGCCGGGCGGGTCGAGACGACGTTGGCCCAAATCAGGAGGCATCGAGGAGCAGCGGCGCAGACTGGACCGCGAAGGATGGAGAGCCGGAAGCCTGGAGGGGAGCCGCCCAAGAAAGAGCCTGCAAGCGGAGAGAGAAGTCGGCAGAACGGGTGCTTTATTTGTGGTCGTTTAGGCCATAAAGCCTCCAGCTGTTGGCAGAGGAAGGGGGGGATCCCCCACGGCCCAAAACGAAAGCCGCTGCTGGAAAGAAAGCGGAGGAATGTTTCCCCTGGAGGCCCCAATGGGATCCTTGGTGAGTCACAGTCCTGAAATGTTAGTCTTCCCCATCAGGCTAGAAGGGATGGGTAAATGGGCCAGCTGCAAAGCCTTTGTAGATTGCGGGTGCTCCAGGAACATAATGACTCCAGAATTAGCAGAGGAACTGGAATGCGAGAAGATAACTTTGCAGATCCCCATAGCTTTCACTCAATTAGACGGGTCGATGGCATCAGGCGCCCCGGCGAGGTTTGAAGTTAGGGGAGTGAAGTGCAAAGTGGGCGGCTGGGAGGGTGAGATAACATTTGTTATCTCCCAATTAGGAACATACAACGTAATCCTGGGGATGCCATGGCTACGAGGAGCAAACCCTTGCATAGATTGCGAGGAGAGGAGCCTGAGATTCCCAAAGATGCCAACGGGGATGGGTGGTCGAGGTGAGGAAAGCAAGGTGAGGAAAGCAAGCCAAAGGATTGGGTACAGGACATTCCCCCAATACCGGGACTTTGCTGATGTTTTGATGAGAAGGAAGCTGACAGACTACCTCCCAAAAGGAGGGTTGAGGTGAAAATTGAACTGCACAAGGACGTTACACTCCCTAAAGCCAAAATCTACCCTATGTCGGCTAGGGAGATGGACGAATTGAAACAGTACATAGACAAAAATCTTGCGCGGGGGTTCATTGAGCCTTCCGATTCCCCCCTCGGGGCCCCCGTGCTATTTAGACGGAAAAAGGACGGCTCACTTCGACTGTGTGTAGACTACAGGGGGCTAAACGCCGTGAGCACGAGCACCTGTTACCCTCTACCCCTAACCAAGGACTTATTATCTAGACTGGCGGAGGGGAGGGTGTTTACGAAACTGGACTTGATTGAGGCTTACCACAAACTCAGGGTGAAACCAGAGGACAGGTGGAAAACTGCATTCTCATGTGCGCTAGGATTGTACCAATTTTGTGTTTTACCTCACGGCCTAAAAGGAGGGGGAGAAGCGTTCATGCAGATGATCAACGAAGTGTTACACCCATTATTGTACCGTGGGGTCTTTTGTTTTATTGATGATGTAATAATTTTTAGTAAAAATGAAGCGCAACATACCCAATTGGTGAGGGAGGTACTCCAAAGGCTAAGGGAGGCAAAATTGTTCGCCAAACTAGCCAAATGTGAGTTTAATAAGAAGCAAATTGACTTCTTAGGATATAGGATATCCCACAAAGGTATTGCTATGGATCCCACGAAGGTGGAGGACGTGAAAGCATGGGAGCCCCCAACTACACGCAAACAACTACAGTCATTCTTGGGGTTCGCAAACTTATACCGATCATTCATAAGAGATTTTGCCCAGCTCACGTTACCACTCACAGAACTGCTGAAAACAAAAGGGAAGAGGGAGTCAGCCAAAACACGATCCCTGGGGGCTAAGCTAGTATGGTCAAAGGAATGTCAGGATGCCTTCGAAAAGCTAAAGTGTAGATTTACAGAGGAACCACTGTTAACACACCCTGATACGGCCAAGAAGTTCGTGCTGCATTGCGATGCATCTAATTGGGCATATGGAGCAGCACTTATGCAAAGAGATTCTGAGGGGAACTTGAAGCCTTGTGGGTTCATATCCAAAAAATTCACTGAAACAGAACACAATTGGCCGATTTGGGAAAAGGAGGCACTAGCGATAATGAGGGCATTGGAATGTTGGCGGCACCTACTAGAAGGGAGCAGAATCCCATTTGAGGTGTGGACTGATCATAGAAACTTACAGTACCTAACATCCCCCCGCAAATTGTCAGCCAAACAGATTCAGTGGGGTCAGTTCTTCTCACGTTTCCAATTTGAATTAAAATTCCACAAAGGTAAAATGAACATTGTCGCAGATACGCTCTCGCGTATGCCGAAACAGGAGGGGAAAGAAGAGCGAGTACTAGAAAGCCTCATATCAGTGCAGCGGGGGGGGGGGGGGGGGGGTGGCGGTCGTGACTAGGGCACAAGCGGAGCGCTGCAAAGAGCTGGTTGGAGTAGGAGGAGGGGGTAAGGATTGGGAAGATGAGTTGAAGCAAGCTTACAAGGAAGACAAATGGCTCCAGGAGAATAAGGAAAAGGTGGAGTGGAATAGTGGATTGGGGTTCGTGAACAGAAAACCATACATTCCAAAAGTTTTGCAGGAGGAGATGATGAGATGTCATGATAATAAGAGTGCGGGGCATTTTGGGATCACAAAAACGTCCAAACTACTAGCTAGGCAATGTTGGTGGCCTAGGATGAGGGGTGATATCAAATTATATGTTTCTAAATGTGACACTTGCGCAAAAAGCAAAACCCCCACTACAAAACCATCAGGTCTGTTACAAAAGGTGGCTGACCCCATGAGACCGTGGAGCTCAATCGCATTCGATTTTGTTGGGGAACTACCACCCAGTAGGGGTCAACGATATGTATAGAAATCCTTGACCTATTCTCAAAGCAGGCACACTTTGTGGCACTCCCTAAACTACCATCAGCAGAGAAACTAGCAGAGTTATTTGTAAAACATGTTTACCGTCTGCATGGATGTCCAGACCAGGTTATCAGTGACAGAGGGGTTCAGTTCACTGCACATTTCTGGAAAGAATTCATGCGGCTGTTAGGGGCGGAAAGAACATTGAGCTCCGCATTCCACCCCATGACAAACGGGGGGGGGGGGGGGGGGGGGTGGAACGCACCCAGCAAACTTTAGGGACGTTCCTCAGATCATACACCAATCAACGTCAGTCAGACTGGGTCGATCTGCTCCCGTATGCAGAACTAGCGTACAACGCAGCCCCACACTCAACAACAGGAGAGTCCCCGTTTAAAGTAGTGTACGGCCAAGAGGCCTCTCCCCTTCCAAAGTTGCCAGAATGGGAGGAAAGAGAGCAGAGGAGGGAGGAGGATTGGGCAGACAGAAAGAGGGCCAGCTGGGAAGGCATGGTCACGGCATTACGGGAAGCCCAAAAGAAACACAAACTGTTCGCCGATCAGAAACGGAGGGAGGGGGACAAATTAGAGGAGGGCGAGTTGGTCTGGCTCTCAGCAAAAAACATCAGGGTGGATGCACCATCTCGAAAACTCACCCCACGGTTTCTGGGCCCATTCAGAATTTTGAATAAAATAAATGATGTCACATATAAGTTGAAGTTACCCAAAAGTTTGGGAAAAGTCCACCCCGTGTTCCATTGTGGACTACTCAAAAAGTATCAAGGCCCTCTCGATCCAGAAAGTACATAGAGATGTTTCCTGTTTTCATTTCAGGAGGAAGAAGAGGAGGAGGACGTCATGTCAGGATCCAGTTTCCAGAGCCCAGACTTTGGCGCCGAAAACTAGACTCCTGACGTTTTGCCCCGATAAGGAATCTGCAGCTGGTGGCCTTGGAGGGAAGCAGTTGTCTGGTGGCGGGAAGCTTTTGCGCGGGGTTTTGGGTTTGGCGGGAGTTCACGTTTTGAACTGGTGGGAGTGTATATAAGGGATTGCCCGCTGCGACCAGGCAATCCTGGCTTTTCTGTGTCTGAGTATCTGATAGTAAAGTTCTTTGTTTGATTACGATGGAAGTCTCGTGTCATCATTGAGCCCAGCTGTCGTGAGCTGACAGGTTGACCCTGAGCGAGGGCTGGGTAAATGACCTTAGAGGGCCGTATGCAACCCTCGGGCCTTAGTTTGAGGATCCCTGATGTAAACAGTTCTGATGTATCGAGGGCTGATAAAAAAAAGCAATGCAGCAGATTTAAGTGACAAAGTAGATGAGTCCTAAACAGAAGTTTTAGGAGGTCTGTGTTCGGTGAGCTTCTGTTAAACCAGACCAGCTAGGACAGAGAACAAGCACTTAGACTGAAGGCAAAGCTAAAGAGGTTTATTATGATCTGGCCAAAAAGGATGCAAGGACGAGCAGCACACTTTCAAAGGTACAAACACACATTCACAGAAAAAAATGCATGATATTTTATGCAGTTCTGACAACTATTCAAGACTTCCCATTTCCTCCCCTGATTGGCTGAAAAGAGAGGCAGGCTATTTTTATTTATTTATTTATTTATTTATTTATTTATTTATTATTTAAACTTATATGCCCCCACTCCACTGGGGCTCGGAGTGGCTTACAAGAATGGTTACAATCTAACAAAATTTAAAAGCAATTTAAAACAATTTGAAAACAGCAATATCAAACATTAAAAGCCTGTCGAAACAGGTATGTCTTACATGCCCTGCGGAAAGCTGGTAAGTCCCGCAAGGCACGGACTTCAGCTGGCAGAGTATTCCAGAGTGATGGTGCCACTGCTGTGAAAGCTCTGCGTCTGGTTGCTGTTAAATGCATGGTCTTGACACTGGGGACTTCCAATAGATCTTGGTCCTCAGAATGGAGGGATCTCTGGGATTGGTAGGGGGTGAGGTGGTCCCTCAGATACATCGGCCCCAGACGATGCAAGACCTTAAAGGTGAGTACCATCACTTTCAAAATGATCCGGTGCTCAATTGGTAACCAATGCAGCTGTAGTAAGATTGGCGTTATGTGGCATCTCATCGGAATTCCCGCAAGAAGCCGACAGCTGCATTTAGTACCAACTTGAGCTTCCGGATCACCGACAGAGGAAGGCCACTGTAGAGGGTGTTACAGTAGTCCAGTCTTGAGATGACCATGGCCGGGATCACCATAGCTAGGTCGTCCCTGGACAGGTAGGGGGCCAGCCGTCTAGCCTGTCGCAGATGAAAGAAGGCGGTTCTGCTAACGGCGGAGACCTGGGCCTCCATCGTCAGCAGAGGGTCCAAAAGGACTCCCAGACTCTTTACCAATGATGACGGGCATAGCACCTCACCATCCAGGGTAGGCAGCTGGATGTCCCCACTGCCTGGTCGACCCAGCCATAGGATCTCCGTCTTTGCTGGATTCACCCTCAACCTGCTGGCACGTAGCCATCCAGTAACAGCCTCAAGGCACTGATGGAAACAATCGGGTACAGAGTCCGATTGGCCTTCCATCTTCAGCACCAGCTGAGTATCATCGGCATACTGATAACACTCAAGCCCAAAACCTCGAACCAGCTGAGCAAGTGGTCGCATATAGATGTTAAACAACAGAGGGGAGAGAATGGCCCCCTGAGGAACCCCACAAGATAGAGGGGACCTCTCAGACACCAGGCCTCTCCTCTCCACTTGCTGTCCCCCTGACTCCAGCAACAGCAAGGCGGTGGGTCAAAAGATTGTGGTCGACTGTGTCAAATGCTGCTGTGAGATCCAATATCACAAGCAGTGCTGACCCGCCCTGGTCAAGCTGGCATCGAAGGTGATCCGTGATGGAGGCCAGCACAGTCTCTGTCCCGTGCCCCACACGGAAGCCGGACTGGAAGGGATCTAGTCCGGCTGTGTCATCTAGGAATTGCTGCAACTGCTCCGCTGCTGCCCTCTCAATCACCTTGCCCAGGAATGAGAGATTCGAAACTGGGCGGTAACTGGAGGGAACCAAATAATCTAAGTCTGGTTTCTTCAGCAGGGGAGAGACCACCACCTCTTTTAAACCCTCTGGAAAAACTCCTTGCTCAACGGAGCTGTTTATAATCTTCAACAGAGGGTCACGTAATCCCTCCAAGCAGGATTTCACCAACCAAGAGGGACACGGATCGAGGGAGCAAGTGGTCGGTCTAGCTGCAGCTATGAGCCTATCGACAGCCCCTGCGTCCAGCGGGATGAACTGGTCGAGGATGGGCCCAGCAAGTGGCCACGGAGTCTCAAGTTCTCTCACTGTATCAATTGTGGCGGGGAGGTCCTGGCGAAGTAGCGAGATCTTGTCTGCAAAATAGCTCTGAAAAACCTCGGCTGAAGGGCCCTGATCACCACTTTTTGGGATGGTAGGAACCGTCGTTAGAGATCGAATTATTTTGAACAATTTTCCCGGGCGTGAGCTAGCAGATGCTATCAAATAAGCATAATATACTTGCTTTGCCTCGGTGATAGCATGCTCATAGGACTCCCTAAATGCCTCATAAGCTGATCTCGATGCTCCTTCGCTGAGTTCTCGCCACACGCCCTCCCGCCGTCTCTTTTCCTGCTTCATCAGTCGAAGTTCCTCGGTGAACCAAGGAGACCGATTTTGGCGGGGTCTGAGAGGGCCTCTAGGGGCGATCTCATCAAGTGCATTGGATAGCCTGATGTTCCATGTGTCCACCTGCACATCGAACCAGTCGCTATGATTCATGCTGGGATTGCCCGGGGGTTTCCCGATGTCATAGCTTGCAGGAAGAGATTCCCATGAGGGGAAGAAAGACAATTGGTAGATAGACAGTTTGAAGAACCAATCTGTTACAGAGACCACCCCTCCAGGAGGGCACAAATTTGGTGAAAGTGGTGACATGGCTATGCTGATGAGTCTCTAATAAACTCATGTTCAGTTCTGTGTGAGGCAAGGAGTGCAAGTCTCAAAATATAAAGGTGGTAATTATAGACAATCAAGGGCTTCCCATTCAGAAACTTAATGAATTTATGTTTGCTGAGCCCCCTCTTCTGCAGGAGCAGCAATTGAATAGACAACCATACTGAGCTCATCCTGATGACAAAGGGGATTGTCTGTTGTGCGTATATGCACAAAGATTTGATATTATCCGACTTTGGTAGCTAGAGGGATCCTGTCCAAAATCTCTGTTCCCAAAAGGTTACGCAAATTGAGGGCACGGGAAGGTAGTTGCCTTCAAGATACATTTTGATACATTTAAGAATTGATGCATTATGCAAATGATACAGTTACACATAAAATATTAAGATGATACATTTATTGAAGGGTTAGATAGAGAGTTTAGGATACAGCTGATGCTAGGTCTTTCTCGGAGCTTCTAGAAGTTTCAACATGTCACAACTTTGGAGTCATGGAAAATGTTTACAAAATAAAGAAAAACCCTATCTATTGCTTGGAGTTTCTTATATGTCCAGAAACTTTTGGGGTGGGGGTGGGGGTGCCATGGCTCAGCAACACCCTGGTCTTTTCTCTCCAGGATAAGGAGGAGCCATTGGTAAGCTCCCTTTGAGCTTGGCCAGTTAACCCATTCCCAATCCACCTAATAATTACGTAGTCCACATTTTACTAACTTCTTTGTGATCATGCCATGGGGGATCTTGTCGAAGGCCTTACTAAAATCAAGATATACTACATCCACAGCATTCCCTTCATCTGCTAAGCTTGTAAAAATAAAGGTTCATCAGGCATGACTTATGAGAAACCTATGTTGACTTTGATTGAGGATGGCATTCGTTTATAAGTGTTTACATATTTTCTGTTTAATGATTGCTGTTTCCTGTTATTGATGTCTGGTTGACTGAGGGTAGTTGATACCACTTTTTGCTGGAACTTTTCCTGTTCTATAGGAATTATCAAAGATAATTGCAATTGGTTCTGAAATTACTTCTGCCAGTGCTTTTCATATCCCTGGATGTAATTCATCTGGCCCCGAAGAATTGAATTTGTCTTTAAGAATAAAACCTCATGTGCTTTCTTAATGGGACTTTGCCAGCTGAATTGCTTATGTTTGTATAACCTCTTTCTACCATCTGAACTGAGCTGGTAATCAGAAAGGTTTAGAGGAGTAGAAGAAATACGTTACAGTAAATCCAAATCTTCTCTAGCTCAAGGCCAAAGCTGCAATACTGGAACAAAGTTAGGCTAGAGCCGAGTTATGCCTAATGGATATCCAACACAGGTTTGCTGGGAAGGGGCTAGATTCAACATAGCTTCAAGTAGGCTATTGTCAGTCCAGCTCATCTTAAGACATCATTGTGCATTTCATATTGTGATCACACCCAATAACTCAGGCATGTGCAAACTTCAACCCTCCAGGTGTTTTGGACTTCAACTCCCAGAAATCCCAGACAGCTTCCTGGCTGTTAGGAATTATGGGAGTTGAAGTATGAAACACCTGGAGGACTGAAGTTTGCGCATGCCTGCACTAACATGTGGACCAGAACATGGTTATCTAGTAGACAGTACATTGCTTCAAATTTTGCAATCTTAACTCAAACATCACATATAATTATGTGGTTTAATACTGAGTTTTTGCTGCTGGAATGTGAAAATTTGAAGGAAAGGAGTCATGGCAATATATGGTCAGTGTTGCCATCAGATAATTTAATGGATACATTCAGATTTAGATATAAATAAATGTCTACAAAAATTGTAATCATTTTAGCATACATATGGAAAACACAAACATTGATCTCTGGAGGTTTTTTTCAGCTTCAGGAGTTACAGAATTAGTATGCATGAATTCATGTGCATATTCCTGTCATACTGAAATTTTAGCTTACATTTGTTTTCTCATTTATCCATTACTGTGACATGAAAGCAAGTACTGTCTGTGGGGCAGTTATAAGGTACCTTTTCTGCCATTATCTGGAATATAGCATGGAATGAAGGGTGGAAATGGTCACTTCAGAAATAACCCTTTTAGTATAATAAAATAACACAAACAGAATAGAAATAGAATTCAGAAGTTGCCAGGACTTCCATTTCTTTTATTTCCAAAATATAGGTGCTTAAAAGTGTTTGAAAATGTAAGCACATAAAAAGCAGCTGAAAACTGGATGATATAAATTTGGTAGAGAGGTATCTTCTACTTAACATTTTACATCCACAATTCACAGTAAAGGTTTCTGGAATGTGTTAATGGCTGGCTAAGATGGTATTCTCACTCCCTTTCTCCCGCTCCAAAGAAGAGTGATGGTGGAGAGAAGCACAGGTTCAGAGGTTGGTGCTGATGACCCATACATTTTCCCCTAGATAAAGGGAGGAATGAAGAATGTGTCCATCAAAATTAGCAAACCTCATCGAACTCCTGAAGCTGGCTGTGTAAAAGAAGGGGGGATAACAAGGGATGGAGCCATGAGCTCTGCCTGCTGATGTGAGCCAAATAAAAAATACCAAGACAACACCACATTTTCCGAAGTATATATTTTTTATTAAAATCTAAGTAACAAAAGGAACAAATGAATTAGCTTTGGTGAATTATTCGCATTCTGGATTGCTATAAGATATTTTGAGGAAAATGTATGAAATAATGTATTGTTTTGAGGCTGAGCATAGGCCTTTCAAAGTTATGCCACCCCCCCCCCCACACACACACACACCAAGACAAAAAAAAAAAGGGGGGGGGATTTTCCCAGAATTAAAAGAAGTTTGAGATGAGGAAAATAATTTTTAGAATTGGAAATCTGATTTATCTTTTCTTATAATTAAAGTGGATCTGAAGCAATTAGGAAAAAAGAAAATACTTTTTGTTATGAAAGAACTAAGAGTATTAGCTGAGAAATCCACTGGGTGGTTAACCCAGATGCAGTTCTGAAGCCACTGTACTGAGTCTTGCAGCACTGAGCTGAGACCTCACCAGTCCCACAGTACTGTCATCTTACCATTTATTTTGCCATCATCATCATCCTAGCCATTGTGGGAGCTGCACACTGACATCAGCAGAGGTGCTTGCATGACCAGGAAGAAGGAGAGGGGATCTCATGGAGCTCTGCAGCCATCAAGCAGCAGCAATGGCAGTGACTAATGTTTGTCTATCTTCTTTCCTCTGTGTGATGAGCACAGGGAAAAATGGATGAATGATGAATGATGAAGGAGGAGAATCAAGAAGGAGAGGCAGAACACACTATACTTGGTTGTCACAAAAAGGAGATTTGGGGGGTAGAGTGAGAGGTGAGTGCCATCCCCTATTTGTGAGCAACTGGAGCCCAGGAAATATGAGTTGACTGTAAATGGTTGTGGCCAGTTCTATTTTGGAACAGACCCAACTTCTTTCACAGACCCCAAGTTGCATTGTGCTCTGGATTCTTGGAGAGAATTCGGAGCAACCTGCAACTTTGGTTAATGCAATTCAAGGCCACATTAAGGTGGACTTGGCTTGCATTGACCTGTTGCAATCCAGAGCAGGGAACGAGGCCCTAAGATAACTATCCACCATACTTGACTGTGAAAAACAATACTTTTTTATTGAAGAAAAAATGGTTACAAAATAAAGGAAAAATGCAAGTCAAAAGCCACAGCAAAATCAGCAAACATGAATTTAAATGCACAAGAACAAAACCCAAAGCCACACTGCAAAATACTGGAACCTGTTTAGTGATTCACTAACCGTACTTGATATCCTAGAAATCTTCCCAAGCTATGGCCAGGGAACCGGGAGAGCTGCCAAGGTCTTCATCAATTCTGAAACGATGCCTGAACTGAGACAGTCAGCCCGGCGGAAGGCAATTAAAACCCAAGAATTGATTCCGTGAACCGCCCCTCTTCTTTGAAGCCAATGTTTTTAATTCTTGAATTCGGGAGGATCGACGCAAGCTGAGTGATTTATTTCTATCTTGCCAAATTTGGCCCCTTCTGTTGTCATTACAGTTAACAGGTGCAGAAGGGAGGGAAAGTTCAAGGCTTCCCTCTGAAACATTCTCATGAACACTGGTACTTTCATTTTCCAAATCTACAGAAGTTCCTTCCTCACTAATTTCAGGAACATTGGCATTTTCCAAACCTACAGCAGTTTCTTCCTCACTAATTTCAGGAGCATTGGCATCAAAAGGTACATTTCCATTAGCATCAGTAAATATATTTTCATTAGCATCAGGAGGAACAAACAGAGAATCAGGTTCAAGTTCAAACTCAGGCTGAACCCCAACATGACCCAGATCAATTTTGTGCTTCATTTAGCCACCATGAAGCTGATTCACCTGACCTTTGTGCTAAGTGGTTAGGTTGTATGTGCAGCTGTGAAACTTATGGTCTATATAAGTTAAAATTGACTGGTAGCAAAAAAAATAATCAGATGGTTTACTCAGAATGGATGTATGTGTATTAAATCATTTTTAGGATATTGTGATTTTATGTTTACAGCAAAGAAGCATTTGCACTTGCCATCTATTGTTGATATGTACTACCAAAACCATTAGCATTGAATGTGAACTGCTACATTTTTTCCAGAAAAAGAAATGCTAGCCAGAGATTTACTATAGACCAAAGGAACTGTGGGTCATCCAGAAGTTGAGAACTATTTTGTCTAATATTATGTGAGCCTATCTCTGTCCTTCTATTATTTATAAAATAATTTTGTCAAGTAAATATTGTAATTAAATTTCCAAAAATGAATTGATACTTCAGTGACTTATACTTTGCATAACCTGGACTTTGCATAGTTTGACTCCTTGTCTAAATACACTGATAAAAGTGAAAACTTACATAGATTGTAGTGGCCTACTGCATCCCCAGACTGAGAGGAGGGCAGAGGCAGAGACACACCTTTGCCAAGCACTCCCTGGAGAGCACTTGGTAGCCGAGTGTTTCCCTCCTCTTGAGGAAGGTGGGCTGCTGCCTTCTTGGGGCCCAGAAGAGATGGGGAGAGAAACACGCCACTGCCAAGCAGCAGTGGTGTGTTTGTCTCCCTGGAGATAGATCCACACCTTTCTTCTCTCAGACCTAGCCTCGCCCTTCTGGCCCCACGCCTTCCAGCCTACGACCCCACCTTTTTTAGCCCCACTCACACTCCCTCCCGGCCCAGCCCTATCAGCCAGGCCCACAAGGTAGCCTCAGGGCAAAAAGGTTTCCCCATGCCTGCTCTAATCCATGGTAGGGTTTTTAATTGTGTGTGAAGGAAAGCAGAAAGCAAATCCTATTAAAATGTTAACATGTTTATTTTAAACAAGTGTGCATGTGTGTCAAAAATCTTTTGCAAGATTCCACATAGTTAAATGACTCAGAAGAAAAATGTAAGATGAAAGGCTATATCAGTATTTGGTAATAATCAAAGTGTTTTCCTCAGGTATTTACCTGCAGTGAAATGCATGGTTAAAATGCTCAAATATTAATCTCTACATCAAATGAAATATTGATAATGAGGCATTTTACACACAGTAAACCTTAGTGGTTTATATAAACTTTGCCTTCATGCTTTCCAGAAGAGCACCCTCACAACACAAATTCATCCACAAGTTTAGATCATGCAGGCATTTTAACAGCAATGATCACACAGTGTTCTTCATTTGGATATCACCAAACGATCTGTTTCCCAGAAGCTTGATTTTTCTGTCTATTATTATTATTATTATTAAACTTTATTTGTACCCCGCTAGCATCTCCCGCAGGACTCGATGCGGCTTACACAGGCCGAAGCCTCGAAACACAATACAATAAAACATAATACAATAATAAGCAAAGCAAATCAAATAATTAAGCAAATAACAACAATAACTACATCAAGACACTGTTAAAACTGGTTCGGCCGGCGCAATGGGGTACAGGAGTTAAAGTGCTGAAATGGCAGGAGGAACGTAGGATTAGAGGTATTGTGTGCAGTAACATCGGTTATACTAAAGTGCTTCTAGGACTTGGGATGGGGATTCCTAATCTGAGAAGGTATGTCGGAACAGCCAGGTTTTTAGGTTCCTTCTGAAAACTGCTAAGGTAGGGGCCTGTCGGAGATCTTTTGGAAGGGCATTCCAAAGTCGGGGGGCCGCTACAGAGAAGGCCCTGTCCCGTGTCCCCACCAAGCGCGCTTGCGACGAGGGTGGGATCACGAGCAGGGCCTCCCCAGATGATCGGAGTGAGCGTGTGGGTTCGTAGATGGAGATGCGGTCACGCAGGTAGGGTGGTCCCAAACCGTTCAGGGCTTTGTAGGTAAGCACCTGCACCTTGAATTGGGCTCGGAAAATAAATGGCAGCCAGTGGAGCTCCTTAAACAGAGGGGTTGACCTCTCTCTGTAATGAGCCCCAGTTAGCATCCTGGCTGCTGCCCGCTGGACCAGTTGGAGTCTCCGAGCCGTCTTCAAGGGCAGCCCCACGTAGAGCGCATTGCAGTAGTCCATTCTAGAGGTGACCAAGGCATGGACCACCCCGGCCAGATCAGCCTTCTCGAGGTACGGTCGCAGCTGGCGCACAAGTCTCAATTGTGCAAAGGCCCTCCCGGATACCGCCGACACCTGAGCCTCAAGTGTGAGCGAAGAATCCAAGAGGACACCCAAACTGCGGACCTGTGGCTTCAGAGGGAGTGTAACCCCGTCCAACACAGGTTGCCACCCTATACCCCGATCCGGTTTACGATCGACCAGGAGGACCTCTGTCTTGTCAGGATTGATCTTCAGCTTGTTCTTCCTCATCCAGATCGACACAGCGGCCAGGCACTCATCCAGCACCCGAGGAGCCTCCTTGGAATTAGGTGGAAAAGTGTAGTAGAGTTGAGTGTCATCTGCGTAGAGATGGCACCCAACTCCAAAACTCCGGATGACCTCTCCCAGCGGTTTCATGTAGATGTTGAAAAGCATGGGAGACAGAATGGAGCCTTGCGGGACCCCACAGGTCAAAGGCCAGGGGTCAGAGCAGGCGTCTCCCAGCTTCACCATCTGGGTACGTCCCTCCAGGAAGGACTGGAGCCACGACAAAACCGCGCCCCCAAGGCCCATCCTAGAGAGACGACCCAGAAGGATACCATGGTCGATGGTATCGAAAGCCGCTGAGATGTCCAAGAGAACCAGCAGAGTCACACTCCCCCTGTCCAGCTCTCTGCGGAGGTCATCCACCAAGGCGACCAAGGCTGTCTCGGTGCCATGACCAGGCCTGAAACCAGACTGTGACTGATCTAGGTAGTTGATATCGTCTAAAAAGCTCTGGAGCTGGGCGGCGACCACCCCCTCCAGCACCTTACCCAAAAAAGGGAGGTTGGAGATTGGCCTGTAATTATTCAGCACCGTGGAGTCAAGGGAAGCTTTTTGAGGAGTGGACGAACCACAGCCTGTTTCAGATTAGATGGAAAAATCCCTTGCTCCAACGATGTATTAACACTCAGCACAAACCAATCAACCAACCCCTCCCTGGCTGATTTTATGAGCCAAGATGGGCATGGGTCAAGAGGTGAGGTGGTCGCCCTCACAGCCCCAAGAACCTCCTCTACGGTCTCAGGAAGAACAAGCCTAAAAGAATCCCACAAAGATGGACAAGCAGGTGTCTCCGTCACCTCTTCTGGCACTGCGATGGAATTGGAGTCGAGCTCGAGGCGTATCTGAGCGACTTTGCCTGCAAAATGGTGTGCGAAATCGCGACACCGAGCTGCTGGGTCATCAGTGACCTCCTCGACCACAGGTGGGTGGAGGAGTTCCCCCACGACCCGAAACAGCTCCGATGATCTGTTAGCTGCAGACGCTATACGGGTGGTCGTGAATGATTTCCTGGCCACCCGTATAGCCACAGAATATGCCTTAAGAGAGGCTTTAGCCCGTGCTCGATCAGAGACGGCCCGAGATTTCCTCCATTTGCGCTCTAGCCCCCTTCTCGTATGCTTCATCACAGCCAACTCCCTGGTGAACCAGGGAGATGGCCTGTCACGACGCAACGAGATGGGGCGTTCGGGAGCGATTGTATCTAACGCCCTGGACATCTCCCCATTATAGAGAGTTACCAAGGCGTCGATAGAATCGCCAGGCTCCAAGGCAGGAAGAACCCCAAGATTCCTCAGGAATCCGTCCGGATCCATCAGTCTCCTAGGGCGGACCATTTTAATCTGTCCTCCACCCCTGCGGAGGTTAAGAGTCGCGGCAAGTCTAAAAGTGATTAGATAATGATCAGACCATGACACCGGAAGGATGTTTTGATCTTCCACTCTGATCATTTCGTTGTCCGCCACGAAAACAAGGTCGAGAGTATGTCCAGCTTGATGAGTGGGGCCAGATATTATCTGTGACAGTCCTATGGTCGTCATGGTGGTCATAAAGTCCTGAGCTGCGCCAGATAGGGTGGTCTCAGCGTGGATGTTAAAATCTCCCAACACCACCAGGCGCTGGGAAACCAAGGCCGAATTGGAGACCACCTCCGCTAGCTCAGATAGGGAGGCTGCTGGGTCGCGGGGTGGGCGGTACACCAGCAGGAACCCCACACTGTCACGGCTCCCCACTTTCAGGTGGACACACTCGAACCCAGAAGCCTGCGGAACAGCACATCTGATCACGGCGATGGATTGCCGAAAGACTACTGCGACCCCTCCTCCCCGCCCCCCTTGTCTAGCCTGCTGATGCACTCCAAAACCTGGTGGGCACAGCTGAGAGAGATTTACTCCCCCCAGCTCGTCCAACCAGGTCTCGGTAATGCATGCCAGATCCGCCCTCTCATCCAGGATCAGGTCCTGGATGGCCGCAGTCTTACCATTAACGGATCTGGCATTAATCAGCAGGACCTTTAGACCAAGGGGGCTGCCATGGTGCCTACCACTACCTACCTTCTCCAGGGTCGCAAGGACTCTGTTGCGCTTCTCCCTGTTTTCTGTTGATGACAGGGAATCAGGGAACACATGTATTTTACTGTATAATTTTCCTACTATATGAATAGTCCATTTTCCATCTTTTTACACCGTGTTGTTTGTTTTGAGCCAACGAGATATTTATTTGAAGAGAGAAATTAGAAACAAAGAAAGCAGTATAGGTAAATAGCATGGAAGAGCAAATATGCTTTTGCTGAAATGTTTACATTTCATCCTCAAATGAATCCAATATTTATAACTGAAATGTAATAATAATTTCAAAAGTAGGCTTTGATTCAAGAATGGAACTAAAACAGTTATACAATATGACAGGATTACATCAGATTGTTTAAAGTTACATGCATTTTGTGGTTTCCCCTAGTTGTGTTGTTTTGCTTCTGCTGCTTCTGCTGTTCAAGTTGTTTCTGATGAATGGTGACTCTAAAATGAACAGAAAAAGTGGAGTATAAACAAACAACAAAAATACAATACTCACTGGAACAACAACTTACTATGGGGGTTCCATGGCAAGATTTGTTCAGAGAGGGGTTTCCTTTGTGTGAAGTCTCGGCCTAGTTTTTACCCCTCTGTTTATTTCCGTGGAGGTGGACTGTTCCATTCTGCTAAGTTTTAGAGTAGGAGCTTAGGATCCCCCTAGAGGCCGAGCTCTGTTGGTTCAGCCCATTCTGGCTCAGAGCCTGGTGGAAGGATCTTTCATTCCATTCTAATTGGACATAGCTGGTAGTAGTTAGCCAGAAAGTGTCTGGTCTGGCTTAGCAGTCTGAACAGGCCATCCTTAGCACATATTTGCCTCATAGATTAGAATGTATTTGCCTTAGAGTCTATAGATTATAGTATATGTTATAAAGAATTCATCTGTATTTGCCATATAGATTAGATAGTACATGCCCCAGAGTTTATAGAGAGTGCTTACCTCATAGAAAATATAGTTGTTGTTACCTCAAAGCACATACCACCATTATACCTCATAGCCTCCTGTTATCTATATTTACCCCAGTTATACCTTATACCTGTTCCTTACTATTCTAATTTTATACCATCAAATTTCAAACTGCACCTTTGTATACCTTATTTTTATTCACCTTGATTGTTCAGTAAACTTCATTGGTTAATTTTAGTCTTGTCTCTAGAGTTTTATTTTGGAGATATTAAAGTATATTTAGGGCATACCGATGATCACTGGGAAAATAGCCGGACACATATAGTTTTCTCTTCATCTTCCCGGTGTGCCATCATACTTTGCATTCCCCTGAGCTTGCAATGGTGTAACTTGCCCAAAGCCACTCAGTGAGTTTCCATGCCTGAACAGGGCTTTGAGCCCTATTCTCCAGAGCTATATCTCAAAACTTAAATCATTACACCAAGCAGAATCCCTACATTATCAGATGCCCCCTTATCTTTCTACCACACTGTTATATTGACATTGCAGGGATATTAAACACACACACACACAAGTGTGGCTTCCAAAGGCCTCATATAAACTGCATTATATAATCTGTGTAGATGGGGCCAAATATATTACACTGGCACAGTTCTTAATCTTTTAATTGCACAAGATGTACAAATATGTGACTTGAAGAATTAAAACATTCATATGCAAAGGGTGTTGGATATATCGTGGTATATAAACATTATGTGCAATCTAAGTGCAAGAGGTGGTTCCATTTTAAAGAAAAGAAGACCTAAAATGACTAAAAGGGGACTATTATAGTTTGGCACTACCTTATCACAATGGTGGGATTGCATGCTCCTGTGGAGCAAGAGGTTATACTAATGGTAGCAGTGTTGCTAGTTGTACCTCCTATGTCAGACAGGAATGGGCTGAAGAGTGAGACTAAACATGCCAAACTGCTAGTGGGTTGCAGCAGAAGTATGGTATGACACTGGCAGATGATTTTTCAGAGACACTAGCAGTAGCACTGTAGTTATTAGTTGCTTTACTATACAGTTGTTAGTATTGTGCAGATGGAAGCATGGTAACCCCCTTTTTGAATATCCTTTATCATGAAAATCCAATGATGAGACAATCCAAAGTAAAACAAGAGATAATGCCAGAAAATAATGCTGCCAGGTTGGAAGGTAGCCAACAAGCGTCTCTGGTACAGTAGAGAACATCTATGAGTAGTTTTGTGGCTAATGAAGCAATTGGACTTGAGCTGAAAAGACATTCAGCTGTAGACTTAACTGACTTGACAGCAGTTAACAACAACAACAACAACAACAACAAAACAGAAAAAAGTATGTTTTGAAGATATCATGATATGACATAACTCATTAGAAAAGAAGATAATGCTAGGTAAAGTTGAAGGCAATAGTAAAAGAGGAAGATTATTATACTACAGTATATAGACAATCACTCATGATTGAATATGATTTTCCCCCAAGGGTAAAGTTTTGGTGGTGGGTCTGTAAGTGACTGTGGAGACCTATCCTGGGTTAGCATGGTCTTTCACAACAAAGGCATAGATTTCCAAATAGAAGGTGGTCCTTACAAAAATTTGCTTGACACACCTTCCTCTTGCCACATTTATCTCCTTCTCCCTCTATTCGTGCCTCTTCAAAATCCACAGCACTGTTGGTGCTAACCTCTAGTTAGAATGCTCAAGGACAAGGGCTTTCCAGTTTTCAGCGTTTATCCCATATTTTTAAAGGTTTAGCCTTAAACCCATCTTTAAATCTCTTTTGCTGTCCATTAATATTCTGTTTTCTTTTCTTCGGCTGAGAACAAAGTAACTGCTTTGGGAGATGGTAATCAGGCATTCAGACAAAGTAACCAGTCCAGTGCAGTTGATGGTGGAGAATCATAGCTTCAGTGCTGGCGATCTTTGCTTCTTCCAAAACATTGATGTTCGTCCGCTTGTCTTCCCAGGAGATTTGCAGAACTTTTAGGAGGATATGCAGATTAAATCTTTTCAGTAGTCGAGAGTGATGTTTGTAAACTGTCTGTATTTGCAGATATACAATAAAGTTGAAAGGACAATAACTTTATAAACAAGCATCTTGGTATCCCTACAAATGCCCTGATCCTCAAACACTGTCTGCTCCATTTTAAAAAGTGCTGCTCTTGCAGAGCTCAGATTGTGTTGTATTTCAGTGTCAATGTTGATGTTTGTGGAGAGGAGGCTGCCTAGGTAAAAGAGGAATATCAATACCACTCAGGATGATTGGTTTACTGTTCTGAGGTTCTGGAGCTCTTTCATTCATAGAGTTATGACAAGTTGAAACCAAATTGACAATAATAATAATCATCAACAACTCAATTAAAACACTCTAGCATTTTTATAAGTTCAGCTCTGGAATTTAAATTTCATAATAAAGATCACAAGTGTGTTGGGGGTTTTGTGAAAGGTTGTCAAATCTGTTATGATTTTGGAGAGCAAGGGATGGCAATATATGCAAATGAACAAAGGTTAAACCTTCTACCCTCTGCTGGTGATGATAGCAAAATGTAATTCTGTACACAACAGGAGAATTTCCCATTAGATGCTAGCCTGAATCCCTATGGAAGTGACAAAAGGTACCATCTGCTTTATGGGCTTTAGGAGGTTTATTATCCAAAACAGAGTAAGATTTGCAAAAAAGCAAGACAGATCACAGAACCAGAGATAATGAAAAGACAGTAGGATAGGAAGTTTGGTAAAGCCTTCAGTTAAAGAAATCTTCAAGACTGAAATAATGCTATCAGTTAAAGCTACGCAACAGATGCCACTTTAATGGAATAACAGATAAACCAGCTTTGTGTTTGCTAGCACTGGCAGAAAGGACAGAAATGTTTTCCTGATTTCTGTCTGAGTGAAGAAAAGAAGAACAGCAAGGTAATTAAGGATAGTGTTATTAAAAAGGTAGCAATATACATGGTTTAAATGGGGCATCTGAATCTGGAGAACCCGTTGCCTCACACTGTGCATCACCCGATTGACCACTGGCTCCATCACATGGGGGAAGCATCTGTCACATGTCTCCCCCCCCCCCCATTGTAGCAGAGGCAACACGGGAGGTTTTCCGTGTTGTTGCAGTGGCTTCATATGCCCCTTCCTCTATCATTTCACTATGGAGCCCAGCAGGAAGTAGATGTGCATCATGTAATGGGCTCCTTGGCAAATCAGCCCATCTGATGAGGTTGTAAGTCATACTGGATCAGGTTATTAGTGGATCCTAATCATGTTGGCTATGTGCCACTTCCATGGTCTTAATCATTGTAGGTGAGTAGAGGAAAAGAGTGGGAAAGGCTAGAATGTGGGTTTTCCATAGGCATCCATTAGCCACGGCAGAAAACAAAATGATGGAAAGAATACTGTATATTCCGGCATATAAGACGACTGGGCGTATAAGACGACCCCCAACTTTTCCAGTTAAAATATAGAGTTTGGTATATACTCGCCGTATAAGACCACCCCTCTTCCATCGCACACCAAATAAAAATTAAAAAATAAAAACATCAGATTTGATTTCAAATCCAAGACTATCAAAGCAGTATCCAGCTCTTCGGCTTAGAAATGGAGATGAGTGCCAACCCCCAGAGCCGGACACGACTGGACTTAACGTCAGGAGAAAACCTTTACCTCACCTGTAAACTCCTGTATGTTTATTATTTATTTAACAGTTGTGGGTCCATGGAGTGTAATAAAGTTCTATAAATTTTTACCTTACCTTACCTAGAGTGAGACCAGGGCTGGGTCCAATGTCCTTTCCCCAACAACAACAACAACAACAACAATAATGGAAATCTAGAATTGGAAGGGACTCCAATGGCCATCCAGTCTAACCCTAATTCTGCCAGACAGGAACACATGTCCAAGCCCTCCCAACAGATGGTCATCCTGTTCTACTTAATAATAGCAATAATAACAATAATAGCAATAACAACAACAATAATAGAAGGGACCTCAATGACCATTCAGTCCAACCCCATTCCTGCCAGGCAGGAAGACACAATGCAAGCCTTCATAACAGGTGGCCATACAACTCTGCTTAACAATAACAACAACAACAGAACACTAGAGTTGGGACTCCAATGGCCATCCATTCCAACCCACTCACTCCTGCCAGGCAGGAAGACACAATGCAAGCCTCCCCAACAGGTGGCCATCCAGTTCTAGTTACCATATATACTCGAGTATAAGCTGACCCGAATATAAGCTGAGGCACTTAATTTTACGATCAAAAACTGGGAAAATTTATTGACTCGAGTATAAGTCAGGGGAGGGAAATGCAGCAGCTAGTGGTAAGCTGAGGGGGCAGAAGTTGTCAGAAAGCCATCTTGTGCAGCTTCCAAAACCCAACACGTGAGAACATTTTGCACTGCAGCCAGATATTTCCAAGGTCATGCCCAAAGGGTTTGATGAATATACCCTTTTTGAGATAGATCTAAATCAGGCATGGGCAAACTGTAGCCCTCCAGGTGTTTTGGACTTCAACTCCCACAATTCCTAACAGTCAGTATTTGAGAACACAGAAATGCTGGACCACTCTCACAACCACCATGTCAGACTCCACAGAGAAGCCATTGAAATACACAAGCAGCATGTGGACAATTTCAACAGAAAGGAGGAAACCATGAAAATGAACAAAATCTGGCTACCAGTATTTAAAAAACTCCTCTAAAATCAGGACAGTAAATAAAAAACAACACTCAAAATCAGGGGAAATCCAGACAATAAAAAATCAGGACCAACTAACACCTCCCAACAAAGGATTCCCCCAGGCAGGAAGCAGCCAGGCTTTGAAGCTGCAAGGCCATTCAATGCTAATCAAGGTAGCCAATGGCAACATTCCCACTTGCCTCAAGCAGACAAGAGTTCTTTCTCCCACCCTGGACTTTCCACAGATATATAAACCCCACTTGCCATGTTTCCAACAGACCTCAAAACCTCCAAGGATGCCTGGCATAGATCTGGACAAAACATCAGGAGAGGACACTTCTGGAACATGGCTATACAGTCTGGAAAACTCACAGCAACCCAGCCAGTAGCTGTTAGGAATTGTGAGAGTTGAAATTCAAAACAATCTGATAGAAAACTGGGACTTGTAGTTTGATATGGTACTGGCTCTCTTAAACAGGGAAGGCTAAGGACCTTGTAAAACTACAACTCCTGTGATTCCATGGCACTGAATCTGTGGCAGTTTTTTTTGGGGGGGGGGATTCCCCTTTAAGAGTAGATGGCCCTTGCACTGGGACTTCCCCTTTAAGGTTGCCTCCTTCTTGGCTGCAGAGACAAAACAAAACAGGGGAAAGAGACCTTTTTCTTCCTCCCTCTGCAGGCTATTTAAAACTTTTAAAACTTAAGAGCGGCTGTTCTTTCAGAGGGAGCTGAGCACAGAGACAGGAAAGAAACCCCAAAGAGGGGAGGGAGAAAGAAGAAGTTTCTGCACCAGGACTTTCTCGGAGGTGCCTTTGTTTGGACTCTCCTTGAGTAGCACTGTTGGAGGAAGGAGAGGAGAGGGAGAAAGAGGCCTCTTCTGCCCCTTTTTCCTTCAGGAGGAGGATGGGGAGGAGGAGGAGTGGCAGCAGCTGCGCTGCTTGGGGATGGCGAGGGGGGAGGAGGAGGATCGGCAGGTCTGCCGGGAGTGCTGGCCAACTGAGCTGCGATACCAGCAGGCTCCCTTTGGCCTCTAATGGCTGCTCGCGTCCCTCGCTCTCGGCATCCTCAAGTGGTGGAACTTATAGCCGGCACACAAGACGACCCCCCCCCCACTTTTAAGATGACTTTCTTGACTTAGAAAGTCGTCTAGTATGCTGATTTTTACGGTAGATCTTTCCATCTCAGAGTCTTCTTATATTTTTATATTTCTATTATTAACAATAGGAATGTGTGGATGGAAAAAGCTGAATTACTGCTATTCCATTACGTTTTTGAGCTCCATGAGCCATTCCTTTCTCCCTGTTGAGCTGACTTGTTATCGGAGCCCATATATTTTGCAGGTCTTCAGAGCTTCAAAGAAAAAGACAAGGTGCATATGAGCAATATCAAATGCATATTCTTGTCTGAGGTCTACGTGAACTGAAAGAATGTAGACAGGGACTGGTAGTTGTTCACGATTATGTTTTCAGGGTCTGACACTGTAGCCATAACATCAGAAGGAAAGGTACTGGTTACGTATATTACTGTTACAGCATTTTTAGCATAGCACAAATGGCAGAGCTCAGCCATACAATACAGGTAATCAGAGAGATGACCACCATTGTTAAAATGGATTTAATTACTTTAAATTAATGGGTCTATTCTAGTTGAGATTTGCAGTTGTAGTTTGAAGGGGAAATGAGCACGATTTTGCATGGTTTAATCCACGAAAATGCTTGTTTAATTGTGTATCTTAGTCTTTGGAATGTTTTTTAAAAACCCCAAACAACCCAACACTATAAGATTACATAGTATATTTTGGAAATGCGAGAAAAATGTTGGGACATTTTGTTGTATGTGGTGATCTTGTAAAAAGACCCAGAAATATTGGACTCAGAAACACATGATGATAGAAGATATTGTAAAGGTTAAAATTACAAACCTGAACTGTATTTGTCAGGGATAAATTAGACCAATGGAAGATTAGTATTCTATATAATCATAGCCATGAGAATAATCTATGCCCAGAAATGGAAAGAACCAGATATACTGACACAAGAAGATTGGCTGATGAAGATATGTGAATTAGATGGACAAATTGACAGTGTTGATTAAGGATAAATCCTTGACTAAATTTAAGAAGGACTAGGACATATTTATTACTTTTATACAGCAAAGATGGGTACAATATTCAATTATTGGTTTTATGACATAGAAGAGTGTTATGAAAAGTAGAAAGGTATAAATAGGTAAAGATAAAGGTGTTCTTCTGACATTAAGTCCAGTCATGTCTGGCTCTGGGGGTTGGTGCTCATCTCCATTTCTAAGCCGAAGAGCAAGGTCATGTGGCCCGCATGACTGTATTGAGCACCGTTATCTTCCTGCCGGAGTGGTATCTATTGATCTACTCACATTTGCATATTTTTGTACTGCTACGTTGGCAGAAGCTGAGGCTGACAGCAGGAGCTCATGCCACTCCCTGGATTCGAACCTGTGACCTTTCGGTCAACAAGTTCAGCAGCTCAGCGGTTTAACCCACTGTATAGTGTTACTTTAAAGAAACCAACAAATAAGAAGATAAAATTAACAGACAATGAGTGGAAGTCTTATAAATTACTTCAGTAGATGTTTGTTTGAGATGTGTATAGGCTGTATGTTATAGGTAAAGGTGTGTTAGGTACTTTTGAATATAATTAAAATGATTTTTATGGTAGTTTTAATTTTGTTATGTGTTGTTGTATTTTATGTTTTTAAATTGTATTTCAGAATAAATCTCACTTATAAAAAAATACTTAATATATATTGTTCCTTATGGCAGACTGGGGAATGGGCTACTTAGCAAGGATTGAACAATGGTTATTTACCTGCTAGGAGCCTGTACATGACCAGATGATGCTTAGAAATAAAAACTTCTATCAAGTATTTTAGCCTGATGAAATTTTTCATGGCATATGTCCTTTACAATAGCAACTTAAAAGCCTTAGAAAACAATATTAGATTGTAAAGTTGGCCCTCTATAGTTGTGGGCTTGATTTTTCTGGATTTGATTATTCATGGATTTGAATAAAATGATCTTTTGGAGAATTTCAAGGTCCTCAGTGCAATAGAGTCATGCTGGAGTACCTAGAGATTTTAGAAAAACCTCTTTTGTAATTACTACATCTTCCAGTGCAGAAATTAACCACAGAGTAATGATGGATGACCTATGACCTCATCACACGTGAAAAAGTAAGCATCATAGGATGCTTCTGCCCCAATTCACTCACATGAATTGTGAGTGAATTGCCCATCAAACAAGGTAGGCTGACTTCTGGGGCTCCATGAATGAACTGGGATGGCAGCACTGTAGGACGCTGCACCGCCAACATAGTAGCCTCCCCGTGTTCCATTAGGAACAACAGGAAGACAGCAGGATTAAGCTGCATGATGACGCTTCCCTGCATGTTATGGGGAAGCATTGGCTGCCATCTGGGGAGCCAGGATTGCTCCGCTGCTGCCCTGATTCGCCATTGAGGCTGGCAAATCGCAACGCTGGATTTCATCTATGTGATGAAGTCCATAGATAGTTCTAATAAGGTATTCCTTCAGATAAAAAATTGAAATTTTTTAATTCATGGTTTTTCATTTTTCAGGGGTCTTGTTCAATGGTTTTTGGGTTCTGGTTTGTCAGGATGGGGGACAGAAAGGCATGACTTGCTCTAAATGCAATTATATTCTTGATTCACCACCATGGTTTACTAATCTATTCTTATGAGGCAAGGAAAAGCAATTCAATTTCAGTTTAGGCATTTATTTATTCAATTAACATCTTAAATAATTTTCAATATTATACTTTAATGATATTTTAATGATAATCTTATGTATGGTTTTTATACATAGTTTATTTATGTTAATGATATAAACTGCCTCGAGTCCCAGTTATTTAGGAAAAGACAGGCTATAAAAGATGATGATGATAGAATCTACCTTTCAAATAATGCTGTATCTGTTTTAAACTATTGTAAATAACTGTACAATAGTGATACAAACTCATAACTACTTAAAATTCACAAATGAATGAATAAATACATTATTGCAGGGATATTTTTTTCATCCGGGAGCAGTATTTAAAAATGATAGGCATCACCTGTTGTCTGAAATTGCAACATTTTTACCTCTTAACAGCCTTATTTCTGTGTATGTGTAAATTCAGTCTTACATTTTATTGTAGTGGTCATACATTTCTCTTTTAAATACACCTCTGATAATGTTCTTTAGAGCAAAAGGGCACACAAAAAATACAGCATGACTTGTTCGTTATGCAGTTTTTAAAAATATCTTCTAGAACTCTACTCTACTGTGGTGTATCCTGATGAAAACAGAATGACATTTTGAACCCCGGCAATTGCTTTTGAACAATTTAGATCCACATTTAAGAGCAGATTAAAAGGAACATTGCAGTAGCAATGTTTTTGATTCCTGGTTTTTGTGATATCCCTGAGAGTTATGTGAAAGAGAAGCTCATGCATATTTCTAAAGAGAAAATACGATTTTTAAAGAAAACACGATCACTTCTCAGATTTGTAGTCCACAAATACATCTTCAGCCTTGGTTTTGAGTTGATGAAAAGAAATGTGCTTGCTAAAGCAGTTTCAAAAGCTAAAACGAAGCCTTGCTTGCATTTTTATAATAAAGTTGTTATAGACTTTGTATTTAAAATGCCAGTTTAAATTGAAACTTCCTATGAATCAGTTGTCAGATGAGTTTGCTGCAAGATTGACACTAAGCATGACAGGTTGCAGCCTGAAGAGAACATTTTATTTAAGTTATGATTGACTGACAAAGGTTTCAGCATAAGTTTGGTTTCACTACTTTAGTACCGCAGCTCAGCAAGGTCTGAAGCATTGCAGCAATCTGTTGGCAAAGAACATGATGTTACAACTGGACCAAATGCTGGTGTGGAGATAGGAAAGCTAGGGATTTGTACCTTGATCAAAAATCTAATGTTAAGACACATGATCTGATTGACACATCAGATGGTCTCTTAAGAAATCTATTCTGCCAATCAGTTGGTTTTACTTCTAAATAACAAGTTTTCAGTCAAATGTAAAGAGAAGAAAGCCTCCTCCTCCTCTTATATGACCATAGCAAAAAGATAGATCAGGACATTCTACAGGAGGCAGCAACCGGATTTAAAGTGGATAGATGCTCTAGTGTGATGAGGTCCTTAATCCCACAATGTTTCTACAATCAAAGTATAACTAGAGTGATATACTATAGTTATACTTTGATTGTAGAAACATTGTGGGATTAAGGACCTCATCACACTAGAGCATCTACCAACTCTAAATCCGGTTGCTGCTTCATGTAGAATTCTGGATTTTGTAGTTTAGGGAGGGGCCTTTAATCTGCTCAGTCAGAGGTCTTGGGCCTCACTCACTGAACTACAAACCCCAGAAATCTGCAGGAGGCAGAAACTGGATTTAAAGTGGTTAGATGCTCTATTGTGGTAATTTTAACAAGATCTAGGATTTCTGTATACTATAAATTGAAGTAACACCATGAAATAAGAGATCAGACAACAAAATATGGAATAAAGGACCATTTATTGACCTATTTAAACTGCAATCTTGTGCAGTAAAACTAACCTGGAGGGAGCAACAAAGAAATAGGTCATGATGGAGGAATAGGTATCACCCAATGATTACCTCCTTGTCTACCTTTGGATGAACACCTTACCCCAGGGGCAGTCCACTTAATGGCTTGCTGGCCTGAAGGGTCATTACTGGAAGGCCATTCTAGAGGCACTCCTTCCTGAGCCCCAGAACTCTATAAGAGAAAGCAGGAACGTTCTGGTCCAGCCCCCAGGGGAAAAATCTCAAGATGCTCGCCCCCAAGCCCCAGAACTTAGAGGGGCCAGCCCAGGTATCTCCCTTCACCCTCAAATTGAGGGTGCAAAGATGAACACCA
The DNA here is from genome assembly GCF_037176765.1 of Anolis sagrei. Lineage (NCBI taxonomy): Eukaryota > Metazoa > Chordata > Lepidosauria > Squamata > Anolidae > Anolis > Anolis sagrei. The sequence continues at coordinate 85,682,687 of NC_090023.1, read as the reverse complement.
ACAGTGCCCTCTCCCCGGTTCCTGCCACAGGAAGGCACAGGTGTCTCAATACCCTGCTTCAGATCTCTTATAAAACTTTTGTTGCCTGTAGTAGACAGGTGCACACTATCAGGTCTGAAAAGCTCAGGCTTTCCAAAAACAATCTCAGGGTGCTGCAAAAACTGGCCACCATCCTTGCACATTGCATTACACAACTCTCTGTTCACTTTGAGTCTGGCTAGGTCTAATGAACAGGGATTGTCCTCCCCCCTCCAAACCAGATGAGCATCTGAAGCAGGAGGGAGGGGCCAGCTGCTTAACCTCCTGTCCTGGCCCCTCCTACCTGCTGTAATGTGAACTGGTCTCTCACGGGAGTTTCCTTTGACTGTTGGTAAGGCTTATATCCCATTAATCCCATTCTTTCTCCAAAGAGTACTAAATACTAATTTAAAAGGAATGTTGATGGGATTTAAAAACAGAGCTTGGAAAAGTTGCTTTAGAAACAATGCATCTCACAGAATTCTTCAGTCAGGCCACATATTCTCTTAGCCTAACTTTCTTACAACATGGAAAATGTACCTTTTGAACCAAAAGCATTCTCTGAGAGCCATTTCTGTGACCTTTCTGTGGAGATCCTTAGTGATCTTTGAAGAAAAATGATTCCAAGTTCCAGATGATCTGTAATATAGATATGACCAAAGATTTGTTTGGGGCCAATGAATTTGGGAACAAAAAATAATAGTATTACCTCTATTCCTTATCAATGCTTCTTTAATAAAGTAAAGGAAAATACAGTCATATTCAGAATGTCTGTCTACATTCCCCAGTCTATTTGATAATGGTTGAGAGAAGTAGGAGAACTACACATTACAGTAGACTCACCCATGAGGATGCCAGATAAAAGTAGTTTCTGGTTGCTTGAGAATTAGTATTAAAATAGTCCTAAGTATTACTATACCTCATACTATACCATACCATAAACTCTGTATTGACTTGATACTAATATTGAAATATAGTAATTAAAAGCAAATTAAGACAAATAATGACAAATGTAATTTAGTGGAACAAAGTTATACTCTACTATACCTGTATTTTAATGTTTATTTAAAATATTATTTCTTTAATATTTTTGCCCATTGCTTAAGAGTTCTATTTGCCTGCATTCCGATTAACTGATAGTCTACTGTACTAGTGAGGCACGTGAAAACAGACATGTGCTAATAGCAACTGAATGTTTCTCAAAACACCTAGATTGATCCTATGTGAGCTGGGTGGGATGGGATGATAGCCTTTCTCTTTCATCAGCTTCGGCCCTTGAATAGGAAGCAAATGGATGCTTGTACATAAGCAGGATAAAGCCCTAAAATCTTTATTTTCACTTTTCATTTCAGATTGTTTTCAGAAGTCTGTTGTACAATAAATTTGGCAATCTATTCATTCATTATGTGAGATGATTGAACTCTAGGTTGTCCTGTATTTTAGGTGAAAGGTGAACCATATTGTTGAGGTGCCAAGGATCTCTTGTTGTTGTTGGGGATTGTATTATATCTATTATTTGTATGTTGCTGTGTTTCTTATTTAGTAAATTACAACATCTTAACACCTGATGAAGACATTGCGAAACAAGGGAAACAACCCGGGAGACCTTGTTGTGTGTCACTGTCACTGATGTTGTTTATGGAAGAAGATATTTCGACAACATAGAAAGTGTTATTTTGTGCCACTGTGCCGGATATTGTTTAACTGTTATTTTGGAAGCTCTAAGTTCATTGTGTTGACAAAATATTGATAAACCATGTGTCACTGTTGTTTATGGAAGAAGATATTTCAACAACATAGAAAGTGTTATTTTGTGTCACTGTGCCTGACATTATTTAATTGTGATTTTGGAAGCTCTAGTTTTACTGTGTTAACAAAGTATTGAAAAATTATCTTCCAATTATAAACAGTCTTTAATTAATCGTGTGAATGTTCTCATGTTACATTCAATGTAGAAATTCTTAGAATATAGAAATTGTGATTTGCAATCTACAGTTTTTGTAAGTGCCAAGGATCTCTTCAGGCAGGCAAGCTGGAGCTTTCAACAACTGCATCATTATGGCTCCCTCCCTCCCCATTTAATTATTTCTGGAACTACCGATTTTCTTTGTTAATGTCACTGACACTTAGACAAAGAAGGTGCAGCCACCTGCTACGTCCTTCAAGCAGGATGCCGGACACCTGCAGTGCTTCCTTTGGAGGTGGTTGACAAGAGATAACATTAAAACTGGCATTATCTCATATATTTTGCTGTTGGAAAAGGAAACCAGGGATGTGACTTTTTGTAAAATGTTAACATTTCATGCCGGTGTGACTTTTCATCAAAAAATCCTCCCCCACAAGTAAGTAAAATTCTCTGAAGGCATTCAGAGGGTAGGCTGTGGCAGTCAAATGCATAGCATTTCATTCAGACTTTGAACAAAACAATACACAGATATACAAATATATGGTGGGCTGAAAGTGATACATGTATTTATAACTGCAGCCTCACCCCCCCCCCCCACCATTTTTCTCACCTCCCTTTTTCACTTAAGTTAAACTATTGGCTCATTCTCTTCTTTTTTTTTCCTCCTTACTCCTGTGCCACCCACTGCATCTGTCATCCAAGGAAAAGCTAATAAGTATGTGCCAACCGTAAAAGAGACAAGATTCACACTCAAGCTGAGGAAAACTATCTTTGGTTCCCAAGCAGCAGCATTTTTAAGGACTATATAATTAGTGGAAAGTTATTGAAAAATTGTCACTATACCCTGTTTAGTGAGTTGGGAAACAAGTGCATGGTGGGAAGTGAGGGGAGGAAGAAAGAAACAATGATATTAAAGTTCACGGAAATTTAGGCATATCTGTGTTCTGAATGGCAATATGTTGACAAGCAAGTCAAAACCAGAAAGCTCCTGTTAGTTGTTAACTTGCATATCTGGGACACTGACTAGGATTTATAGTCAACCATCTTTTGGAAGAACCATTGAGTATTATTTTTTTGCAATTAATTCCCATTTGGATTTTAGAGTTCTTTTGCAAAGATTATCACATGCTTCATACTATCTTTCTCACAATTTTTTAAAACTGTTTTTAGATGCTCTCACTTATGAAATTGGCAAATAGTTTCTCCTTTCATCATCATTCACATTAGAAATCAGGGTAATACCAGTTGTCAAAATTTCAATCTTAGTTTTCATATAAAGTACCTAATATTATTAAACAATTTTGTTCTGTTTTTCCCTAACTTAAGTGCTTTTTTAAAATACTGTGTGTTCTTTGAGAACATGTGGAAAAGCACACATATATATTGCATTTAGGAGTATATTTCTACAAGTTCGTGTGTGAAACTGAGTTTCCTTCATTACTTTGGGGAAATATGCTATTTTCATAAGAAAATATTATATTCTTATTGGAAAAAAATATAGAGTTGTACTAAATTTATTATACCACACAAGCATTCTCATGTGAATCTAGAGAATCCTAAAATTGTACAGTTGGAAGGGATCCCAAGAAACATTCCTTCCAGTGCAGGAATCCAAAGCTTGATTTATGTTATCTCATTAATTCATATCCCGCCTTTCTTCTGACACAGGACCCCGAGGCATCCTGTAACAAATGAAACCAGAGTGCAGATTGTGTGTTTTGTCATTCTGTGTTCTGTCACTCTAACTCAAATAGGGTTTTTTTTTTGTAGATCTAGTTAAGGTGAAAAAAACAAATAAATAGTTGAAATACCTTTTTAATAAGGAAAAGTAATTGTATTTGGGGCTTCTGTAATCACCTGAGTAACCTCTATGAAGCCAAGATTGATTGCTATTCTGAGTGTAGGTTTCACTGTAACTGTTGGTAGAACTTACTATCTTTTATCAGTTCTTTTGGATTCTTACTGTACTTTTCTTATATTTAATCTTCAAAATGTATTTATGTACACGATTCCATGAATGATAATAAACATCACAGACATGCTGCCTGCTTGTGGCTTTTATTGATCAGAATGGTTCTTTAGTATGTGATGATATGTGTGATTCCTGCCAATATTGCTTATATTTTCTATTACAGCTAGCCAGCATGCTGAAAAGAGTTGCTGCCAAGACTTATGTGGAGGAGACCTCATTGGAGGAAGATGAGGAGGTAAGACAGCCAGGATAACAAGATTCAGTTGAAGCCAGGGGAGCCTGGTACCTGGCAGTCCAGCCATGGCCCTGGCAGAGATGGAGCCTATTTTCTATCAAGTTAGCAGTAGGTCAGGGAAAAGGTGCACATAGATAGACAGATAGATAGAATTAAAATGTATAAATGTGATAAATACATGATTTACACATAACACACATGACATCCACACTACAACATGTAAGACATCATCCTGCCCACATCCTACACAAGGTTAACCCTTATCCCACATCCTCATGCACTTCATCTTGACTTCCATCCCTAGTCACTGTGGTACCTATAACATTACTTATTTACTTGAAGTTGGACTCAGTATCGCGTCTAATGGCCTTAACCATTTGGGGGGTGCGAATGGGTTCTATACCATATTTGTATCTTTGCTGTATATCTGAACTGGCTCAGACCAGAGTGGAATAACACCTTCCAAACCTGTGCACCATCTTGACTGACATATCTGACTGCTTGTAACTCTGACCCTTGGTTTCCAATTACTTTTTCTAGCAATCTTCTCTTGGTTCAGGATCCCAACCTTAGAGCCCTTCTACATTGACCAATAAAGCTGACCCAATAGGGATGTTCTGACCTTCAGCAGCAGCAGCAGCAGCAGCAGCAGCAGCAGCAGCAGGGAACCCCTACTGCCTGGTTTTGCCAAACATGGTTTGGCACCTCTGAGCAGGGGCCCTGCTTGCCACTTCTCTGTCTATGTCATGACTTGCTAGAATCACAACACGGACATGTACTTTTTCCTCAGGAGTGTAGTAACCTTCTGGTGGATCTCAGGACTCACAAAAGAGGCTGGGAGGTAGAGGTGAAATTCTGCAGGGCTGATTGCATTACACCAGTGGTCAGCATAGAGATGGCCTATGACTGCCTTGATCTCACTCCAGTTTGTCACTCTGGATAAGGTGGGATCTGGCTTGGCTTCCTCCTGCCGGTGCTGATGAACTTTAGGTGTGCTCATCTGGGTGCTCAACAGTCTCAAACAGGACAATTGCAATGGGAAGAACACAAAAAGTGAAGTTCAGTGACATGAAGAAATGCCAGAAACTTTTCCAATATCTTGAAATTCCGCCACAGTTGTGGGAAAGCTGGTCCTGAAAGAAATGAACTTCCTGCAAATAGTAATAATTATCCTCATCATTCTCCCAAGATCTCTCAGACTGACTGACAAACACCTTTATAAGCCCCACTATCCTGTTGCTGGGCTACCTTTGCTTCCATATTTTCATCTACAAAATGTTGAGGGAGTGCAAAGGTATCATGGGAAACCCTTTATGGGGAATGCTTTACCAAAAAATCAGTATATACTATTTCCATGATCTATGTACTTTGTGAAAAAGGGGGATAAAGTTGGTCGACATTATTTTTATTACTTGTTAATGCTGGGCCCATGTTGATTCTTAGTAACTATTATTTTCTATATGCATAAACACAGGCTGCCTAATAACGTGTCCCATGATGCTGCCTAAGAACAGCATAAGACTGACTAATGCTGTGGGTCCTTCTATGAAGGAAATAATAATGAGTGAAACTGCACTCTTAGCTTAGAAATAAATTCTATTTCTGAAAGTGGGAGAGTCAGGTAGGGTGTGGATGACCCCTGTGTTTCAAGGTACTGGTCATAAAAAGAGCTTGTCTCTAATTGCTTTTAAGATATGCTCTGAATTCATCAAATCATCTCACTTTGATTCCCACTCTCAGAGTGTTTATTTATCCTGCAGAAATCCTCCCCCCCCCCCCCCAGTCAGTCCTTGCTTGTGCAACTTGCCAATTGGACAAACTGATGGGCACAAACCTCAGTCTTATGGCTCCTTCCGTCTACCACTTCTCCTTCTTGAAGGACTCTTCTGCACCTTACCTGTATTCCAAGAATTACAAACAATTAGTAGTTCTAAAACTGGGGTGGAAAAATGTTGGAGTTTCATGGACCTCTGAGGGATGCTGGAGAACTGCAGACTTTGATATTATTTTGCTCCCAAATGCCATCAACACCCCCTAAGAACTTAGATGGTAATTTTAAACCACTTTGGGTTTTACACTTGGGGAAAGATAGCATATAATGCAATAAATAAATACATACTCAAAAACATTATTGTCACTTTATGGACCATTTTAAGCCCCAAAAATGTTTTTCTTCTCACAGGATGTGACATCCAAGATAAACCGGCCAGTGAATCTGAACCAGTTTTGGTCTTGCTGGATGGTCTGGACTTCATTCCACTTCTGCTGTTGAATGGAGATGGGCAGTGTAGTTGCCTCGGGGACTGGTCCATACTATTGCTCCTCTGGACTGGCATCAGATAAGTAGCACATCTACATCTTTGGACTAAATCATGATGGTGAAAGGATTCTGGAGATTCAGTCCTCAAACTTTCCATCATCGAGGTTTGGAAAGATTCTCTTTTGTCAACCTGTGACTTCCATGAATTTTTTAAAAGGTGAAGTTAAAGGAAGTGGGCCTCTTCCATGTTTAGTGCCAGCAAAGGAACCTATGGCCTTGGATTTATCTTCAATGAATGCATTGTCTACCATTGAAAATGTTGGATATTTCTAAAAAGCATGTCTCAACCTTGGTCAGTGATTTAGCATAATATAAAACAAGGCAAAAAGCAGATGCTCAGGTAGTTTCTGCTTCTGGCATTAGGGTCAAAGTGAGTGTGTCCATCTTTCGAGGTTGGAAAGCACATGGTGGTAAAATAGATTTCTCCAAAGAAAACTCAAGGTGATTCCAAACTGATCAGAGCAGTCAGGCGATAAGCTGTAATCCTGAGCGAGTCTTTTATACTTGGCAGACTCCATTAACTTCAATAGGATTTACTGGAATATGTCACTAGGCTAACAATTGAAAACCTCTGATTCAATCCCCAAATCACTTACTTCGGGGAAGTCCCATTAATAATAATTAGTATTTCAGAGTGGGAGGTATAAAAATGGTAACACCGCCTGCATCGTATGCCACTAGAGAGGAATTTAAATTGATAATATTTAACCATAGAAAAATAAGGGAGGCATCCCTTAATCCAGTCATATTTATCCGTATTACCATAATACCCTCTCCCTAGCAATTTTCTCCTGCCCGATTTGTTGAAAAGTGCAACAGGCTTAACTTTATCACATGCACTGTTAGAGCAGAGGAAAAAAGGTCCTTTCGTTGGTGCATCTCTGCTAGAACACTTGTTCTCAGAGCTCAGCTTGTAGTTGGCATAATGAGATGGGAGTTACAGAAATGATAATGATAATAGGATTTAGTGTAGCAGTGAGAAAATATAACAGAACCAAGAAGAATATCTTGCATTAGTTAAATGAATGCTTAACCAGAAGATGTAATTACTTAACATTACAATGTGCCACCCAAAAGGGCAACAGGCAGTTCCCAGTGAATGGAGAGGTAGAGCAATGAGTCTTTGACCTTGTAACAATGCAATCCTGCAAAATGGTGTATCTCAGCTGAAAGTGAAACTCTCAGGGCCTCATCACAAAGGACAGGTGAAGTGTCCTGATTCGCTTGGCTTCAGGGAGAAAAGAGAGGAGCAGCGGGGTGAATCTGTCACCCTGTGCACAGCTTTGTCTCGCTGACTCTTTCACCATCACATAGGGGAAGTGTTGCCCTTCTGTGGAGAACCCCTGCTGGCTCCATTGGAGTCATCACAACACGGGAAATCTCCCATGTTGTGTGGGAAGCCTCCAACAATGCTTTAACCTTGGTTTGGGGGTAGGACCTCTGCCAGAAGTCACACGGTGTTGTGTGATGGCTGTTGTGGGGATTCGTCCAGAAGACAGAATGAAAGTGTCCTAGGATGCTTTTTAAGGTAAGTGTGATGAGACCTTCAGTATATATTATTGTGTTTGGTCTTAGAGCTTCTTTGGGTATTATACAAAAAAAATCATCAACATTTTGGACTGACCAAAGCAGCATATGTTAGCTTTCTTCACTCAAATCCAGCTATGTTAATGTTATTTTTCAGCGGGAGCCAGAAAACTCCTCAAAAACTTTCTTCATTTTGATCAGTGAAAATATAATAATAAATTAAATTACTGAAAAACGAGTTGCCCTTTCATAGCATCTCAAATGTGCTTCTGCAGACTGCCTTTTTATTTGTCCCAGTGGTAAAATTGGCCCTGAGAATGTTATTGGTATCAGTATCATCATCTTTATTTATATCTTGCCTTTCCCACAAAATTAGCACTCATATAATGAGTATAATATAGCTAAAACATATAAAAGGTCACCATTAAAAATAATTAAACTATTCACAATATTAAAACAATCTGAAATATGCATTTAAAATGAAAGCAACAATTACAATCTAATAGACTGAGAGGTAATACGATTCTAGTCAACCCAGGCGTCGTTATGACTTCAAGGTACTTTGAGTCTCGCTTTCCTACATTTAAACCCAACATTTTGTGAACATCATGCTGTATGATGTAGTGTGTGAGAGATTGATAGAGTAATAATAGACTGATGACTATAATAAGAACCTTTTGTAAAGGGAACAAGCCTCTAACAGACAAACCTGCTAGGAAAAAGTGATGGTGGGCACAATTCACTGAAAATATGTCGGGGTTATGAGATGTTAATAACTGAGGTTTATGGGAACATGACTCACAATTCATGGAAACAATATAAGGAGCCATAGGAGGACAAATATAATGGTTTGCAGGTGGTGAGTGACTCAAAGAAAGCATTATTGGCTGAAGCAGGTTCCTCTGCTGCTTGCAAGTAGCATTGCAAGTGAAATGGTAACACTTGCATATTTTTGGTAGAATATTCATAGTTAGATTATGTAATAATTGCAAATCAAGGTAATTTATTTTTCATGTTCTCTTTATTAGGCATCAGAGGTGGAAAGTAATATTCCACAAAGAAAAAGTTATTTATAATTAATTATATTCTTGGTAGTTATTGCTACCAGAGTAACATTGTAGTTTAAAGAACTTGATTGCTCTTGTGTAAGGCTGTAGTTACTTCTACAGAGATGTGACCTTGCTAAATGGTGAAGGAGGAATGTCACATGGTTCAGGTGTTAGTTTATGCTGTACTTTTGCTCCATGCTGTATTGGGGCATTGATATAAGCAGTGTCTATGGAGAGATCTTAACAGTCAAAGGTCAATACTAGCGAGAAACAAACAGCAAGTAGATAAGTCAGACAAGAGCCAGATAACAGAACCAAAATAAAAAAGCATAGCACTACCAGTGAGTCAGGAAAACCAGGTGAAGGAGATCAGAAGCTGAAGTGAAGAAATAGCCATAGATCTAAACAGACCAGCTCAAAGGGCAAGCTGGCAGGGAAAAATCCAAGAGGAAAAGTCAAACATAATCCAAAGTCAGGTCCATCACATCAAGTCTAATCAGAAAAACACACTCACAAATAAACCAACTAGCAGACAAACAAGGGATGAACTTTCCTAACAGATAATCATGTCTTAGAAACTGTTCTTTCCTCTCCTTTTATTTCTTTATTCAATAGGAACCATTTTCCTATTTCAGTTAACATTATTGAGAATATAACACTATGTAACTGAAGGGACATTATTATTATTATGTCCCTTATGCAGGAGGGGCACCATTGTGTCCCTAGTGCAGGGGTGCAGGAATGGCAATGTACCACTAGGGGGCACTGGCACACCATGTCTCCGGGTGAACATAGCAGATTCCAGTCCCCTGACGCTTACGCTTCACACCTTTCTGGCAAGGGGATACAGGGGGCATCATGTCCTGGGACTGATAGTGGGCTGCAGGCTACCTCACCTTATGATGAGCTCACCTCTAGCCTATCACTCTGCCAATGATGTAATCCCCCACTGTTGCTATGCAGACCTTGGCTGAAGAGCACCAGAACCAATATAAGCTTTGCTTAGGCAACAATAAAGAAGCCATCATCATTTACTTCTACACCCTGTCTCCCGCCTGGTCATTATCGCGCTTCAACATCTGGTGACCCCGACGTGATAGGATCCAGGCCTTCCATCCCATGCTTACCGCTGGAATAGCTACAAGGTGCGCACCTCAGTGAGTTTTCTCACTCCCACTCTCGTAAGTATGGGGTTAAGTATGTCAGTTCCGCAGCTGAGGCATGCACAAGAACTGTACAGGTTGTTAAGACAGACAGGATATTTTGAAGTAAATCAGGACCAGGTAAAAGATTTACTTGGAGAAATCAGATATCATTGTTTATGGTATCCAGAAGAAGGTTCTTTGAACCCATCAGATTGGGTCAGGATAGGTCAAACCTTTCTTGAAAAACCCCAGGGGACAAAAACCCCAGGGGACAATTCAAGAATTGTGCCTTTGGAAGCAATGTTGTGAAGTTATCACTCTCCTGGGAGTGACAGATAATCGCCCACCCTTACTGGCTCCGGTCACGAGTCAGCCTCTTCCAACTCAGATCATAAATCCTCTTTTTACCCCACTCGAGATGGGATGTTCACAGATAGCCCTTCCTATCCTGCCTTCATGTGTCTTTGCTTTTGAATCATCCCCCGCCGATCCAAATCTCCCCTCCTCTTCCCTTAAAAATAAACAGCCAAGTCTTGAGAAGTTTTTACAGCCCCAGCCACTGAGAGATACGATTCCTCAGACCATTCAGAATGCTGGGGGCCGAGAAAACGTAACTATGACCCTTCCTGACATGGCAGGATTCGGGAAAATTGTATCTTCCACTGATCACATTCAAAACACAACAGCCGTGATTCCAGACCTAATTTATGGCTCCGGCACATTCACTAAAACAGCTGGCCAACCAGAGCTCTCAACAATGTCATTTGATTCCGCAACATTGGCGGCTGAAGAGCCTAGTTACCAAACAATCATCAATATCATAATTCACCTCCCAGATTTTGAGTCTGAAAAGTCGCATGCTTTTGCAGGAGGTGTTACATAAATAAACAGTGCCTATGCCACATCTGGGTAGACCGTCAGGTCGCAAATTCCTTACTTCTCCTAATACATCATTAGTGAGACAGTTTAACGACCCCTATCCCATTCCGTTAAATTTCAATCGACACTAGCTAGACACAGCTATGTCGGTGTGATTTTTTAACAACCCCCCTCCAAAAGATAACATTAAAACATTTCCATTCAGCAAGAACATAAAGCTCCCGTGACAAATATGGTTAAAAAACACCCTCTGATAAACTTATACTGTCATTAAATAAACATTTATTACAAAATGATTTTCAAAATGAACTTCTGTTCAATCAGAAGTTCCAGAGTTATATTACATAAATAATCTAAAATCAAAGATCTATATAGAGACTACTCATTCTTTTAAAATCATGTTTTAATAAAAAAAAGCTTTCAAAGTTTTATTTTGATAAGAGATAGACAATGCACAGTCCTTTAAAAAATGATCAAACTTCATTTCCTTTAATGCTAAACAACATTGATTAATTATAAGATATGATAGGAGCCACAATACAACATCTAAATAGTGATTCCCAACATCTGTGTTATACTGACCCTCAACTGAAAAATTGTTTGAGATTGTTTTCATTTGCTATTATTATTTCATAGTTATAATTTTGCTCGTTGTTATTACTGTTTCATAGCCATAATTTTGCTATTGTTTTAAATTATGATATACATGTCTGATATGATTTTCTGAGATTGGTTTTCATTTGCTTGATCAAATTTAATACACATACCCATGCACAACAATTTAAATACTGATAAAGTTGGTGTTGATTTCATAATCAAGAGTTGTGGTTCTTAAAATCTATAGTTCACAACTAAAACACATTCTAAACTCCACCAACAATAAAATTAAACCAAACTTGACACACAAAACTTCAAATCCCTTTCATTTCAAAGGGTCAATTATATATAAGACTCAAATTACATCACATTCAACTCATACAATCTTAAATTTTAATCATACCTAAAGGCCATGCCTTTCATCTGATGCTTACAGATGAATCAGCTTCACAAAAACACACTTCTTACAAAACATTGGTTGACAAAACATGCTTACATGATAACATATCTTGCTATGTTATTAATCATATTACACTTTAAACATTCTCGCTTAGTCCATGTTAAGATTAAATTTATTAAGTCTACAAATCATAGCCTTGTTTATTTTCTTTTGATGTTCTTCTTTCTTTCCTATCACACTACAACACACTACAATCAACATTTTAAAAGTCTGATCTCAGCTTTCACTAGATTTAAATATTCTGTCATTAAATAAAATCAACACTCACTTCTTAAAGACAGACACACACCCCTATTCGTTACCCACATCTCAAACAAAGGTTTAAAATACCTACTTCATAAAAACATTAACACAACAATACTCAAAACCAAACATTCATTGCTTTATTCACACATTGATATCTACCTTACAAGACACTAAAATCCATAAAAAAAATCTCTCCCTCTCTCTCTCTGTGAGAGACCGAAGCCGACAGACACTGCTGCCCAAACAGCCCACTCAAAAAAGGGGGGGCATACATTCCACAAGAGAGAGCTAAGCCGTACAAGGCACGGCCAGGCTCTGAGAGCTAAACACACACACACGCACACACCAATGCCTCCTCCTTTTCTATTTCTTTTTAAATGCATGATTATTTACCTTTTGATTTATGCTTGGTTAGTCTGTTTTATTCTTTTAATTTGTCTCTTTTATATAATATTATAAGATGTTTTTAATATGCTTTAATTAATAACTATCACAATCCTTGCTCTATAACAAAACACAGCCCTATGAGAGTCATGCCTTTTCATCCTCATACTACAAAACCTATTATCCATTTCTCATTACACAATCACTAAAGTCCTTCAACAGGTTTACTGTTGCCCATTGTCTCACTCATCCACATATATTTCAACAGATTAAAACCACTTACCCATAACATTGCTTAAAATACATTCCCTAAAGATTTTAATACAACATTTTCTACCTTGGTCGAGTCTATTCTTTCTAGACTCCACCCACATTACTACCTAAACCTAAAAAGAGTTTAGAGCTGCTTTTTTTCCTTTTATGACTCTGTGCCAGTTCCAAAAGCTTTTAAAATCATACCATCTCAATGCTAGGGGTTAAACATGGCTTCCCACTATTGACCTGGGTTTAACACACTCAGTTTTCTTAAGATGTTCAGTTAATCTGATCTCTTCATCACAGACAGTTTTGGTTCTGTCTCCAAGCCATCCCTACACATCTAAGTCCTAATAAACTCCTAACCACAACGGTCATTTTAACTACAACCTCCATACACTCTTTGCCTAAATTTCCTCACTGATTTCCATAACAAAAGATAAGACACATGACATTTTATACACATATCTATGATAACCAATAGATCCATTACATATGTTTACAGCTCAATTTAACCTACACCCCATAAACACTAAGGCAAACCAGCTTTCACAAACAGACAACACACATTTTCTCTCATTTTTCCCCCTACACATCTCTTCATGTCGCTATTGACACATTCTCTGGTTACATTTAGTTAACCCCTCACAAAAAAGGACACACCAACATATTCTCAACCACTTTCTTTATACCTTTACATTAATAAACATCTCTGCTACAACATACCTTATGTTACAATGCTAAGTTCACAATGTTCTGCCCATATCTTTAACATTCCATATGATAGCCACACCAAACGCGATTGCTGAGTATTCAAATAATACCTCTACAAACCATCTGCTTCTTCTCACACACAAACAAAAGGGGGAGTCAACCCCCTGGCCTCTTCGCTGCTCTTTTTTGCTTTCGCTTTGCAATGGCCTTCCTATACGTGTTATTTACCATTAATCATTTGAATTTAATTTTATCTGATTCTTCTTTCGTTACCAGGATCCAGAAGCATTTCCCTCCCCCTACCCTGTTCTACTCCCTTGATACAGGTTGCCAGATCCAGAGTGAAAAGGCCCAGCTCCCCTCATCGCCTAAAGTCAAAAATGCTGCTGTGACGTGCCAATTTGAGTTCCTGCTTCACCTGCCATAAACCTATGGACTTTAACAAACACGACTTGCTTTTTGACAACATTGTTAATCACACATTCTCTGTCATTGGCTTCTTAAATCAAGTGCTTTGGGTTCCTGCTCCCTACATTTGCCCCTGGAAAGATGACGTGACACCAAGGCCTCCAAGATCTCATTCCCACGTTCAACCTCCAGTCAATTCTATGTGTTGTTTCAAATCTCACAAATAACTTCAACAAAATATTTATGCATGTTGTTTTTTTAATGACTTAGCTTAACATATTAAGCAAAACACTGTACCTGCTTGGTAAAACTTTTATAATCCAATTTGTTTGCTCTACACAACTATTGATTACTTATATAATAATCTGCTGCTGCTACATTCAATACATCCCATCCCTGTGACAGCTTTACCAGCCACGGCCCCTACAAGCCCCTCCTAGGCGTGATGCCCTTTATACATACAAATTGTTGAAAAACGAAAAGGGGGGATGAAGGGACATTATTATTATTATGTCCCTTATGCAGGAGGGGCACCATTGTGTCCCTAGTGCAGGGGTGCAGGAATGGCAATGTACCACTAGGGGGCACTGGCACACCAAGTCTCCGGGTGAACATAGCAGATTCCAGTCCCCTGACGCTTACGCTTCACACCTTTCTGGCAAGGGGATACAGGGGGCATCATGACCTGGGACTGATAGTGGGCTGCAGGCTACCTCACCTTATGATGAGCTCACCTCTAGCCTATCACTCTGCCAATGATGTAATCCCCCACTGTTGCTATGCAGACCTTGGCTGAAGAGCACCAGAACCAATATAAGCTTTGCTTAGGCAACAATAAAGAAGCCATCATCATTTACTTCTACACCCTGTCTCCCGCCTGGTCATTATCGCGCTTCAACATGTAACACTAAATACTTTGACTGCTTCAAACTTTCAGGTTTCTAATCTAGGTACATTGGCATTGGATTTCATTTTGCAGGAAGTGAAACTTGAGAGACATATTCTGCATCTTTTACTGAAAATGTCATACAAAAATTCAGGAGCCAACAACCAGCAATTTGCTATGAGCAACACATGCAATATAAAATAACCATGAGACAACTTGTTTTGGTCATGTGTCATTAAGTTATACACTTCCTGGCAACAGTATTAGAATTCAGTATTTTTTTAAAAAGGCTTTAAAATACTTTTGATGCTATAAATCCTTTTAAGAAAAAAATATTTTTGATCTGCTGCCTAGCATTCAATTAGACTAAATTTTCACTTTCTGAATTTATTACCATGGGTTTCATTTTCATGCACCAATACTTTTTGTAGACTTTGGCATGCTGATCGTATTTTAAAATATTTCTGAGCAAAGCATTGAATATTAACATATCAAATTAATCTTTCTAGCACCCTTGGAAAGCCTGTGATGATCAAACAAATGCAATCTCCAAACAACAGTAATAATCAAACACAATTTGATATTCAACTATAACCTTTGATATATCCTGATTGTATGCATTTCTATGTAAATAATCCACTAGTTATGGACTTGAGAACAGCACCTTATTGCATGTTAACATCATCAATAGGCTGAGGAACAATGAACTGAGAACTGGAATGTAAGATAAAGAATTGAGGGTGAAACAAAGGTTCATGTCCCGTTTCAAATTTATACAGTATAAGTGCTCTGAAAGTGTTTGAGCATTTATTTATTAAGCGATAATGCAGTATATATCTTAATTCACAGCTGACATTATCTGGAAAGGGTTGGAAAGGAGGGTTGATTTTGCCATATGTAGGATGCATGTGATCATAGAATCATAGAGTTGGAAGAGACCTCATGGGCCATCCAATCCAACCCCTTGCCAAGAAGCAGGAATATTGCATTCAAAGCACCCCTGACAGATGGCCATCTAGCCTCTGTTTAAAAATCTCCAAAGAAGGAGCCTCCACCACACTCCGGGGCAGAGAGTTCCACTGCTGAACGGCTCTCACAGTCAGGAAGTTCTTCTTCATGTTCAGATGGAATCCCCTTTCTTGTAGTTTGAAGCCATTGTTCTGCGTCCTAGTCTCCAGGGAAGCAGAAAACAAGCTTGCTCCCTTCTCCCTGTGACTTCCTCTCACATATTTATACATGGCTATCATATCTCCTCCCAGCCTTCTCTTCTTCAGGCTAAACATGCCCAGCTCCTTAAGCTGCTCCTCATAGGGCTTGTTCTCCAGACCCTTGATCATTTTAGTCGCTCTCCTCTGGACACATTCCAGCTTGTCAACATCTCTCTTCAATTGTGGTGCCCAGAATTGGACACAATATTCCAGGTGTGGTCTAACCAAGGCGGAATAGAGGAGTAACATTACTTCTCTAGATCTAGACACTATGCTCCTATTGATGCAGGCCAAAATCCCATTGGCTTTTTTTTTGCTGCCACATCGCATTGTTGGCTCATGTTTAACTTGTTGTCCACGAGGACTCCAAGATCTTTTTCACACATACTGCTCTCGAGCCAGGCGTTCCCCATTCTGTATTTTTGCATTTCGTTTTTCCTGCCAAAGTGGAGTATCTTGCATTTGTCCCTGTTGAACTTCATTTTCTTAGTATTGGCCCATCTCTCTAATCTGTCAAAATCGTTTTGAATCCTGCTCCTGTCCTCTGGAGTATTGGCTATCCCTCCCAATTTGGTGTTGTCTGCAACCTTGATGATCATGCCTTCTAACCCTTCATCTAAGTCATTAATAAAGATGTTGAACATGACCGGGCCAGGATGGAACCCTGTGGCACTCCGCTTGTCACTTCTTTCCAAGATGAAGAGGAAGCATTGGTGAGCACCTTCTGGGTTTGTCCATTTAACCAATTACAGATCCACCTAACCGTAGTTTTGCCTAACCCACATTGGACTACTTTGTTTGCCAGAAGGTCATGAGGGACCTTGTCAAAGGCCTTACTGAAAGCCAGGCACGCTACATCCATGGCATTCTCCGCATCTACCCAATTTGTACCTCTATTGAAAAAAGAGATCAGATTAGTCTGGCATGACTTGTTTTTGATAAATCCATGTTGACTATTAGCGATGACAGCATTTGTTTCTAAGTGTTTGCAGACCACTTCCTTAACATTTTTTTTTCCAGAATCTTGCCTGGTATCCTTTTTTTCCTTCTTGAAGATTGGGACATTGGCCCTCCTCCAATCTGCTGGAACTTCTTCTGTTCGCCAAGAACGCTCCAAGATTATTGCCAATGGTTCCGAAATGACTTCCGCTAGTTCCTTCAATACTCTTGGGTGTAGTTGATCTGGCCCTGGGGACTTGAACTCATTTAGAGCAGCCAGGTATTCCTGGATGACTTGTTTCCCAATTTGGGATTGGATGTCCTCTAATCCCTCATCCACTCCATCTTGCTGAGGTTGAAGATGACTTTCTTTTTGTGAGAAGACTGAGGCAAAGAAGGCATTAAAAAGTTCTGCCTTTTCCCTATCCCCTGTCAGCATTGCCCCTTCTCCTCCTCGAAGAGGCCCTATTGCCTCCTTGTTCTTCCTTTTTCTACTGACATAAGAAAAGAAGCCCTTTTTATTGTTTTTAATGTCCCTGGCAAGCCTGAGTTCATTTTGTGCTTTAGCCTTGCAGACCTTTCCCCTACAGAAGTTAGCTATTTGTTTGAATTCTTCTTTGGTGATTTCTCCCTTTTCCCACTTCTTGTGCATGTCTCTTTTGTGTCTTAGCACAGTTAGAAGTTCTTTGGATATTCATTCTGTCTTCTTTGCACTTGTCCTATTTTTTCTCTTTGTTGGCACAGTTTGCAATTGCGACTTCCGTATTTCACTCTTGAGAAACTCCCATCCATCCGTAACTCCCTTGTCTTTTAGTATCTGTGTCCACGGAATGCTGCTCAGTGTTTCCTTCATTTTTCGGAAATCAACTCTCCTAAAGTCCAAAATGTGGGTTTGACTTGTTTTAGTTTTGGTCTTCCTTTGTACCTCAAATTGCAGGAGCACATGGTCACTTGCCCCTAAGGATCCGACCACTTCAACTGCATCAATCAGGTCCTCCGCATTTGTTAGGATGAGATCAAGAGTAGCCGACCCCCTTGTTGCCTCTTCTACCTTCTGGACCATGAAAATTGTCTGCAAGGCAAGTGAGGAATTTTTTGGACTTTGTACTCTTGGCTGAGTTTGTTTTCCAGCAAATATCGGGATAGTTAAAATCGCCATGACAACTACATCTCTTCTCTGTGTCTGTTTGGTTAACTGTTGGCAGAAGACTTCATCAAGTTCTTCCTCCTGGCTTGGAGGTCTGTAGTAGATGCCTACAATGTGTACTACAACGTGAACCTATGGACCTCTTCAGAAAGGTCCATGGACTCGGCATGCATTGTGGTGAATCCGGGGGGGGGGGGAGGGATGAAGAACCTGTCATTCCACACTGCATGACTTACCTGTGACCCCATTACATGGGGCGGAAGCATTGCCGCCCAGCTTCCCACCATTGTCCTTAAGGCAACATGAAAGCATCCCATGTTGCTAAAGTGGTATTATATGCCACTTGCTCTTGTCTTTCCCAATGCAGCCTGGCTGGAAATACATATGTGTCATGTTATGGGCTCAATTGGGAAAGTGAAGAGCAAGCAGCACATGATGGGGAAAGGAGCCCATCTGATGAAGTAGTATATGTTGTATGTTTTAGTACATGTATCTTGTTGCAAGGTACACATCCATATCTTGAGATGCCAGACTTGACCATGGTAGTCCACACTATAGTCACATCCCATTTGGACTACGGCAATGCTCTCTACATGGGGAAGCCTTTGAGGATAGTTTGGAAGCTGCAATAAGTGCAGAGATCAGCAGCTAGATTGCTAACAAGTGCCATATTATGAGAGGACGACTCCCATGCTGTGGCAGCTCCAATGGCTGCAGATCCACTCCTAGGCTAAATACAAAGTGCTGGTCATTACCCATAAAGCCCTAAATGGTTAGGATCCAGGCTATTTATCTAATTGCATCTCCCTACACAGACCATCCCATGCACTGTGGTCAATGGAGGAGGCCCTCCTCTTGGTCCCACCTCATCTCAAGCTTGGCTGGTGGGAATGAGAGAGGGAGCCTTCTCTGAGATCACTCCCCGTCTCTGGAACTCCCTCCCTAAAGAAGTAAAACTGGCCCCCACTCTCCTTTCATTTAAGAAACTTCTAAAAATGCACCTATACACTTCAGTGTATGGATAAGAGGAGGACTAAGACACTTTAACTACTTGGAATTCTGGCTAGTCTCACCTGTAGTACATGGCTGCCACATTACATTTGAAATGAACACTGGTGCCAGCCATTTTAAAATACAGTTAATGTTTAACTATATTTTAAATTGCTTTTAGAGTATTTGTTGTAATGTTTTCTTACGTTTTAGTTAACTATTTCTTATTGGATTGTTTTGTTGTATTTTTCATCAAAATGCTTAATTCTTTATCATAAGCTCACTGTTATTACTGTTGCTTTATTGTGTATTATTTTGATATGTTTGTATTCACCTGAGGCACTGAATGCTTGCCTTTTTGTATGTGTAAACAACCCTGAGTCCCTTCGAGGAGAAAGGGTGGTCAAGAAATAAAATGATGATGATGGTGATGATGATGATGATGACGACGACGATATCAGTGAGAAGAGAGTTGAGTAGATCTTGCTTCTTTGGTGGAAAGTTTACTGTAACCCCTAATCTAAAATGTATGTAGGTTCCAGAAAAGCAATCATTTATGTATTTAATACCTATAGCTTCTCTTTATGATTGGAACTTGCTAATGTACAGTCTGATTAAAACATCCAATACAGTGTGCAATTCAGTGGCACCCTATTTAAGTTCTAGGTTTGTAGCTTTCTAGGGAGCTGACCTGAAGTGACCAAACTAAATATCCAGATGGTTGTTAGCACTCATATCTTGCTGTCACTAATATGTGTGGCTATGTGCGTGTGTGGTGGCTGTCATAGGCTTTTTGAGTCACTTCTTCATCTAGACTTCTCTACATATTTTACATATTTTTTCCCTTGGAGCTGAATAGTTAAATATTTGGAACTCACATTATACAGATTACAATGCAAAAGGTAAATCCAATCTGGCATTCATCTAATGAAGTGCTAACAATAGTGTGCATTTCTGTGGACTGCAGTGTTTAGGTAAAAAGCCAAGGACAACAGAAACAAGTCAACCAGCAAGCAAGGGGCAGGGGAGGAGAGTGGAAGTATGTCCATTATTAATTTATGCACTTTAGAGATGTACCAACTTCCTTGAATAAATTAAAGCTCATTATACTGTTTTTAAAAGCTACTGTGAACAAAAACAATTGTATCCTTCAATAATGAGGGCATAGAATTATATGATACTGGGACTGCTTGTTAAAAGTTAGCTATTTTTTTCAAAGGCAAAAAGCTTTTCTTTGATGAGCTGATGGCTACATTATTTTGTTCCTCTACCTTCTAAAGAACTCTCCTGTGACCACTGATTTACATCAAAGATTTGCTGACAATTCAGCATTCTCAGCTTATTCTTATGACTAAGAGATGAAATGCATTGCAATTTAGTTTGGATTATTCACCAGGGGATTGCTCAAATTGAATTCATTTTGATAAGGAGAAGAACAGGAAAATGTTTTGGTCAGGCAGTTTTTACTGTGTCATATCAACCCCAAGACACTATCCCCATCCCACATGATAAATGACTTGAAGTATACCTTACTGGTGCGCTGTGCAGTGATCAGACCTGACTGTTTACATCCGTAGGTTTGCTGGTATATGAGCATTTTGCTAAACTGATTACTTGCTTATGCAGATATTGATATTACTTAAACGAAACCTAACCTCTAACAATTATTTGAAAGTGGCACCTTTAAGCAAGTGGGGTAGGGGGTTAAGAAGTAGTTTTTTCAATTTTGAATTTGAGGAGAGACTCAGGCAAGAATTTGCACCCCGAATTGAGAGGGCGAAAAAGAGTATAGAGGTGTTATAGAATATTGCCACTTGCTATTTGCTTGCATTATTATTTGTTTGCTGGGGATGAGTAATAGGAGAGAACAATGTGTGCTGTGGCACATTTAGATATGGTACAAACATTGGCTTTATTTCACTCTTTGGGAAAATCTTGGGAATTTTTTTGGTTAACATTTTTGGATAACTTTAATGCTCTTTACATAGTGCCACCTTTAAAAAGCATCTAGAAACTCTAGCTGATTGTTAGTAGGGGCTGACTACAGAAAGTACATAATTCTTACTGCAACACTTTTATTGGCACAATTTGATGTGTTGCTGATGACATATGAAAACCCTATATGGCCAAGACCAAGGAGTCTATTCTCACAACTTCATTATAGCACTATTTTTCCATTTTAACTGTCATGGGATTGGCAGTGTCCTCCTGAGGCATTAGAACACTCTGAGAATTCTAAATGTCCATCATTAAACTGCAAATTGAAGTATTTGATAGGAGATAACTATGGCAATTAAAGTGGAATAATTGTGCTATAATTCTGTTGTGTGAAGGGCTCCAAAATTATGGCAAGGATTGTGTTGCTGAATTTGAGCTTGGTCATGATTTGAGATCTTCAGGGGAGGCACTTCTCTTTGTGCCAGGATCCTCACACATACATCAAGTGGGAATACAGGGGAGAGACTTCTTGATTGTGGCTCCCAGGCTCTGGGACACTCTCCTAGAGAGGTTAGACTGTTATTCTTCATTTATAAATATATCATCACTCTTATGATTTGTAGACAAGTGAGGAACTGGGTTGCTGTGAGTTTTCCAGGCTGTATGGCCATGTTGCAGAAACATTCTTTCCTGACCTTTCACCCACTTCTATGGCAGGCACCCTCAAAGGCTGTGAAGTTTGTTTGAAACTAGTGAGATTTATGTATCTGTGGGATGTCCAGGGTGCCTGTTGTCAGAGTTTTATATTATTTAGATCATTTCTTAAGTGAAAAATGGGTAAGTGATTGCAAGAATCATGTCCAGTCATTGTATGACCAGCAACAGTCAAGCCACCTGTGAAAGCTTAGCTATTACAAATTGAGAGACTGAGAATGTAGAGAGTAGAGTAGAGAAGAGTAGAGAATGAGCAGAGAATGCTGATGGTGATGATGAGACTGTGAAGAAAGCAAGAGCTAGAAGAAGAGGAATAGGTTCCTGTAAAAGTTCAAGGAAGGTTTGCTGGAATATTGGGATCAATGGATTGAAACTTTTATTTGTGACTATTGCATAAACATTTACTTTATTGGAAGAAAGTTTGTCTTCTCTGGATTGTATTATTTTTCTCAACGGGGCGCAGCTTCTGAGAAGGGGGTTTGAATGCTT
This sequence comes from Anolis sagrei, assembly GCF_037176765.1. Lineage (NCBI taxonomy): Eukaryota > Metazoa > Chordata > Lepidosauria > Squamata > Anolidae > Anolis > Anolis sagrei. The sequence continues at coordinate 85,660,261 of NC_090023.1, read as the reverse complement.
GAAAGCAACCCCAACTATAAAGCAGCAACACCATAGCTGCAACATGGGTTATGGGCCCAACTGTGCCAGCCGTACCAGCAGTGCCAGCAGTTCCAGCAGCCCCGTCTAGGAGACTCTAAAGCCCAGAATTTCTGTAAAGACTGTTTGGTGGCTGTGTTTGTTGAAAGAAAAGATTGGAAGACATGTCTCAAAGTGGGAGTGGTAGTTTGCCACTGGAGAGACTGAATTCTTCCAACTATTCGTCGTGGGCAGTGAAATTAAAGTATTTTCTCATCAGAGAGAACTTATGGCACATCGTTGAGAATCCTCCAGGAGCTGGGGCAAATGCAGCGGAACTGAGAAACGATGAGAAATATAAAGCAAATATTATTCTCGCTGTGGACAATAGTCAACTTACGTATTTGAGGAATGCTACAACAGTGAAAGAATGCTGGGAGCGTCTGTGGAGTGTGTACCAGTCAGAAACGCCTGGGATTAAAATCATCTTGACAAGACGTCTTTATAATTTAAAGTTAAAAAGGGGAGACAGTGTTTTTGAACATTTGCAAAAGTTGAGAAATTTATTTGTGGAACTGGAAGACAGGCAAATGACTTTTACTGAGACCCACAAGGCATTTATTTTGTTATCATCGTTGGACCAAAGTTGGGATAATTTTGTTTATGCTATGCAAAATGTGCCTGAAGAGGGCTTAACCTTGGATTATGTTTCAGCCAGGCTGATTGAACAGGAAAAGCATTTGGAGTTTGTTAGAGAAACATCAGCTGAGCATGATAAAGGAAAGGACTGTGTTAAAAATGTTGGTGAGAAAACAGCATCTGTGTTTTTCATAAAAAGATGTTTTGAATGTGAAAGCACCAAACATTTAGCAAGGGACTGTCCACAAAGAAGAAAGAAGAGAGAAGAAGAAAGAAGGCGAGGCTTCCAACAAAGAAAGAGTTTGGACTACTCAAGAGGAGGAGCATACTCAAGTGTAAATAGTTTGTGTAAATTTAAAGGACTGAGCAAGAATATTTGGTTGTTAGATTCTGGTAGTGCTGAGCATTGTGTAAATGATATAGAGTTGTTAAGTAATACTTGTAAATCTAAAATTGAACATGTGATATTGGCTGATGGAACTTTAGCCAAATGCAGCATGCAAGGAGCTGCTTTTATCCCAAGTTTGGGAAGAAGTTTTCATGAGGTATTATTAGTTCCAAATTTAGAGTACTGCCTAGTGAGTGCAGCTAGTCTTTGTTTGCAAGGTTATAAAATAAACCTGGATGATAAAGGTTGTGAGGTAGTGAAAGATGGTAAACTGTGTGCTAAGGGGAAAATAGTGAACAAAGTTTATGTTTTGAATGATAAGGAAAATGTGTTAGATGTATCTAGGACAGAAAACAAGCCTTTACATCAAGATTGTGTGCACTACATGCACCGTGTACTTGGGCATTGTAGTTTTCCTTATTTACAGAAACTGGCTACAGTTACAGATTTAAGTTTAAAGCAGTGTAACAAGTTTTTGGATTGTGCAGTTTGTTCAAGATCTAAGTTGAAAAGGCATCCTATAGCTAAAAAGAGTTTTAAAACTACCAAAAGACCTTTGAGCTTGTACATTTGGATCTGGCAGGACCCTTTGCTCCAAGTGAGGGGGGCGCGAAGTACATTTTGGTAATTGTGGATGATTTCACGAGATTTTGTTATTGTATATGGTTGAAATCAAAGCACCAAGTGTTTGGTAAGTTTAGAGAGTGGCTTGCAATGATTGAAAGAAAATTTTCTTGTAAGTTAGGATGCATGAGAACAGACAGAGGTGGTGAATTCATGAGCAATCAGTTTCAGCAATGGTTAAGAGAAAAAGGCATTTGTCATGAGAAAACTAATCCTTATTCTCCTGCTGAGAATGGAGTAGCAGAGAGAAAGATAGGAGTATTAAAAGTAATGATGAATAGCATGTTGGATGATGTCAAAGCACCTAGAAAATTGTGGGCTGAAGCCATTTTGATTGCCACACATGTTATAAATAGGACATGGAGTTCATGTGTAAATGAAACACCATTTTGTATGTTATACAAAAGAAAGCCAAACCTGAAATATTTGAGAATTTTTGGAAGCTATGCCAATGTCCTAATTCCTAGTCAGTTGCGAAGAAAGGGGCAAAGGAAGTGGCAGAGATTAAGGTTCATTGGATATGAAGAAAAGACCAAAGGATACAGATTCTATGCTGGTTTCAATAAAGTGGTAATATCTAGGAATGCTAATTTTGAAAAACATGCAGGTTGGGAGCATATTCACCAAAATAATGAAGTATTTGTTGATCATTACAGAAAAGCTCCAAAGAAAGAGAAAGGTACTGAAGTATGGTTGCCAGTAGATAACAGGCAAGAAGAAAATAATCAAGAAGTCAATATTGAAAGAGAAGTGAGATCAGTTTCTGAGTCCAATATGCCAGAAATGGCAAAAGACCAGGAACAAACTGAGACTTCTGAATTACCTGGTACCAGCAATGAAGCAGCTAGATCCACGACTGGAGTAAAAAGGGAACATAAATCTAGCAGTGATGAAGAAGATAAAAAAGTAGAAATGATTGAAATTCCTAGGAGGTCAAAAAGAACAAATATAGGGGTACCTCCAGACAGGTTCACGGTGCAAGGTGTTTTTGCATAAGAAAAATGGTTTGAGTTTGGTAAATGTAAAAGAAAATTGAACAGATAAGTGTATCCTGTATGCCTGTATGTAAAAGTATGTAAATGTGATATGATTTGCGGTATATTTGTAATATTTTGTATTGGGTTTTCCACTTAAGAAAGGAAAGGGGTGTCAGAGTTTTATATTATTTAGATCATTTCTTAAGTGAAAAATGGGTAAGTGATTGCAAGAATCATGTCCAGTCATTGTATGACCAGTAAAAGTCAAGCCACCTGTGAAAGCTTAGTTATTGCAAATTGAGAGACTGAGAATGTAGAGAGTAGAGTAGAGTAGAGTAGAGTAGAGTAGAGTAGAGTAGAGTATGAGCAGAGAATGCTGATGGTGATGATGAGACTGTGAAGAAAGCAAGAGCTAGAAGAAGAGGAATAGATTCCTGTAAAAAAATATTGGGCTTAATGGATTGAAACTTTTATTTGTGACTATTGCATAAACATTTACTTTATTGGAAGAAAGTTTGTCTTCTCTGGATTGTATTATTTTTCTCAATGGGGCGCAGCTTCCGAGAAGGGGGTTTGAATGCTTGAAAGCAACCCCAACTATAAAGCAGCAACACCATAGCTGCGACACCTGTCATAGATGTTTTGGCGAAACATCAGGAGAGAATGCTTCTGGAACATGACTGTACAGCCCAGAAAACTCACAACAACCCAGTGATTCTGGTCATGGAAGCCTTCAACAAATACAAGTAAAAAACTGTTTCAATAGTCCTTTGTTGATTAATTGCTGTGGATGATGAAAACTTTTCAAAATGCACTCTACTGTTCATCTGTTGTTGTTTTTTAATGCCTTTGTGCATTTAATTCTGTTGCTTGTTAAATTATATATTTAATTTTGTTCACTCTAAATGTTAGCATTGTATCTGTTGTAAGCCACCCTGAGTATTGAAAAAGTGGTATATACATATATTACATTGAGGAGGAGAATAAATTGGGTTGTAGCATACCCAATATAGTGTCATCTCTAGCTTCAACAGATTTAAAGGAGATTTGTTGTTGTTAATCTGCAAATCATTTCTGACTTATGGCAACTCTAAGGAGAACTTTTCACAGTGTTTTTCTGGCAAGATCTGTTCAGAAGAAGTTTTTCTTTGCCTTCTTTTGAGGCTATGAGAATGTGACTTGTCCAAGATCACTCAGGGTGGTTCTACACAGCCATTTAAACAAAATCAGTGTGTGGATTAAAGAGAACCAGTTCACTGTGGAGTGCCTACACAAGCACCCAAGAAACCAGTTCCAGGCTGGGAAGTAGCCACAAAGATCTGCTGCTTGTGGATTGAGACACACCCTTGATTTTTTCCCTACCTCATTGGGTTGCTTCTGGTGTGAGAGAATTGGCTGTCTGCAAGGACGTTGCCCAGGGGACGCCCAGATGTTTTTTGATGTTTTTATCATCCTTGTGGGAGGCTTTTCTCATGTCCCCGCATGAGGAGCTGGAGCTGATAGAGGGAGCTCATCCGCTTCTCCCCGGATTTGAACCTGTGACCTGTCGATCTTCAGTCCTGCCGGCACAGGGGTTTAACCCACTGCGCCACCTCATTAGGTGGGATGTGCTGATCGGCAACAGCATGTCTGATAGGAATCAGCACTGGTTTTCGCTTGGGAGAGGTGTTTGTTTACCTTCCAGCTAGCTGTGTTTCTGAATTTTTCAATACTCCACTTCGCCTGTCATGACAAGCACTTCACATTTTTCTGTCTCAAGTACAATTCTGCATGGAATATAAAGTGGCTGTAGATATTTTATAGCTTGTTCTGGAATTTCCAGTTTTTTAAAATATGGTACATTGCTTCTGCCTGGATACATGCTGCAGCACACATTGGGAGTGTACATTCTGTGAACACCCTGACCTCGAGAAGGCTTTGGACTGCATTTTAATGTCTGTGTGGAACTGCCCCCAATGGCTTCCCATGACTGAGTGGGTATTCAGACCCTGGTCTACAGAGAAGTAAACCAGTGCTCAAATCACTATACCACTCTGATTCTCACAAAAAGGGATTCGACCGATGTATTCATTTCTTTATTCATTACCTGCCCTTCAGCTGGAAAAGCTCTCAGACTGGCATACTGATAATTAATTTGACAGTTTCTTGCCCTGAAGTTTACAATGTAAATAAGACAGAACATATAAGAAGTGGGAATGACAGTAAGAGAATGGATGAAAGCCAGTAGATATTAGCTCCTTTCTCTTCCTCAGAAGCCAAAGAAATGGAAATTGGAATTATGAAGCAAGCTGTTGTCACCAGGAGCTGGGGAAGAAGGATACTGGAGCTGTGTCTGTCTGCTCTTCTCTCCCTAAGAGGCAAAAGTGGTGACAGTTGGAATTTCAAAAGTTGGGCTGTCATTAGTCATGAGGGCAAAGACACAGTGGTGTTGTCTGGGGCAACCACACAGTGTTGTGCCCTCTTTGTAATTTTGGCTCTTGGGTACTAACTGCCCGTTGCCATGGAGGTTGGGGAAGATCTGGACCTGCTGATAGATTTTCCAGTTCTACTTCTACTGAGGTAATTAGTATTGTGGACTGTGTTTGTTCATATTTTATTCACTGAGTTGTATGTTATATTAGGTGTTAATGCTCTGTGCAATTGCTTATGAACCCTTCACTACATGGCTTTTAACTCCATGTCATGGGATGCAGTTCTCAATAAAAACCACTTGCTGGAAAAATAAGATGAGTTAACCTTTAACTTAGATGTTTATTAGCTATAATAAAAGATGAGGTAAATAACAGACGAGTCACAATCATCATAGACTAGGCATTCACTGCAGGAGACAAAATAATGCTACGAGGAGCTGATTAAATCAAAAACAGTAAGTTGAGTGTAGACAGCCAACCTTATTCCATGCTGAACTGGACAGATGAACTGGATATTTAACAGCCCCCCAGCCCTCTTATAGTTCTGTATGGCTTCATTTGGAGTTCATAAATAGATTATCTAATAATTATTTACCTTCTCTTTTTTCTACAGATTGGGAGTTTGTTGCTGCTAGTCACTGTAGCTTCTCCTTTTCGTTCATTGATTTATTTTGGTGTCTGTTGCATCCCAGTTCAAGAAATGAGACCATAAGATTAAATCCACCACACTGAATCTCTGAACTTGAGCAAAATTTCAAAAGCCACAATACAAGAACCAGGAATCTGTTAGTCTTTTACTAACCATGAACTTGATAACTAAGCCTCTGGGATTACCGGCCATGAAACACAGGAATTCTGCCAAGGCACAGCCACAGTCCCAAACGTTGCTTGATCTAAAGAGGCACCCGGCAGGAGGCCTCTTAAACCAAAGAAGCTATTCTTTGAAACGCCCCTTGACTTTGACGTCTGGGCCTGTCTCTCCTGTAAACAATGTGACCTTCGTAGAAACTGGGAAACATTTCTGTGTCTAACTATCTGTTCTCTTCGGTCCTCATTAAAAACCCCAGGTGGAGAGATAGCACGGCTAGTGATATCACGGCTAACTTCCAAAACATTTTCCTCCAGCTGTTGAGTTTCATTTTCATCCCCGCTGACCTCTGCATCAACAACAGATTCCACACTGTCAGGGTCAGGGAGAGCTTGCTCAGTTGGAAAAACTATCAGAGAATCCGGTTCACACAGATCAGGATCAGGCTGAACCCCAACAGTGTCATTAAATTCCATTCCAACTGTGTGTCCACACTGTTCTCTTAATTATACAATCAGATCTCAGTTTTATTTTCTTGATGGTTACTTAGAACTGTGTCCCAAGTGCTGTGACCTTGGGTCAGAAAATGCTGCTAAATTTAGAAGGAATTTAACTAATTGGCACATTAGGCTGACTCACTACCAACCCCAAATAACACATTAGGCATTGTCTCAAAACCAGATAGGATATATGCTGTGATCCAGAGAAGCTGTTACAGTGGCTGGTCTACTTGTGCAAAAAACTTCCACTTACATAGGAAACAGCTTTACCTTTGCCCCAATAGCAGTGTAAGGAGGAAAGCATGAATTCACTTATTGGATGCAATCATTGAGCAAGAGAAGAAAATGGGGCACTGACAAGACATTTCTAAAGTGTTTCTAAAATATTGTAAATGTTCGTTTCATTATAATGAGAGTAAGGGATTTTTGTTACTATTTCATTAAGTAATTGCGTGCCGGGGGAGAAGGGGCTTTTGAGGCTCCTTTCTCCCTCAGTTTTAGAGCTATTGGGGTGAAATTTTCTGCAATGGTAGAACACATTTAACACTGTTACCTCCCCGCTTCCCCAAAGTTTCAGAACATTTCACTCATCTATTGATTTTTGGAGCATTGTTTTTTTTTTTTTACCAAAAACCTTTTTAAAAAACACACATTGGGAGGAATGATGCCCTGGTTATGTTGTGTAAATTTTCTCTACAATTACACAACATAACCAGGGCATCATTCCTCCCAAGTTTCAGAAATATTAGCATAACACCTGATTCTTAGGAATTTTTTTAAATTTTTTGTGAAGAAAAAAATCTTTCTAGTTGCTATGGCTGGCTGGAGTGAGGTGGTGTTGTGGACATACTTGGAGGACAGGACACATTTACCACTGCAATCAAGCCCATCAAGTTTCAGAATGTTTTGTTCTTTTTTGTTGTATTATGCACACAGAGATCACACTAGCACTAGAAAAAGCAGCTAAGGCAACTTGTGCCTGATTTAACCAAATGGTTGTGTTCTATTTTGCTGGATTATGGACACAGAGATCACACTAGCACTAGAAAATTCAGCCAAAGCAACTTATGCCAGAGTTAAACAACAGGTTGTGTGCTTTTTTGCTGGATTATGCACAGAGAGATAACACTGTTGTTCATTCGTTCAGTCGTCTCCGACTCTTCGTGACCTCATGGACCAGCCCACGCCAGAGCTCCCTGTCGGCCGTCACCACCCCCAGCTCCTTCAAGGTCAGTCCAGTCACTTCAAGGATGCCATCCATCCATCTTGCCCTTGGTCGGCCCCTCCTCCTTTTACCTTCCACTTTCCTCAGCATAATTGTCTTCTCCAGGCTTTGCTGTCTCCTCATGATGTGGCCAAAGTACTTCAACTTTGTCTCCACTATCCTTCCCTCCAATGAGCAGTCGGGCTTTATTTCCTGGAGGATGGACTGGTTGGATCTTTTCGCAGTCCAAGGCACTCTCAGCACTTTCCTCCAGCACCACAGCTCAAAAGCATCGATCTTCCTTCGCTCAGCCTTCCCTAAGGTCCAACTCTCACATCCGTAGGTTACTACAGGGAATACCATGGCTTTGACTATGCGGATCTTTGTTGCCAGTGTGATGTCTCTACTCTTTACGATTTTATCGAGATTGGACATTGCTCTCCTCCCAAGAAGTAAGCGTCTTCTGATTTCCTGGCCACAGTCTGCATCTGCAGTAATCTTTGCACCTAGAAATACAAAGTCTGTCACGGCCTCCACATTTTCTCCCTCTATTTTCCAGTTGTCAATCATTCTTGTTGCCATAATCTTGGTTTTTTTGACGTTTAGCTGCAACCCAGCTTTTGTGCTTTCTTCTTTCACCTTGATTAGAAGAGATAACACTAGCACTAGAAAATACTGCCAAAGCAAGTTGTGGCTGGGTGAAAAAATGTGTGATTTTTGGCTTTATACACACCCAGCACACAGAGAGTAATGTAGCCCAAACAGTAACCCTCAAAGATTCCCTAAAATGCAGCAAAAATATAAACCAGTCATAAGGCAAAAGGTGCCCACCCACCCCAAAAAAGAATGAGCAAGGCCCTGCCTGCCAGGGCCTGTCTCAATGTCTCTACACTGTGCAAAGCTTCTGTCTCCCTTTCATTTCCCAGTGCGAAGTCAGCCTCAGCTAACATAAGCTATAAGCTAAGCAGCAGCTCATGGAGTCCCCTTCCCTCTCTTCTCCAGTGCAACCCAGTATCCTATGCCTGCTGGCCTGCCTACCTGAAAAGCTACCCAGCGCTGAGCTCCTCCCTTTTTCCCTTCCTGAATGGAGGGTGTGGTGAGGTGCTGGCGAATGTTAAGAGCAATGGCCATGGATGGCTCCCCACCTCCTCTTCCCCCTTCCTCAGTCCTTATTGGCTAAGAGACATGGCAAAAAGTTTTGCTTTGTCTCCTAGTAGTGTTTGGTTGCTCTGTGGATTAAAATTTGTCACAGAGAATTATGAAGTTTACACAATTTATGAAAAAATACAAGGGTAAAGTTTTGATTCTTACTTTTTTGGCATGGACAATGCCCATGCATCAGACATTGCATTGTAAGTACGAATCTAACAAATTTGATCTGACTTACGATGAATTATGAAAATTTTGCACAGCCCTAGTTCACACATGTAGATTACTTGCATCATACAGGTAAGCAAAATTGGATAACTGATTATTTATAACAAAGATTATAATGACTGGAGTTAGTTCGATCTGAGTACAAATCTATTCTTTGTTACCTAAGTAAAATGGCTAAGCAATGTTTCTGAATGAAGTAGCATATTGGAATGACCCATGCAAAATGAAGCATGCTTAACGATGGATTTTGAATATTTCATGTATATACTGGGTCACAACAACTTGATCAGAGGCAGAATAGTATATGTAAGTTAAATATACAGTTCCAAGGGGTGTCAAAAACAAATCTGAATATGCTTTTTCAGATTATAATAGCTAACTAAGGGCCCATTTACATGGGCCAAATAATACAGGGCAGGAGTGCACAGACTCCATATTATCCACATGATACACAGAGCTAATTTGACCTCCATGCTGGCCAAGGTCATTATTAAATACAGTCCTGCAACACATTAGCCAAAATTGGGAATGCCATGGAGTTTCCACTGAGTTATGGGTAGTGTAACAGTTGGGCCATCCTGCTTTCCCCAGGCTCCATGCTCTTCATTTCAGAGAGGGGAAGGGGGAAAGGAAGAAAGTGATCTCATTTCCCTCCTCCCATTTTGGAGTGATGCTGGCATTTTTGCAATTGTCAACAAAGGTAACAAGTGACAACCAGAAACAATTTGATGCTATGGGAGCATCAAGGTGAGGATGGTAAGGGTGGCCACTGCAATAAAGATTGGATAGCAGACAGGCCAGCGAAGGCCTTGAGCAAGTGTCCCCAAACTAAGGCCCAGGGGCCGGATGCGGCCCTCCAAGGTCATTTACCCGGCCCTCACTCAGGGTCAACTTAAGTCTGAAACGACTTGAAAGCACACAACAACAACAATCCTATCTCATCAGCCAAAAGCAGACCACCCTTCCCATTGAAATACTAATAAGTTTATATTTATTGAATTGTTCTTCATTTTAATTATTGTATTGTTTTTAAGTGTTTTTTGCACTACAAATAAGACATGTGCAGTGTGCATAGGAATTCATTCATGTTTTTTTTTTTCAAATTATAATCCGGCCCTCCAACATTTTGAGGGACTGTGACCTGGCCCTCTGTTTAAAAAGTTTGTGGACCCCTGGCCTTGAGGGACAAGGGGAATACACACACACACACACAAAAAATAGGACAGTGGGAGGCTACCACTGTATATTATATTTTTCTTTGTTGCCACCAATTAATTATTAAGGGTTTTTTTTGCTGCCACCTTTTATTGATTCTTAGGCCACTTCCTTCACTAGAATGTTCAACAAGACACACAAACTCTTCAGGTGAAATAAAACAACAATATGTTGTTTATTTGGTTATTGAACAGTAAGAATGTGTAGTGGTTTCAATGGTCTATCAGGCTTTACTTGTACAGAGAATGGTTTTATATTATGAGTTTCTTAAAAGCAATGTTCCACACACAGGAATACAAACAGGTACTTTTGAACCTTTTGAATCATCTTTCCACACCAGCACTCTAATACTATAGAGGCCTACTATAGTTCTTACTCTTCCCTGAAGGCTTTAACTTTTTCCTCAAAGAAGTATCTTTCTAACAAAAACAGTCCCCTCTTCCTTCCTTCCCCTTCAAATCTTCTAACTAATTCTTCTAACATCAAACTCCAAACTGCACTGACTAAACTATGTCTGCCTTAGCTGCTTCTTCCCCCTCTCTGGTGGTGCCCATCTCTGGTTGCTAAGCAACTCCCTCCAATTTCATCAGCCAATCAGACTGCACTTCCAACTATGAAGTTGCTTGATCACTCTACTTCCTGCTGTCTGACCCCTGATGATCCACCAATGTTCAGTACAAATCTTTCACTAGTGCTACATAACAATCTCCACATTGCATTGTTAACCGATTCCAGATCCCTTATCAAGGTATCCTTGATTTTGATGCAAGGCAACTGAGGCACCATAATGATTCATATACCATCATGACAGCTATAGCATGAGCGGATGATCAGTGGCAGCGAAAGCAAGAGACTGCACCTCCTCCCAGTACCAACTGCTGCTCTGAGACCAGAGTGAAGAGAGAGGCCAGGAAGACAGTTCCACCTTGTCTCCTGTACTGTGCTAATAATATAATATAATATAATATAATATAATATAATATATGTACATATAATATTGATAATATTATAATGTAATACAATATGCTACTGCTACTACTGCTACTACTAATATGATATTATAATTATCTATTTTATATTACATGTAATAATACTAATAATATTACAGTATAATGGTATAGTACAATATAGTAATATATAATACTAATATTTGCTATGGTAATAATATAATATATTGTATTTACATTTTACTTGTAAGCCGCTCTGAGTCCCCTTCTGGGTGAGAAGGGCAGCATATAAATGTTGTAAATAAATAAATGTGAAGCTCTTCATGAGGAAAGGCGGTAGAACCCACGAAGATTTGTCATCTTGCCATGAATAAGACAGTGTACAAAGCCTTTGACAATACATATTTCCAACATGTTTACAGGATGGTTTTCTATTTTCTGTATACAATTGTCATTTCCGACATGGAGCATTCCAGAAGCTCCTGATTTCAAAATTAACTGCAGTCTCTTATGTCCTGTTGTCATACCAATCTGCTGTTTCACTAACCTACTTAGAAAAGAACTCCTTATTCCAAGACATAATGTTTGCCATCGTAAGAAACTATAAATAAATTACAATGTATAATGTTCTAAATGTTCTGTGACAGCAGCAAAAATCAAATACAGTGGAACCTCTAAATAATAATAATAATAATAATAATAATAATAATAATAATAATAATAGAAGCAACCAGAGGGGCCATCAACAGATGGCTACCCAGCTTTTGCAATAATAATAATAATAATAATAATAATAATAATAATAATAGGAGCAACCCAGGGACCATCCGTCCAACCTCTTTCTGCCTTGCAGGAAAATCACACTCAAAGCCATCTGGTCCAACCTCTTTCTACCTTGCAGGAAAATCAAACTCAAAGCACCACCAACAGATGGCCACCCAGCCCTACAAAGTTGAATCCACAACATGCGAGTGCGGAGAAGAGCAAACCACAGACCACCTGCTGCAATGCAACCTGAGCCCTGCTACATGTACAATGGAGGACCTTCTTGTGGCAATACCAGAGGCACTCCAAGTGGCCAGATACTGGTCAAAGGACATTTAATCAACTACCAAGTTTGCAAAATTTGTATTTTTTATCTGTTTGTTTTGTTCTGTTAGAAATGTAATACAATGGTATGGTTGCTGATGACACGATAAATAAATAGCCCTTGCAATAATAATAATAATAATAATAATAATAATAATAATAATAATAATTGTAGGAGCAACCCAAGGGCCATCTGGTCCAACCTCTTTCTGCCTTGCAGGAAAATCACACTCAAAGCACCACCAACAGATGGCTACCCAGCCATTGCAATAATAATAATAATAATAATAATAATAATAATAATAGTAATAGTAATAATAATTGTAGGAGAAACCCAGGGGCCATTCAATCCAACCTCCTTCTGCCTTGCAAGAAAATCACAGTCAAAGTGGTGGCAGGGAGGCCCTGTATGCAGTAGTGGAAGGGGCGAGGCCCTGTAGGACGTGGCAGCAGAGCCCCACAGGCTATGTGCTTCCTAGGCAGGGGAGTGGGGTCCTGCCACAGAGCCACTGACTGTGTTTTGCAGAGCCCTAAGGGCTCTGCAGAGCACAGTGTGAGAAACACTGTTCTAGTAAAACAGCTACTATTGACTAAGATCTGTTAGTAGAAGTATTCTAAAGAAGTTAGGACATGGACAAATTGAGAAAAAAGTCATGGTACAATAAAATCAGATCTCATCTACCCCATGAATACAGCTCTAGGAAAGATCAACTGTGAGAGTTTTGAATTCAACATATCTATAGCTGGCCAACTTGGCTGACTCTTGACCATATCAGTCAAACAGGATTTCATAATAAAAAACTTATAAAATCATGATAGTACATGGCATTTAAGATATACCAATTTGTGACCACACTGATAATGTCAGGGACTAAGCAGAAAACTAGACTATAAGATGGATGTCTGGCAAAAACAAAGTATATAATATAATTTTGAACTATATTTTAAATGAATAATTATATGTTTGCAGCAAAGTAAAAAAAGGGCAGGGGAAGAAATGAAACGTGGAACATGAAATGGTAGAATATAATCTCTGGAATAATAAAAAAATTCAGTGAGAAAGCTCCTGCTCAAATTTGTTTCTAGGTTGTACTATTAAAATTTGATAGCACAACATACAGAACTGGCTGCTTATAAAGGTTAATTAATTCATATTATTCATAACTAGAAGTAAACCTATAAGTATTTGTTAGAAGATTATAACAGACAAAGATAGACTTAAACATTGACTACACTATGAAGAACAACAAAATAATGGAGAAAGGTTGACTTTAGTCCCCCTCCCCTCCCCTCTTTTTTTTTTTGCATAATGCAGAAATATAGCTCAAGATTTTTAAACTGAAGGACAGGTTCTTAGATTCAACACTTTATTCAGCGGCTTTTTTACTCAGTCCAAGCACATGCAAAATATGTTTATAAAAAGAGAAGTGGAGAAAAGCATAAGATAATAGATATCAAAATTTTACTTTGTGACAGAAGAGATTCAGTATAAATTACGGCGGCGCCCAAGTATAGTTTATAAAGGTTTTCTTTTTCTTTTTTAATCCTCTAGTATGCTTTAGGCCATGTTTGCTTCATAAGCTGAAGTTTGTTTCATAAACCTAACAATATTACTTTACCTTCCAGGTGCACATACATTTCCCCAGTTGCTGCACTGTTCAGATTATATGCATCCTTCACTTAGAAGAGCTTGAATACTTAGATTAGAAGTGGAGAAACTTGAGCCTTCCAGATCTTTTGCACTTCAGATCTCTGAAGACATTGTAAGTATGGCAAATGATAAGGGACTGTGGAAGTTCAAGTAAAAAATATCAGAAAGGGCAGAGGCTCAATTTCAATTTCAACTATGATACAGAGGAAAGAATTAATATTTCTGAGTCCATGTAGTGCCTTTGATTACAAGGCAGTTTTTATGAGACTGGCAGCCTATGGAACTGTCTTTTAAGTATTGTTTTGTAGTGTGGTAGTTTGTAGAATTTCAGGCTTGTCAGGAATCAAAGAAAGTGAGTGCAAATGCCAAATTCCTTTTTGAAATACTGGCCAGAATTGTTTTGTGACTTTAAGCCCATGGGTATTCTTTTAAGATTGTTGTGGAATGAGGCGGCCAGTGCCTCCTTTGTGGAATGATACCCTCTCTGAAATCCTCCATTCTTCTACAGTATGACATCCCCCAATCCATGGTTGCTCTGGGAAGATGCTATCTTATAAATGAATTATGGAAGATGGAAGTATGATTGGGAGAATTTTATGCAGGATGGCAAGCAACATTTTTTAAACAAAAATGATTCTCAGGGTACATCTGAAAACATTTCATTAGAATTGGATTTCACCTTTTGATTTAAATTGCTGAGTTTCCTTGAATATTTTGACATGTTTGCAATACTGAGAGCCAGCATGTTGTAGTGGTTTGAGCATTGGGCTAAGACTCTGGAGACTAGGGTTTGAATTCCTTTTGGGCCATAGAAACTCACTGGGTGGATAAGTCATTGTTCAATAATCCAGTTTCAGAATGTGGATTAACTCTATTGAACTGGATTATATCAGTATACACTGCGCTATAATTCAGGTCAATGCAGTTAATCCACATTCTGAAACTGGATTATAAGGCAGTGTAGATCCAGCTTCAGAGGAAAGCAGAGATAATCCTCCTTTGAACTAATCTTGCAAAAATAAACAAGAATGAAAAGAAAAGAAAACCTTGTTGTAGTCTGAAATAACGTGAAGGTGCACAACAACAACAACAAACCTTTAATATTTGTGTAGAAACCAGATTTCCATTTGCTTGTCATGTATTACACTTACTTATCTGAATTGTTATTTATTTATTTATTTACAGTATTTATATTCTGCCCTTCTCACCCCGCAGGGGACTCAGGGCAAATTGCAATGTACATATACATGGCAAACATTCAATGCCATAGACACACAAGATATATAGACAGATAGTCAGAGGCTATTTAACATTTCAAATTTTTCTGGCCACCAGGGGAGCTGTTGCTTCACCATCCAGCTGCAACACCGATGAAGTGTTGCAGATGGATTTCTTCATTCCCCACATGCTTGCTGGAGATTTTTATGACCTCGTAAATTAGTTAAATTAGCCTCCCCACAAAGTGGTACCTAAATTTCCTACTTGAAAGATACAACTGTCTTTCGGGTTGCAAAGGTCGACAGCAAGCTACACAAATTTGGTTGGAAGCTCACTCTCACCTGGGCTGGCTTTGAACTCATGACCTTTCGGTCAGTAGTGATCTTAATGCAACTGACTCCCAGCCAGCTGCGCCACAGTCCCGGTGCCACCAGGGATTCAAATATTTATCCTCTTTTGCATCTGACCATTCTATAAGTTGTACCACTGGATTTTGACCTGATTCTATTCACAGAACCTCAGCAATAAAATATTTCAATTTGAAATATTATTTATTTCAATATGCCTTACTGATATAGAAACATTTTTATACTACAGCAGGAAGATTGTGTATGTGAAAAGATGGAAGACTTCAACATTACCCACTATGGAGGAATGGTTGCCAAACCTGATAGATTTAGCAAATTTCATTAAAGAATGTTCATTAGTGATACTTCTCAAAGCCTGGAAAGTGTCTTTAGACTTGTTGCAAAGAGAAGACAATGACTTGGTAACTTTGGGATTTCATAATTAGAAAGAATAGGCTGTTGATATAAGGGAATATATTGTAATTACAGAGTTATGAGTAAACTATATGCATATTATAACTGCTGAAAGAAAAATTTTCTTGCATTTTCCTGTTATTTTCTATTTATTTTTGCGCTTCAGTCTTTAATTTTTATTTTATTATATTTCAGTTTTCTTTTTTCTTTTTAATGTTTGTCATTCTTAATCTATTCCTAAAATTCGAAAACACAATAATTTAAAATCATTTTTGTCAAATAAAATATAATCAAGTGTTAAGGTCTTTTTTTAATGTATCATGGTTCAGAACTTGTCTCTCTGTATATATATATGTGCTTTCAAGTCACCTATTGATTTATGGTAACACCATACATTTCATGGGGTTTTCTTAGGAAAGGAATACTCAGAAGTGGTTTTTGCCAGTCCATTTCTCTGAAACAAAATTTCAGCATCTGGTATTCACTGGTGTATTCACACATAAACATCCAAAGCAAATATGCTGTCTCTTGCATTCTGAAAAAAAGTTGTTCTCAATATGGTATAAATAAAGCTGAATTGAATAATTGTGAATTTTGATATAAATGTCACAATTTGCATGTTTGATGGAAGAGGTGAGCTTTTGCTGAACAGCTAAGCAAATGACATAGAAATGGAAAAGGTTTGCCTGCTTTTTATCCAAACCCGGGCACTAATTACTGCTCAGAGAAAGAGCTGGATGAAGGTTCCCAGAGGCTGGTCTTTAGAGCTACATGAAACTGTAATTTCTGAGCAATGGACAAAAAAAAAGCCAAGCGGCTAAGCAATTCCTGAGCATAACTGAAGAATCCCTCCAATCCAGTTAAATGACAGCAATGGATAAACAAATAGATCAGTTTTAATGTATGTTCATTCCTAAAATTGTTTCCTCAGAAATAACCATTAATTTGTAATTGAAACAAAACAAATCCATTTAAAAATTCAAATAGAAACATTAAAATATTAGATTGGTATGAACAAAGCTGGAATTCAAAACTGTTGTGAACAGAATCAGACCTACCAGGCTTAGTCTAAAATAAAGAGGCTTCCCAGGAAGAGTCAAAAGCTAAGTGGCCTGCTTTCAGAAAATAACAAAAAAATTTGTTTACTTAGTAGATCAAAGTAATTATTTGGGTGAGGTTTACCCTGATTTCAGCAAAGTTGTTGCCAAAGTTCCCCTGATATTCCCTTTGTCAAACTGGTAAAATATGTGCAAGATTTTGTGTAGTGCATTGATGAAACACAACCCAATTGTGACATTCCCCAAAAGCTCATAAATTGAGAATTAACCTGGAGAAAAAGAAGATATGGAGGAGTAGAGGATTTTGTTGTCATCTCCCCATTATTCATCGGCTTGTACAAAGTAACAGAGAAGATGATCATCAAATTTGCAGATAGCATCATATTGGGAGGTGAAGCTAATATCTTACAAGATAGAAATAAAATCAGATTTAAAATACAGGGATTCCTTGACTTATGAGATTAATTTGTTCTGTATTTATTTATTTGTCGTGTCAGCACAACCAGTCAAATTATATTACATTTCTAATAGAACAAAGCAAACAAACAGACAAAATACAACATTTGTGAGTTTGGTAGTTGATTAAATGTCCTTTGACCAGTGCCTGGCCACTTGGAGTGCTTCTGATGTTGCTGCAAGAAGGTCCTCCATTGTGCATGTGGCAGGGCTCAGGTTGCATTGCAGCAGGTGGTCAGTCGTTTGCTCCTCTCCACACTTGCATGTCGAGGATTCCAGTTTGTAGTCCCATATCATTTGTTCTGTGACCAAGCTCTTAACACAAATTTCTCTTATCTCAAAACAAATTTTCCAATTGAAATACATTGAAATGCTATTAATTTGTTCTGCCTGCCCCCAAACTACAGAATGAAGAAAAAGACAACCTACTAGAAATCGGGGGGGGGGGGGGGGCAGCAAATCTAAAAGAGACATAAGACCCCTTTACACCGTCAAATAAAATCCAGTTATACAGCAGTATAGACTCATATAATCCAGTTCAAATGTGGATTATCTGCTTTGATAATTATATGGCAGTGTAGAAGGGGCCTGAAAAGAATGGAGTGGAAAGGGCCAAGGGAGGAGGCAGAAGTTAAGGGGCCCAATGTTAATATGGGGAGGGGCTAAAATGAAAGGGGGTAATATTAAAATACAAGGGTGGTGCAGATCTGCCTCCCTCCTCCTTCCCTCCATCTCTCCCTGCAAGCTTGGTCTGCCTCAGGCAGGCCCGTAGCCAGGATTTCATTTCGGGGGGGGGGGGGGGGTAATTTTTTTTCAGGGTGGTTTTGGGGGGGGGCTGAGTTTCGGGGGGGGGGGGCTGAGTCTGAGTGAAAGAGGGTCTAGCCTAGCAAACCTTTCGTATCATTACCTCAATACCCCCATGCATATGGGATATATTGAGTATGGTGATCAGATCATGATATGAATACACATAACAGTTTAAATAATGCACCAGTAAGGCCTTTTCGCGAACCAGCATGAGAATTTCGGGGGGAGGGGCTGAAGCCCCTCAAGCCCCCCTCCCCCCCCCCCCCGGCTACATGCCTGGCCTCAGGAATACCCTTCGGGAGCGGATACCTGCTCAGGTGGCTGAAGTCAACAATGGCATTGCTGCTTTCTGGTCAGCAGAGGGGAGGCCAGGGCTGTGGCCCTGAGAGTGCCCCCCCTCTTGGCCTCCCTGACACCACCTGCCCTTTAGAGGCCCATTGCTTGGGCCCAAAGCAGGCCATGCAAGGCTGCTGAGGGAGCTTGAGGGGAGTATCTGTTGCGGTGAGAACACCTGGAGATGGAAGGACATGGTGGCAGTGGAGAGGAAGAAGTAAGGAAGGAAGGAAGGAAGGAAGGAAGGAAGGAAGGAAGGAAAGAGGGAAGGATTGGCTGAAGCCCACGAGGCCTTGGCATGGCTGACTGAAGGCCTCTTTTCTCTCCCTCTTGGCAAAGGCAGAAGGGGCTAATTCATAACTCAGATTTTGGCTTGCATTTCAAATATTAAAAAAACCCAACAGGGGATGGTTCATATCTCAAAAATTCATAAGTTGGTGTACTTGTAAGGCGAGGTTTCACTGTACAGGATAATGGAAACTTGCTTGACAGCACATATGTACAAAATACCTAATGGATTTCAGAAGATAAGATCAATGTGAATGAGAGAACACTGTGGTATTGAAAAAGACCAAATCATTTCTAGGCTTTGTCATGGAAGCATACTGTTCAGATCACAGGGGAGTTGACCACCTGTAATGCAGTTTTGCCACCCTAGTTTAAGAAGCATGGAAATAAATCAGGTGAACATGCCAAAAGTCTAGAATTCAGTTCCTATGAGAAAGGGATGAAAGTGTTTGTTCGCTTAATTTATTCTCTGCATCTTCAAAAAGCAAAGATACATTTGCCTGCTAACCCCCCAAGAAAGACACCACACAACAGTTATGGATTCAAAACTGGGCAACTTTATTGTTACCTAATTAACTCAGCCACAGAATCTCTTAATCAGACTAGCATGAACGTGTAGTGAATAAAGCCGAGGTGGTGTCCCTTCCC